>NC_080673.1:54174515-54477545 GCF_030445035.2 Dasypus novemcinctus
TAACCTAGCCCCTGACCCCACTTTAACCTCACCTCCTGAAACACATAATCTTGGGTTATCCGTTTTCCAAATATAAGGAACTGCTGAGCTGTGCTTCCTGCTGTGAGCACAACCTGCCCAGGAACGCCAGAACTGTTCTATTGACAGATAATGTCTGTTACCAGCTGACACCTTGGAGAACTGATTGATTGGCTAAAAAAAGAGAGAGAGAGATTTATTTGAAGGGCCAGATAGGTCCTTCCCAGTGTTTTCTCAGTTCAAGATGTCAGTTCTACCTTAAGAACAGGAAGCTAAAGAGCAACTGCACTTGTGCAGGAATTTTACCAGGAGCAAACAAATTTCCAGTGACTCCCTGTGAAATTAGTATCTGGACCGAGATTTATGGGCTGCACTTCTTAAACCATATAAGCTGATATGATGTTTGAAGTCCCCAAAATATCATGAAACATCCCTTTTACCCTTCCCTTGTTTCTCACATCCCTTGAAGCACATAAACACTCATATTGCTACAATTTTACCACCATGAACTTAAAACTCAAGATTTAGTGGCTTTCCTAGGTCCATGTGGCAAGTCACGATTGGAGCTGTAAATGGAATTCACCGCCCCCCTTCTCTAGTGTATGGGAAGCTTGCAGACCGCAAGGTGTCCCTTCTTTATTTGCTAATGGAGGAGCTTTCTTAAAACAGAGTAAAGGACCAAAAGCCCTCAGTAGCATTTTTTAAATCTAGGAAATCCATTTGTTTCACCACAGGAAAAAGAAATAGTGAGATTTGGAGTGAGGGAACAGATCCCCTTGCTCTTCTGCTCGGGTGCTGGGTTGCCATATTGTTCTTGCTGGGCTATCTTTCCAAGCAGTTCTCTGCAGCGCCACCCCAGCTGAGCAGCAGCCCACCAACCACATGCAGCCTGCTCTTGTCAGTGGAGATCACCATATTCCACATACAAATAAAAAGCTGCGTTTACTGCCCAGTTCACTAATCAGGAACACTCTGATCCCAGAGCAAGCATCCGTTACCATTTTATTCTACGCTCACAGTCTTTCCAAGGGAATGAACAATGCAGCTCTGCTGTTGACTAATTTTCTGCCCAGAGCCCTAGTAAAATGAACTCTGCTTTTTAATATTTAAGCATGTAAACAGCAAAATCCTATCCATGCCCTTGATATCAGGATCCGGCAATGCCTGAGAGGACCCAAAACTGAGGGGCAGACAGACTGTTTAGACCATAGGAGGTTGCTATCAGTTAGGAATCTAGATATCAGGTCTGGCATCGAGACTAACCTTGTAAGCCTGTCAGGGAGCTTTCTCTCTGTGGCAAGAAAAAAGAAAATGACGCAGTGGTGCCCAGGAAGAAACTGGGAAGTCGGCACCGCTCACAGGCAACAGAAGGGGGCTGCTGCTTTGACCAAGGCTTAGCCCAGAGTGAGGGCCAGAGGAAGTGGGCATCCTTCAAGTTTTGTCTGGTTCTTCCGATGACTGAGGAAAACACTAGAGGACTAAGTGGGAAGAGGTGGGAATTTTAGAAAGCAATGCCAACGTGGTTCCTTTCTTAGGAGGGAAAGACGTCGTTGGGAAAGTAGATACCCATAAGAATAAGTCGGTGCTCCTGCAGTCGTGGCCTAAGGGCACAGAGAAATAGCCTCAGCAAGTGCAAGTAAATCACAGCAGGGAAGAGAACAAGGGGCCTGGAAGCCTCTTGAGTAACCCGAGAGCCCTGATGTGGAGGCCACCTAAACCGAGGCTGCCCCTGCCCACTCCGGGTCCGCTCGGCTCGTCCTGTGACTCTCCAGGATTGCTTGGAATGCTGTTGGAGATGCAAGACAGTTTTAGAAACAGGAAATTGGAAGTGTTCTGCTTTAAATACGTCAGGCTTTGTGTTGGAGAGAGAAAGAGAGAGTCTGTGTGTCGATAATAGGCGGCTTGTGCGGACGACGCACCCAGGGAGGCCTTGCTGGCAGCGCGGAGGTATCAGGCCGGCCGGCCTCGCCGACTCCTCCCGTCAACAAAGGGGCACTTTGTTTGGCATGTCCATTTTCCTTGAATTTCAGAACCAAGGGGCTTTTCCTCCTTTCTTCTCCTTCTTCTCTTAAATCAAGAAAAGCTGGTGTGTGCGAATGCTCAAGAAAGTAAACATATGCATTTTAATATCCCCGGCTACCCCACAGTCAGTGAGCTATTTCCTCCACCCAGGTGGAAAAAGGATAGCGGGACTCTGACATGCTGGTTAGTCTGAAAACAGACCGATAAATGCATAATGAAGAGCCTCTGAGGAGTCAATCTGCATGTTAAAATGGTGTTCGGCAGCCCGGGCTGTCACACAACATAATTTGAAGATGAATGTGCATCCAGTCAGACGGCCAATCGCTGACTGGCAGGGTCCTGGCTATTAGGATTACCTGTCTGCTCAGTGGCCGCGGGGCTTCCGGGGCGCTGCAAGTTAACCGGTCCCCAAATCTGCAGTGAGGCAAATGGGACACTCTCCAGGTCTATCCATGTTTTCAGGGCAGACAGATGCCAAGAAAATACTCTGGACTAGAGAGGAGAAGTTGAGGACATGAATATTGATCCCCACAGAATGACACGGGGCTTTCAGCACGTTGGAGTCCAGGAGCTGGAAGAGATAACAAAGGGAAGTGTTCAGCTTGACACTTGGAAGCAGAAAAGCCAGTTCTGAGCTGCGCGGCTTGCAATGGCAGGTACTACCTGCCATGCGGTTTGTGCTGCAGCCACTGCAGCCGCCACTGCAGTTCTCAGCTAGTAACAGCCTTCGCATGAATGATGTGTAGACGCCACTTTTGTCTCTGAACGTTTGACAGCAATTAGGACCTGACTCCAGGGGCAGGACATCATGCTAACACAGGAACACTGGAGAAATGAGGTTAGAGCAGAGAAATTAGCCATCTGCCTGGTGAAGACTGTATCCTCGAGGTAGCATTTACATAGAAACAACAGGCAACATGTATCAATTTTCACTGTCCTGTGCTATAGCTAGACAGAGGACAAAAGGCCTTATAAGGATGTCTTTTTTAAACCTTCCCCCCTCCCTACCTAGAGAGACTCCATGTTCTGCTTTTTTTTTTCTTTTTCTTTCTTTTTTTTTTTTAATTCAAAATGCTTGATGGAGCTGCAGCTAAATACCAAGCCCTGGGGAAGGACACATATTAGCTGGAGGTTTTATGCATTACTCCCTTCCTGAGGTTCTCAGCCACTGAAAATAGGCAGCCTAAAGCCAAATTTGGAGTATAGGAAAGAGCACCAAATAAAATTGTAAGGCCATACTTTGAATGTTTCAAATCTCCATCGAAAGGATGGAGGGGAAAATGTCTTTAGGTGAGGGATGATTCCCAAAATGAGCCCTGGATACATTCCAGCAGCCTAAAGCTCTGGGGTTCACAGCAGAGGCCTCCTTTTTAAAGTGCAGCCTCACCCCACAGACACTGCAAGTTCCAGGCACGCTCCGCTTAGCTCCAGCCAGCTCCTCCACAGTAAAGGAGCTCTGCAGCTGCACTGCAGCCGCCCCTTGGCCGATGCTGCTGTACTGTTCAGGCCTTCCAGAAAAGGTACAGGGAAGGCGCACCTCAAGGTAGTGTGCTTATTGCCTTTCCTAAGAGCTCTATTAAAGTGGAGAGAGCCAGCCAAGGAAGTCTTTTCTATACATATATGTGTGCTCTAACACATTTGTCTATATGTCCACATGAACTGGAGGTTTCTTTATGTCAGGTGAGCCAAAAGTCCAGTTAAATTGTTCAAAAGATGTTTTGGCTAATTTTTAAAACTGATTTGACTATAATAGTTTATGGGTAGGGCATATAGATATAATTTTAATTCTCAAGTCTTGTCATGTTTCCTGTCTCTTCTCCTTTCCACCAAGTTAACTCAAGGCTAGTGTTCTGTGGTTCCCTTCCCCGTTCTACTCCCCATCTCCCTCCATTCAGTCAGACTTGGGTTATCTAAACAAATGACATAAATGGGGTGGTTGCACATGGGGAAACTACTGTAAAGAGATTTTATTACTCCTAGCATTTTATGCTGTCCATTGTACTCAATTGTCGTAACCTTGTGGTACCAGATGCTTTCTCGAGCATTCAGGAAGAGGCAGCATCACCGTGGGGTAGCTGGTTTTAAAACCAGTGCCCTCATGCCACAGCCATGAAATAAATGTTGCTTGTGTTCGGTAGTATCCTGAAAGTAAAACCACAGTTCACTGCCCTTGTGAAGCACGAGTCCTTTACCGCTTTCTGCCTCCATTTGCTCACCTATAAAATTAGGATAAAACCAGCTAATCCTGCCTAATGCAGGAGAACAAATAAGGCTAATACTGAGAAAAAAGCCATAGTGGATGTGCAGTGCAGATTATATGTAGGAAAATGCTCCAACATTAGAAGAAAGCTCTCGCCATAAATTCAGTCTAGTAATAGAATTGGGATTTTGAGGTTAAACCAAATTAAATCAACATGTCCCCACCTTTCAAACTGCAGGAGTCCCCATTTTTATACCTATTTGTATGTATAAAGACTTCCCCTTTAATTGTTCACATCTCAAAACCACAACAACTGAGTTTCAAATTCTGATCCAAATACAAAAGGGTGGGTTGTGTTTCTTCGTATTTTGGAGTGTTTCTAAGTTTTCCTCTGCAACTTTATCTGTCAGTGATGATGTATAATACCTCTGAACGTGTTAAATAAATTAAGAATTTAAGAATTCATAGTATGTAATGCAAGCAATGTCCAGAGAGTAATCCTTTCTGGGTAAGAAGTTAGTGAAATCCTTGTAGTGACTGTGTACAAGGGAAGGGGGGGGTATTGAGTATCTTAATAAGGATGAAATTACGATTTCATTGATGTCTTCTGGCCACAAGTGAATTATCAGAGCCTCTGTCATTTTTTGTCATCGGAAATGGGAGGTACATGCATAGCCACACGTAGAGGATAAAAAGTGGTGATGTCAAGAGCATTGGTAGTAACAATGAAAAGGAAGCAAATACAAGGTAAAGCACTCATTCCCTGTGTCTTTTGTAGATATTCCTGAGGTACACTTTCGCAGAGTAAACACATACACAGTTTATGTCTCTATTGACAAATCTGAGGTTAGCTCAGAGTCAGTCCTTGGCTTGAGATTGTTTGAACTGTGTCATGAGTCACAATACTTCTGACTTGTAAAGCAGTACTGCTTTACAGATAGATGCAGGGTACCCAGAGAATTCTCAGATTCTAACAGATTCAACTCTCTTCCTCACAACCAAGGTAGCCATGACCTCAGAACCTGTGATCAAAGGAAAAAGGGCCTCTTGGCACCAAATGAGTTTTCTGGATCAGAGCTGTCTGATAGAACTTTCTGGAATGCAAGAAATGTTCTCAATCTGCACAGTCCAATACAGTATCCACTAGCCACATATATTTGGAACATGACTTGTTTGACTGAGGTTTACTGAATTTTTTTTTTTTTATGATTTATTTCTCTCCCCCGCTCCCCGTTGTCTGCTCTTTGTGTCCATATGCTGCGTGTTCTTCTGTGTCCGCTTGTATTCTTGTCATACAGCACCGGGAAACTGAAGCTTTTTTGTTGCGTCATCTTGCTGCGTCAGCTCTCCATGTGTGTGGCGCCATTCCTGGGTGGGCTGTCCTTTTTTCACACAGGGCGGCTCTCCTTGCAGGGTATACTTTTTGCGCGTGGGGCTCCCCTATGTGGGGAACACCCCTACGTGGCACGGCACTCCTTGCGCGCATCAGCACTGCGCATGGGCCAGCTCTACACGGGTCACAGAGGCCCTGGGTATAGAACCCTGGACCTCCATGTGGTAGGTGGACACTATCAGTTGAGCCACAACCACTTCCCAACTGAATTTTTAATTTAATAATTTACATTAATTTAAATTTAAATAGTGGCTGCCACATTGGACAGCACAGCTCCAGATCTTCATCTACTGGTTAAGGAGGCTGGAAGTCAGAAAGAGCCATGAATCGGGTGGCCTCCAGGCAGGAGAACGGAGCAGAGTACCCAGGTCGACAAGTAGCCGACACTTGGACGAGTAACATATGGTGTGTGTCCTACAAAATAAACCAAGACTGATCTGTGACAAAGTAAGGGAGAAACCTGTCCCTGTTGGCTTCCCCTCCTCCCCTCAATCTAATTGCAGAGTGTGGAGAAGAGGCATACATAGCCAAGCCTGGTTATTGTCAAGCTCCATTTGCCATGACTTTCATTTTCCAATAAGCAGTCTGGCCAGCTGTGGCTGAAAATGAAATCACCAAAGTGGACAGTCCCTCTCCCCTCCTCCAGTTATTGATTTATAAAGAATCACGTCCATGCCCAGTCTATCATATCCTACGGTCATATGTACCTCTGGCAAATCCCAGGACACAGATTTAGTCTAAGAAATATTTCTTGAAATGACAGCAGATGTTAACTTGTATTTCTAAATTTCAGGAGATTTTTTACTGTCCTTTCTCAGACATTTTAGAAACAATCTTAAATGTAAGAAGAAGAAAAAAGGAGCCATAAGCTTTAAAAAATCACAATTAAAAATTGTAACCACTTGGGCTCCCCCCCCAGGGGAGTGGTCGTAAATTATATTTTAAATAAGGTTTGTAAATTTATTTCAATTATCTTCGATTTCTATCAGCTACCTGATGATAATGCTTGGGATTTGGAACAGAAGGGTAACAAAGCCTACTGCTAAAAACTCACTAGAGTTATGCATCTGGTTGGGTCAATTGATCATTAACATTTATAAAGCCCAAAGTCAAAGACTGGCCTGAGCTCTATGGGGAATTAGAAGGCAAAAATAAATGAGAAGTCACTGAGGAGGCTCTTAGCGCCCCCACAAACTGGCGGTGGAGAGGGCAAGGCTTTGCATGAGGTGCCTGCAGCCGTGTCTTCCAGTGGCCCTTCACACTCCCCCTTAGTCCAGTTCTGGATCAAAGAGGGCTGGGTAAAGGCCAATTTAGGATGGTGCACCACATTTCCTATGGGAACTCAGAGCCACAAGGGCCTGACACAGGTGCTGCAGGTCGAGTTAGGGATTACTTTCCAGGAAGAGTGAGGGAGTAGTCTCTCATGACTCTTCATGAAGAAAAAAGAAAATGGAAACCTCAAATCATCCTGACCCACGCCCCCAGTGGTTGGTGAGTTGGGGTAGGGAGCCTTATATACCCATCCTCTTCTTCTTCCTTTGTGACGGCCCGCAGAGACCCACGGTCAGCCCTCTGCTTTTTCTTTTACTCTGGGAAGCTCTGTGGTAAGGATGCTGCCCCACTGAGTCTAACTCCTTCTCTGGGACCTCAGTGGCAAGACTCCCACCTCAAAGATGCACAGTACGCTACATCTCTGACCAAGCACCAAAGATCATCTTGTCCATAGAAAATATACACCATCCACAACAGTCTCTTTTTCTCATCTTCAGCTCTCCTGGGATAGCAAAGTAACAGCCTGTGTGTATAGTTGGTTTCTATTTTCGTGAAACTAGTATTTATTGAGTTACCACTAATGTGTCGGGTACATGGTAAAGGCTTGAGGATACTGTCGTGAACAAGGTAGGTGGGAGTCGGGATCTGAGTGCACGTTTCTAGTGGCCGAGAAGGCCTGAAGGAGTGACACTTGAGCTGAGACCTGGAGGACACGAAGGAGCCAGGAAGAGAAGTGCTGCAGGGAGAGGGCTGCAGGCTGAGAGCCGCTGGTGCAGAGACCAAAGCTGGCTAGCTGAGGAGCAGGAAAGTCAGTGTGGCTGAAGTGAGTAAGAGGGAGAGGGGTGCAGGAAAGCAGGGCTCAGGAGTGTGGGCAGAAACCAGATTATGCAGGACCTTGAGGGCTGTGACAAAAAGTAGGAGCTTTAGTCTAACTGTGACAGGAAGTCTTCGGATGGTTTTTCGCGGAGGAGTCACATGGTCTGCTTTACGTTAAAAAGCAGCTTTACAGATACAACCCCCAGGTATTGGTTCCTTTGAGGGCTAAAGAGACCCATGGGAGTTATGGTCATGGCAGATGGGGTTAACTACCAGGTCAGATGGCCCCTCTTTGGAACTGGTGTTTATGTGTGATGAATCTGGACTCAGATGGGATCTCTCTTCATAAGACTTTCATGCTAATGTGCTGGAGTTGCAGTTAGTGTTGGGGTTTAAGATATATTTAGGGGATTTGAATCTCTGGACTGACAATGTGATAGCCAGGTCCTGAGCCTCAACAGCCAGGTCCAGCACCTACAATCTGATTTATTGGACTAACCACACTCAGCTAAGATGGAGTTGAAGAAGGACAACCACCACACCATGGAGCCTAGAGTGATTACAACTGAAAGTGGGAGGATTGCATCCAGCATCCAGGTGGAACCTGAGCCTCCTCTTGACATAGAGGTGCAATGGACACAACCAATCCAAGTCCACATAGAAAAGGTGGCATTGGATTGGGAAAAGTGGACATGGTGGCTGATGGGTATGGGGAAAGGCAGGAAGAGATGAGAGGTGGAGGCGTCTTTGGGACATGGAGCTGCCCTGGATGGTGCTTCAGGGGCAATCACCGGACATTGTAAATCCTCACAGGGCCCACTGGATGGAATGGGGGAGAGTATGGGCCATGATGTGGACCATTGACCATGCGGTGCAGAGGTGCCCAAAGATGTACTTACCAAATGCAATGGATGTGTCATGATGATGGGAATGAGTGTTGCTGGGGGGGGAGAGGTGGGGTGGGGGTGGTGGGGTTGAATGGGACCTCATATATATATATTTTTAATGTAATATTATTACAAAGTCAATTAAAAAAAAAAAAAGCAGCTTTACGGAGAATGGATGGGAGACAGGGATCCTCTTCGCTTGGAAGGATCCAAGCAAGTGACGGTGATGGTGTAGGCTGGGGAGCGATAATGGTCGAATTCAGACTTTGTTCTGGAGGTAGAAAGTCAAGGTCTGCTGAAGAACAGGATTGGGGGTGGGTAAGGAAAGGAAGAATTCCTGGGAATTTTTGCCTGAGGGGGGTAATTCCTGGGATTTTTTGCCTGAGCAACTGGGTAGACAAGAGAGTTTTGTTTTCTGCAATAGGAAAGACTTCAGAAGTGCTGGGAAAGAGGAATCAAATTCTATTTTGGAATGTTAGCTCTGAGGTCCATATTAACCTGTCTGCAGTTTTGATTACACTTCTTTTCCGTAAGTTCTTCCTTTTATCTGACTGAATGCTCTGCAACTTTTCATTTAAGCCTGTTCCTTTTTGTCAGTCCTTCATCTACATGGAGAAAAGCTGATCAGTGCCCCTCCAAAATCTCTCCTATATTTGAATGCAGTTCCTGACACCCCTTAACCTTCTTTTTCTCCAGGAAAAACCACCCAAATCCTTTCATCTCACTTAGGAGACCTTTTTTTCTGTCTCTTTAATCATGGCTGTTGCTGGCTTCTCCAGTTTTCTGTGTGTCATTTTTTAAATGGTAAAGCCAAAGTAGGACACAGAAGTCGAATAATGTTCTAATGACAGTAAAACAGAAGGATTATTGCCTGCCCTTTGTATGTCACTGCCTTTTTAAGCCATCCCAGGATAGTGTCTTTTTTTCCATGAAAGCTCTGCCTTGTACATCCATGGCCCACCTGGAATCCCTGCCCCTTTGCTTCTATCTATGCCCCTGCTTTGCCACTTGGTATTTGTGCCTTTCGTTTTGAAGTTAAGGACTTTGCAAGTATCTGCTTTGAATATGTTTCTATCCTGTTTCTGTAGGTGTCTTCCAAAGAGAGTTAAGGCAAAGACTGACTCGACTTGAGTGCCTCAGCCCAAATGGCCCATAGCCCACTTCATCCCTGCACCCCTTCCTACAGCGGCCAGTACCGTTGTCATTCTTCATTTACTTATCATATCAGCATGTGTCTTCAAAGTGCTTTCCAATTATTTATCAACTGATCTGCAGAATCACTTCCTCAACCGTCCCTAGAGAAGTTCAGAAAGATAAACAGAAGCAGAATGGGGTGTATGCCAAGACAGTGTCCTCTTTAGCATGATCAGATCTCAAACAAACCTATTTAGACATGTAGGCATGTTATAGTTCTTGCTAGACAAACACAAATATATATATATATATATATATATTCCAAAATAAAATTAGTGCAAGACCCTATAAATTAACTGCTATTGACGTCACAGAACTATAGGTTTGCAAAATAATCATTTTTCAACCTACATAAATTAGAAAATTGTGTATGCAGATCCATTTGTCATTTGTCTTGGGTTAATACATTCAGATGTGGCATGCTATTTGGTGGAAAATATTTATGTAAGATTTTTAAATTTCCCATAAATAAGTTAATGGCAGTGGTAGAAGATCTTATCATTTTATATTTGGACCTGCCCTTATTTCTCTGAAATGGGAAAAGACGAAGACTCTTCTAACAGTTGCAAGTTGTACCTCAAGCATAAGAGAAAACTGAAATATTTCCTAAGCAACTAGAACCAAAAAATGCCTTAAATTCAGCAGAAGGTAACAGGCTTTTAAGGGAACCCATGTACAACAGAAAAGTAGAATATCAAAGGCTGTCCACCATGCCTTTTATATTGTCCAGAGATGATAATCACTATTTGATTTGATATACGGAGAAGATATAAACAATAACCATGATTTGTTGGAAAGTAAAATGCAAACCTGAAATCAAAGAGAAATCAAACAATCATTCTGTCCCCAGAACCACTTCACTCTGCTGTGAACTGCTCTTTCTTTTGCTTTGGCAAGCTCTCAGCTGATGGTTTAACATGGGAGATTGTAAACTCCAGTTTCATTCCTCATCCTTAATTTAGCTAGACAGAGCTTTGAAATGGCAACTGAATTACCTTTTGGTGAAATCAAATCTTCCCCACTAGCCTCAAGCAGAGTGGAATCTAGACCATGAGGGCCAGCTAATGCACCCCAGCAGGGCCCGGTTGCTCTCCGAGCCCAGAGAAGGGTGTGCTCCATTAAGGGGTTACTCACATCCTTTATCCCCTGCAGTTTATCCTGTAGGGGGTTACCCTATGTGCAGTCTTTTCTGTTCTGCCTGCCTGCCTAGCAGGAGGTTGCTTAGGGCAGTAAAATGTTTATTACCTGTTTATTGTGTGAGTAACTGCAGTCTAGGAGGAGAAAATATTTCCCTGTTTACCTAGGGCAATGAAAATAGGATTAAGAGTTCTGAGGGCTAAGGAAGGAGCAGTATAAAACCCAGAGAATCATATACCATACAGCCCTGAGAAGCCCAAGTAGCCCTGCATTATCCTTTCATTCTAGTCATGGTGACTTTTCCTCGTATTCTCAGACCCGTGTAATTCACGATTACGGATTTGGGGGTTGCTAGTATTCTAAAGGTAAGTTTTCCCAAAATGAGAGTTTGGCTCATATCACAGTATAGCTATGAAATTGCACCGAAAGACAGGGCATCCGCCTACTTAATTTTTACACACACATTTATTTCTCTTTCCTCCAAAGGAAGTTAAAAACAGCTTAATTTCCATCAATTTTGTGACACGAAAATTCACTAAAATATCATATAACAGTACCAGCAGTCCTACAACCACCATTATCACCTAATTCAGTTATATCATGGTTTAGAATAATTCATATCTAAGGTTAAAAAAATGTCTCCTAAAAATCTTCACTTCGTTCTTCAACATAATCTCTTCCTGCTGTCCTCCTCTCCCTCACTTTTTTCCTTCTTAGGAGTCTTCCTGTCTTAATCATCATTAATGGACCAACACAAAAGATAAATTCTTTTCACACCTCACAAAACTACTTAATAATCTCTGATGCTAAAATCAGTCCCCTAAAAGGATGCTGCTTTCAGAAGAGGATTACAGGATTGAGCCCTAATTACTCTGGAGTCTGTTGTTCATTCATTAATTCATTTGCCCATCCATCCTTTTGACAGCTATAGATTGAACTCTAGCTTTGTGCCAGGCACAGTGAACCCAATACATGTAATTTCTGCCCTCATGTTGCTTACAGACTGGCAAGGGAAACAGACAATAACAAATAATCACCCAAGTAAACAAATGATTACCAAGTGTGGTAGATGCTGGGAAGGATTTGTACAGATCAATGGTCAATGTGGGGAGCCTTCTGGACTCTATTTCTGCTTCTGCGATCCAAGGAGCAGCAAACCAAAGCTCAGCCCTGGAGACGAGCATTCAAACTCAGGCTGTTCTCTGAGAAAAACGATCACATGACCCGCCTTAAAGGTTGTGTCTCCGTTTCCCAGCTACTATGGCACATACCACACAATGGGTTGGCTCAACAATGGGAATTTATTGTCTTGTGGTTCTGAAGGCTAGAAGGCTTGCTTCTGCTTAGGGTTGGGCCTTTGCTTTCCCTTCCCTTGGTGATGTCCTCTCCTCTTTTTTCTTGGTTCCAGAGGACTTCCTGCTTCTAGCTCCTCCCATGACTCTTTCTCACTATTTCTGAATTTGTTCTTCTTATAAAGGACTCCAGTAAACTGGACCCAACCTCATTCAGCTGGCCACCCTGTAGCTACAAATAATATCTTTTTTTTTAAAGATTCATTTTTTAAAAAGTATTCCCCTGCCCCCTTGCCACCTATTCTGTGTCCATTAGCTGAACATTCTTCTGTGTCTGCTTGTCTTCTTGTCTTTCCCTTTAGGAGGCGCCAGGAACCAATCCCAGGACCCCCGACATGGGAGAGAGGCATTCAATCACTTGAGCTACCTCAGCTCCCTGGTTTTGCTGCATCTCTCATTGTCTTTTCTTTGTGTCTGTTTTCTATTGTCATCTTGTTGCGTCAGCTTGCAGCATGGGCCAGCTGTCTGCAGTGCGGGCAAGTTTTGCGTGGCATGGGCCAGCTCGCCTTACCAGGAGGCCCCCGGGAACTGAACCAAGGACCTCCATAAGGTAGACAGGAGCCCAATCACTTGAGTCACATCTGCTTTCCCAAATAATATCTTTAACAGGAATGAGCTTAAGTTTAAGAACGTGTTTTTTTCCTGAGGTACATAATCCAGCCTACCACAAGATGGACAGGGGTGGCTTGCTTCAAATCCTTACCATTTGTTTTAGATTCCAAAAACTAGAAAACTCTTTCAAAAGGAAAGGTTAACAATTCGTATCAACTTAAATGTGACTTCATGGTGGTCCTGTTCTTTATAGTTTCTCATCTAATTAAACACTTCTTCTCAGCCACCTCTTCAAAGTGCGTATTTTAAGTCTAGGAGCCCCGACCATCAAGATGCATATGTGCAACCACATAACATGAACTGAAGTGTGGGTTATTCAGTAGTCATACTGTCAATATG
This sequence comes from Dasypus novemcinctus, assembly GCF_030445035.2. NCBI lineage: Eukaryota > Metazoa > Chordata > Mammalia > Cingulata > Dasypodidae > Dasypus > Dasypus novemcinctus. Next base: position 54,187,758 of record NC_080673.1, read on the forward strand.
ATAAGTGTAAATGGTTATACCAGATAATTCAAGCCTCACAAATTCATTCCTCTCCCTCTTCCTCTCAATTGGCTTGCCTTCTTATTGGTATAATTAATTGAGGAACTTTAGAATCTCTTTTTCATTTTGTTTTGTACAAGCCCATCTTCTGTTCCCATTAACAGTGAGCCTTTGGTCATATGCTAGCCCCTCTCTCACTACCATATATATTTGGAATTATTTCTTTTGTAATATGGGTGATTCCTGAATATTCACATTCTTGACTAGCAATGCATAAACTCTAAAGCAGTGAAAAATAACTGCAACAACCAGCAGGCAGGCATTTATCCCCTTGAGAATTGTGTTTCCCTGGTCATCTAATGATACTCTTCTTTTGCTGTGAAAGAACCTGAGGCATTGGGAGGGCTGTAAATTCTGTGATCTGAAGAGCAGCGAGAGGAAGAGTGGAAGGCTTAGCACTCATTCAGTGCTGCTGAGTTTCAGGATTCTTGGGATCATGTAGAGCAACAAGAAGATGCTTGACTCTTTGGCCTTTCATCTCTCTGTCATCATGAGCTCATGGTCAACCAGTACACTGTAGAGCTGGAATCAGAGCTAAGGATCATTGTTGGTTGCTCTAGCCTCAGCTTCTGGGCTTTAGTTTTATAGTCTAGCTTTACTGCTTCTTTTACAAACTACAGATAAAATTTCTAAGTATACTTCTAGACTTTTAAAATATATAGTTCTTGATATATTAAAACCGGTTTTGTTAATCATTAACATGATATTTCTGGGAAGAACTGCAATTCATTATTTCAGAGTTGGGACCCTCTGCTGATACCTGAATCCTTTCCACTTTATCCCTGATAAATAGTTTTCTAGCCACCATGTGAACACATCCAGTGATGGAAATTCACCAACCTGTTCCCTTTTGGGACAGCTGTTCATACATGTAAAAGTTAACAGAGGATTTTGTATTTATTTGTACATGGTAAAGTCTGGTTGTGATACAAGCTATTCTTCCCCAGCTATGTAATACCACGTTCTGTTGGGTTCTGAATTGATTCACTGAAAGATTTGTTTTCAGGTTTATAAACTGTTTAGTTTCACTGACATTTGAGCATGTTATTTTATAAATGCTGAGATTCCAGGGTCGGGATTGTGTGCTTCTTTTTTCCTTTCAGATTTTACTTTTTAAAAATTGTCAGTTTGAAAAACTCCAGTATTGTGATTTGGTTAACTTGTATTGCTCTAGAAAGGAAAGCGTGTTAAACTTGGTATATTTTTAAGCATGTTTCTCTAAGGTTAAACAGGATTTTCAAATGTTATTGTATTTCACTTTTTTTTTTTTAAAGATTTATTTGTTTATTTAATTCCCCCCCTCCCCCGGTTGTCTGTTCTCTGTGTCTATTTGCTGTGTCTTGTTTCTTTGTCCACTTCTGTTGTCCTCAGCGGCAGGGGAAGTGTGGGCGGCGCCATTCCAGGGCAGGCTGCACTTTCTTTCGCGCTGGGCGGCTCTCCTTACGGGGCGCACTCCTTGCGCGTGGGGCTCCCCTACGCGGGGGACACCCCTGCATGGCAGAGCACTCCTTGCGCGCATCAGCACTGCGCATGGGCCAGCTCCACACGGGTCAAGGAGGCCCGGGGTTTGAACCGCGGACCTCTCATGTGGTAGCCAGACACCCTAACCACTGGGCCAAGTCCGTTTCCCTGTATTTCACTTTTGATACATCCAGATACTCAGCTATTTTCCATAGTTCCTGATGTTTTCAGAAATATTAAAATAAATTTGTTTCTTAAAAAGGTTAATAGAGGGCCAATACCGTTAAGATCGTTTCTTAAAAATTTCTGTGCCCACTCTCGATGTAGAGGTAGAGTGGACATCAACATCCCAGGGTCTTCAGGATGGAAGAATAAAATATGGATTAGAGTGGACTGACTGGTATTCTACTGTAGACTTATTGTGACTCTAGCAATGGAAGAAATTATGTCATTGATGTGGAGACAGTGGCCACGGGAGTTGCTGAAGGCAGGGAGAGGGAAAAAGAGGTGTGATATTGGGCATTTTCAGGACTTGGAGTTGTCTTGAATGATAGTGCCAGGACAGATGCAGGACATTATATATCCGCCATAACCCACTGAATGGACTGGGAGAGAGTGTAAACTACAATATAAGCTATAATCCATGCCGCATAGCAGTGCTCCAAATTGTACTCATCAAATTCAATGAACGTACCATACAAATGAAAGAAGTTGTCCATGTGGGAAGAGTGGAGGGTGTGGGGAGTGGGTTATATGGGAACCACATATATTTTTTAATGTAACATTTTGTGTGATCTATGTATCTTTAAAAAAAATGAAAAAATTTCTGTTAACTAAATGAGCAAGAATTCCACTTGAAAACTGTAATATCCATTTTTTTTCCTTTCAAAAATGGGACTTTCAGAGAGACATAGGCAATCATTCCAAAACTTCATTGTGTTTTCAGATCACCTGGAAAGCTTGTTCAAAATGCAGATTCTTAGGTCCCACCTCCAGGGAGCCAAAAGTCTGGGATAGAACCCTGGAACCCCCATCTTCAAAGCACCTATGGCTGATTCTGGTACAAGTGGTCCCTCTGGATCACCTAAAAGAGAAACTATGGCTTAGACTGAGAAATTTTCAATCTGATAAACTAAGGATTCCCTGAGAAATTTTTTCTATTTTCCATATTCTCGACCAGAAAATTATTCCTAACAGCTAAACTCTGGAGGCATAGTGTGTAGATTAGTGAATTTTCGCCCACAGTTTTACATCCTTTTGTTCTAACAACTAATAAAGAAAATAATGATTTGGGTTTTAGTGAGTCTTCTTCCCAGTGTTTGCTGATGGGATAAATGTCTTGGAGCATTAGTAGTGATGCCCTAAGAAACATTTCCCTCTTTCAAGAAAGGGAGGGACTGCATTTTTTAAAATGCAGTTAGTCATTTAAAATAGCTCCTCATTGGAAGAGTTAGAAAGGATACTGCTAAAAGAGTCCCTTTGTGTTGTGAAAGTTCTTTACATACAGGGTTATGAGCCTGTAGCATGTGAATCAGTCTTAGTGGAGCCATTAGAAACAACTTTGATTCTTGGACCAATAACAGTGTGCAGTCAGACTAGTTGATGTCTGCCCCAAACCCTTCCCCAAACAGAGGCACTTCAAAGGAGAGGGGCTGGGGACCTTGTATTTGTTAGGTATGCCCCATAATACATCGCTGTCACTTTAAAGCTGAAGCTTTAACTCTGAGTGAAGACTTAGTGAAAAGGAGACAGGTGGAGACGCTGCTACCGTATGCCCTACAGAGCACTCACGAAGGCATGGTGTGGATCCTTGAGGAAGGGTCTTCCTATAAAGCATCCTTGCATACCCAGCCCTCCCAGAGCATTTTCTAAAGCATCCTACAGCTCCACTCAGTAGTCCTTTCACGAACTCTGGGCAGCCTTCTCAACCTGGTTTTTTCAAGCTATCATCAATATCCTCCCCTCTTCCCTCACTCCCCCAGTCCTGTCCACTCACCTTTCTGCCAGGCCTATTTTCCTTTATAAATATACATGGCAGCCATATCCTTTCAAGAGAAACCTTCCCTTATGTCATTTACTTTATTGTGTAACAGTTTATCAGGGGCCAGAAATGCAAAGCGTTTTTGGAATTCACCTTTGGGTTAAGCTAATCCCAAAAGGAGGCCAGTGGTTGTCTAAAAAAAGCAAGAGGAAAAAAGAACAACCTTCCGAGTGCATTTCTCTCCCCAACATCAGTAATCTCTTCTGCCCGGCTTCAACCCAACCACCAACTCTCTGTCTTCCTCGTCTCTTAGGAGATTGGGAGGAGCTTGTTGCCAGAGATACAAACAGAATAGTCCTTTTAGAAGAAAAAGCAATTATAAAGTAGGTACTAAGGTGAGGCTTCTTTCCCTTCCCCCACCCTTACCTCATCCATGGGAATAATTTTGGACTCTGAAGAGTTTCTATCCTACGTCCATTTGAGCCAGATGTGCCCATAGATTTTTTCCAATACTGTTATTTTTTATTCATATGTAGATGTAATGAAAATATTCCTCAAGGTGTCTCTGAATCCTCCTAACTGAGAAAAGCAGCCTTGACATGTAAGACTCTCAGAATCACCCACATTTTATTGCTGGTTGATGGACATCATTTGTCCATGTAGATTTTTCTGGTGATTATACAATTAAGTCCTGTCAGATACATGACTCAAAATAGCCTCCCTACAAAGGGTTCGTTTTAGTAAAAGTGGAATGTCAGTGTCATGCAGCCGGCCTCATCCCGTGAATTATAGTACACAGCGGATGAGAACACACTTAATCAAAGCAGCATTTTTGTGCCCTGTGTCCCTGCGATGTGTCCTTCATAGAGTGCTGAGACTTGAGATTCCCTTAGTGAATTCACCAGGAAGTAAGCTTTGGAAACAGAGTGGAACCATCCCTCCTAAACCCCAAGCTCTTGCCAAAGCAGCCATAGCCAGCAGGGGGCGCTCAGCCAAAACCCAGACCTGCCATTTCCTCATTGCCCAAGCGTCAGGTACACTGTATGTCAATGCTGCCGGAGGCCAAGTGAGTTTAAGCATTACTGTCGTAGGTTGCCACCCTAGAAAAAAGGGGGAGGAGAATGCTATTAACCCAAGGGGAAGCAGGTTACTCAGGTTCTCAGAGAATATTCAAGCTGTTGGTGCAGGAGAACCCTGACAGCTAGTAGGCCTCAACTTCTGTCCATCCACACCCCAGACATCAGCCAGGACCAAGTCACCTGGAAGCAGAGCCAGTGTCCACCTTGACCCACCAAGGCCACCTTCTCAACATTGTCATGGAAGTAAGAGCAGCTCCAGGAATTGACCCTGGTATTGCTTGGTTTCATAAACATTGGTAGAGCAGGTTTCATAAACATTGGTAGATAAGATGTTACTTATCTATTTTGCTCTTGATTCATAAGGAGGGACTTACAAAAACCACAGTAAGTGTTTATGCTTAATTGGCACAGCCCATTCTGTTATAAGATTAAGGCCAGATTAATCTGAGCAACAGTAAACACTAACACCTGGGAATTATTCTAAGAATCAAAAATGCTTTTCAGATATGTTTTATAGGAACCTGAAATTTAGGCAAATAACTTAAACCTATGGCATAAGACAATCAAAAATCTTTGATAGGTCCACTATAATACCTACTAAAATACTTCAGACACCAAGAGTTTACAAGGAGACCATTTTCTTGGGAATGGAGAAATGTCATGGACACTTTGAATAAAGGATAGGGAGAAATGGAACTTTCTAGGGATGGGAATAGTCCAAGTGATGGCCTGTATGAGTGCTACCCGCTAAAATAAATAAAGCCTCTCCATTTCAGTGGAACAACATATTGGATGCTTATTTCTCACTCACCTAAGAGTTTGATGTGGGTATTCCCGGCCGTCAGGCAGCTTTTCTTCACGTGGCAATTCAGGAACCCAGGCTAGTGAGGAGCTAGTGAGGACTAGTTACGTGGCTCTATCTGGATGCACGAGGGACTGGGAACTGCACTCCCGGACAGGCAGCGTCTGCTCTGTCGCAGCTTTCTCCTATGGATAGAGAAGCACAGATGTTTGGTGGACAGTTAGTTTTTTCTGCCACATGGTCTTGGTTGCTTGTTTATAGATTGTTTAGAAAGGGGAGTACATAGGAGAATAGGCAAGTTTGCAGAGAACTGAAAAGTCAAATCAACATTCTATCACAATAAACAGTCAGATCAACATTATATAAATTCCAGAAGATCTGACAGGACTAAGGCTGACAGGGAGACAAGTAACTGATAAAATTCAATGTAAGAAATGCAAAGCAATGATGCCTCTATGGAAATAATCTAAATTAGGTTGTACTAATGGTATGATACTATTCTAATGTTTTGGATTCCACTTAGAAAATGGACATGAGAATCATTATACACGATTTTAAAACATGGATCCAGGGAAGCGGACTTGGCCCAGTGGTTAGGGCGTCCGTCTACCACATGGGAGGTCGCATTCAAACCCCAGGCCTCCTTGACCCGTGTGGAGCTGGCCCATGCACAGTGCTGATGCGCGCAAGGAATGCCGTTCCACGCAGGGGTGTCCCCCACGTAGGGGAGCCCCACGCACAAGGAGTGTGCCCCGTAAGGAGAGCCGCCCAGCACGGAAGAAAGTACAGCCTGCCCAAGAATGGCGCCGCACACACAGGGAGCTGACACAACAAGATGACGCAACAACAACAAAAAAAAACACAGATTCCTGTACAGCTGACAACAACAGAAGCAGACAAAGAAGAAGACGCAGCAAATAGACACAGAGAAGAGACAACTGGGGCGGGAGTGGGTGGAAGGGGAGAGAAATAAATAAACAAATAAAATAAATCTAAAAAATAAATAAAAATAAAACATGGATCCAGTAGCAGCTATTGCAGCCAAAAAAAATTTTTTTTAATTCAGAAATCACCAAAATAGCAGACATTGTAGAGCCAAGGATTCTTACTCTTGGTGAGAATTTTGATACATCCTCATCTTAAAATATTGTACACAGTTCTGGCCACTGCATCTCAAGAAATAACTAACCAGAACTAAGAAAGTTAAACGAGGAACCAAGGGATAAAGTGTGGTAGTTCTTAACCTTTGGAGGTCATAGACTCTCTCCCTTGAGGACTCATTGAAGTTCCTTAGCCCAGAGAAATGCCTGTATGTTCACACACAATTTTACATACAATTTCATGCCCCTCCATGAATAACTTAGGATTTAAAAAATACTATATGAGAATAAATTTAAAAGATTCTTATATAAGGACTAAGAGGGGCTATAACTGAATTCTTTAAAATCATCAAGTGTGTGATTAGTGCAAAAATGAACTTGTTCATCAAATCCTGATGTAATAAGATAGAAACAGAAAGAAACCCCTGAAGTCTGAAAGAGGCAATTTCTAAGATGTGGTGGTAAGGGGGAAACATCGCTAGTTTCATGGCTGGTTTCATGTGCGTATGGAATTTCATTAACTCAAGATGTGGTAAGACCAGAACTGTAAACAGCTTTTAAAACAGCTTAACCCAATTACATGGATGGTAGAGCTACAATGAGAGTACAAGTTAGAGGAAGCTCGATGGCCTGGTGTTTCGCCCTAACCGTTGATGGTCGACATCAACTTAGAGAGCCATTGCGTTCCTAACAAGCCCATCAACACGTCCATTGGTGCCACCCAAAGTGATGCAGTGCTGAGCCGAACGGATGGATGGGGGCCTGACCTAGTGTGAGGTTTGTAGGTCGGAATTAGATACCTGTACCAACTGGAAAGTTGCTTTAGTGCTGGATGTTTTATTTTGTCTGTTTCTTTAAGAGGCTAAGGAATATAAATGGATTTATGATTTGATGATGAGTTGGGCAGTAATGGTGATGTGTACATTTGGTATTTGTACACAGAATTTTTTGTGAGGCAGGAGAGGTACACATCATTAACCCCATGTATGGATACTGAAATACCAAGAGGAACTAGCTCACCTTCACACGTAAAGTCTCATGAAGTTCCCTGAATGCCCACAACCTTGGTTGTAGAGCCAGTTAGCAAGGAGGCAATGTAAGAATAAACCTTGGTACTTTTCTCAGTTCTCCTCTTATCTGCTGGATTCCCAGAAGCCAGGACCTTCACTTCTCCATGTCTTCATGTACCTCTTTGTCAAATAGAGTTGAAATCAAGCTAACAGAAATGGGGAGTTTGAATTGCCTGGAGAAAAATCAGAGGAATCGAGCAGCTTCCATCCCATAGTTACACCCCTGAAAAAACAGCTGGGTGTTACCAGCCACCCTAGCTGCCAAACCCTATATTACAATGGTTTATACTTATTTATTTGAGAAACCACAAGTAGTTAGAAGTTCCCTTTGCTGCCACTATGCTGGTACCTGGAGATTAAACTGGACTCCCAAGTTCCTTACAAAACAACCAGTGATCATCACTTCATGAGAGGAGAAATAGGAAAAAAGGTGAACTAAGAGGACATACAGGGAAGCGGTTATGGCTCAACTGGTAGAGCATCCACCTACCATATGGAGGGTCCAAGGTTTGATACCCAGGGCCTCCTGACCCATGTGGTGAGCTGACCCATGCGCAGTGCTGCCACGTGCAAGGAGAGCCATGTCACTCAGAGGTGTCCCCTACATAGAGGTGCCCCATGTGCAAGGAGTATGTCCCACAAGGAGAGCTGCCCCGCACGAGAAAAGTGCAGCCCACCCAGGAGTGGCACTGCATACAGGGAGAACTGATGCAGCAAGATGACGCAACAAAAAAGTGACAGTTTTCTGGTGCTACATGACAAGAATGCAAGCAGATACAGAAGAACACACAACGAATGGACACTGAGAACAGACAACAGGGGGACGGGGAGAGAAATAAATAAAATAAATCATGAAAAAAAAAGAGGACATATGCACTACCTTACCCAATATTCAGCACATAGTAGATGCTCAATAATACTCCATTTTTCACTGATAAAAAAGGTTATATACTTCTAAGGGTTTCCAAATTTTAAAAAGTTGTGATTTGCTTTCCAAATTTTAAATAGCGCTTTTTTTGCCATTTACTACATACTTCAATTTTAAAAACGTTGAAATGAAGGACACAACCCTTAAAATATTTTAGAGGCTCAAAATATAATTATTACATTGACGTGCTTTTAGCCCATGTGGCATTTCTTTAACTTTGCACTTTCAAGCTCAGGGAAACCAAAATTGGGGTAATGGATGCCATTTTATAAAATGCTAAAATTCCAATTACAGTTCCTTTCCTTTTATATTTTGAAGACTATTTACAACATTATAGACAATGTGGAAAAAAGGAGAAGGAAATACTCATAATCCCACAATCTTAACACAAGTGATTTCATTTTTTAATATTCTCATCTAGCTTTATACCACATGCATCCATGTTTCTGTCCATAGACATTGCAGTTACCATGGTTGTAGCAGTTTGGCACTGTTTATGAATTCCAAAAACATAGGTTATGTTTGTAAACTGGTCTGTAGCTGGGCCTGATTAAATTATGATTAGGGCTTTGATTGGGCCACATCATCAGTAGGACATTGAGTCCCCACCCCAGACCCACAGGTAAAACTACACAGCAGAACAGAGGAGTTGGTTGGAGTTTTGATGCTGGAGTTTTGAGCTGAACCTCGGGAAGAACATAAAAGAATAGAGATGGCTCCTTAGACAGGCCCCAGGAAGAAAGATGAGCCTGATAGCCTACAGCTGCAGTTGAGCCCAGAGAAAAACAAGCCCCAGGGTAAGAGCCAGAGCCAGTTGCCTGATAGTCTACAGCTGGCCTTGTGGAGAGGCAAAGCTTAGAGATCCTCATAGCCTACCGCTGACCTGTAGAAAAAGAGGAACTGAATCCAGAGAGAAATCAACCCCAGGAAGAGAGGAACCCAGGAAGCCTGAAACCTGGCAGACGTTGGCAGCCATCTTGCTCTAACACAGGGCAACAGACTTTGGTGAGGAAAGTAACTTATGCTTTATGGCCTGGTATCTGTAAGCTCCTACCCCAAATAAATAGCCTTTATAAAAACCAACAGACTTCTGGTATTTTGCATCAGCACCCCTTTGGCTGACTGATACAATTGTGGTGAACATATAATTTTTATCAGATTTAGTTGTAACATGTAAGACAGATAAGAGGGAGAAGAACCCCTGCACTCAGAAAGAAAATAAATAATAAACACCTCTGTTAAATGGTAGCCAAAACAGCAGCTGTTAGTGGAGCTGGCTAAGAGAAGCTGGGCATGTCTCATGCTCCCAGCAAGAAGAACCACCCAGCTTGGAGGACCAATCCCATGGGACGGCTGAGCCATCGCTCGCAGCAGGGCTGGGGCGGGGGGAGGGGGCGGGGGTTGCCTCTCAGTGACTCCAGGCACAGCCCTGCTTTGTGAGCTGTCCAGAGGAGAAGCAGCTGCTGGGGCAGGGCTACAGCCAGCAATGACAGAAGCGAGAGAGGCTGAGATTCAAATCAAACAGAAGATGCCTGTATTCCCTGCTGCTCTGGAGTGGGAGTGGACAGAGCACAGTCAGGCTGCTGGAGTGCACAGGGCAACGCCGCTGTTCCCACCCTGCCTTTCCAGGGGAATGCCCAGTACCACCAGCAACAACATCTTAACACACATGTCAGGTTCTACAGGCTCACAAAGTGCTTTGACCTGCTAATGATGTTTCCACCAACAACCCGAGGAGGTCGTCAGGGCAATCTTTATTCTCTCCACATTGCACGGAAGGGAGCATGGATGAGATGTCCTAGGTCACAGAACGAAAGTTAAGTTGTTCTCGGATCTACTGGCCATATGGAAAACGTAGCGGCCCTTCTCCCCAGCAGCATACAATCACACACACTCAACCTCATTCACACTCTTAAGCTGGCAGCTTTTGCCAGGCGTAACTGGGGACCTTCCCAGCCGGGCTTTAGTGAGCAGGGCGTGGGGTTGCTGATAGAAGAGTCGAGCAAAATGATGTTAAAAATAAATGGTTCCTGACCAAGATGGGAAAGGTCTGCCTGTCAGCAAGATTGCTTGTCAGCAGGACTACAGATCCAGGTATGCAATAGCTCTTGGACGCTATCGTTTCTGTCCTATATTATTAAAAACGAATATATTGACTTAATTCTCCTTCCGTTTACTTGACTTAGGGAAGCGATTTATTTTTGAAAAGTGGCAAAGGTAGCAAATTACTTCCTTCGCTGTGACATGGTTTCTAACATACTCTTTTGAATCTCAGCGCCCACCCTCTACCCCCTCGCCGGTCTCTTTGTAGGTTTAGAAAAGGAGTGTATCAGTTCAGTATTATTATAGCAACAGAAGAGCTTCCACTTTTGCTATTTTTAGTGTCAGGTGCACTCTGCCTGCCATGAACCTGGTATAGTCAAGTGTTTAATTCAGCGGCCTCTCTCATTTGAAAGGGAGACTGTTCAGCCCTCTGACCACCATAGCTCCACTTTTACAGCTGCTCATAAATTTCCGAACATGCTGAGATATCTTTAGCTGTGACTCCAGATATTTCCTGTTGAGCTGCAAGATGCAATCCTGCAAGCACACTGAGGCTAAATATACCCTCTCAGTCCAGCACTCAGCCAAATAAACAGGGGCAGCATCAACATGATTTTTTTCCACCCAGTGCTAAACAGGTTTTTTCAGTTAGATTAATTAAAGCAATTTTGTTTATTTTGGCAATTGAAGTCATTTCAGCTCCCCCTGAGCTTTTAACACCTGAAGCTTCATTTTCTCTCCTGATTCAAGATCTGACCAGAAGCCCTGGAACAGGGACCTAATATGTTTCAGTACCATGCGCCTTTTAGCCCTATACTTGTCCTCATTGGTTAAACAGACGGTGGCCACAACAGCCAACAGAGCAGACTCCTTATATAGCTCACAGAATCCAGACTCTTCTTCAGCTTCATCTAAGGCTTTAGTCATGTGGGGGCAGGAGGGAGACTCCAGGATTTTCTTTAAGGTATATATCCTCTTGGGACTTGAAAAAGAAGAAGAATGTTAAATTCTTTCCAGACTTAGTCCTGTGGAAGGAGCATGCCTCTCCTCTTTGGAGTTAAGTTCTTGTCCACAAGGGATGCATGCCTTTCTTTTACCCTAAATTGTCTCCCCTAGATAAGTCCTTGGGATCTTGGAGAAAGTTCTGTTCTCCCTGACTCTTCGAACAAATAGTATACACCAAACTTTGCTTTGACCAAGAGTGGTGACTGGTAGCCCCTCTAACCAAATCAGTCATCCCAGGCCACCCACAGGCCAGAGACCTAGGCCAGGAGAAGCCAATGAGGGCAATGGAAGGACACCTGACTTTTGCCCTTGGGCAGCCAAATACAGACTTTCATTCCTTTAGGGAGCCCGTGGGCTTGTGCCTGGCTTTGCCACACCAGATTTAACTCCCCTCAGATGGTCATCAGGTTTGATGGGGTCTCAGGTGACTCTTTCTTCCTACCAGTTTTCCTCCTGCCTCTTATCCAAGATTCTCTTGGGGGTGTAGAGGTTTTGGCTATCAGTCTGGCAATGGAGCCTTGTCTGTTTGTACTCTCTTGAGGAGTCCCATTGAGGAAGCCAATTCCTCAACTCTCTCATTCGCATGTCATTTTGTGGTTCATGATGCTGAATATTTCTTTAACTCTCTATTCTTGGAGGTTTCTTTTGGGGTTGTTATTGTTTGGCAAACACCAATACTCATCAAAATTTATTAAGCAGGGGCAGCCACAAAATCAAAGGTACTAAGCATTAGGCTTAGAAAACCAACAAGACAGGAGAACAAGAAATGCAAATGGATAATAATAGCACTCACTTATTTAGTGGTTACTAGGGCCAGATGCTCTATGCATGACCTGTATAGTAACTTACCAAAGCAATACAACCTGTGAGGTATAGATTTACATATATCCTTTCTAGCCCCACTCTTTCTTTCCTACTACCTACTGTATGTCTGGCACTGTGTTATAATACACTGGGGATTTGGCAATGAACTGATCCATAGTTCCTGCACCATGGAACAGAGCAGACACACAGTCATGAAAAACAATCATACCAATAATTTTTAGAGGACAAGGACCAGTTGCGATTCTGCACCTTTAGCAAGAGCACTCACATGTGCAAATCTGTGCGTGTGGCATGCAAGCCCTTAAAAACCCATATTGGGCTCTCTGGACACTTGCCCCTGCCATCCTCTCCAGACCATTTCCTCCATCTCATGCCTTATACTTCACAGTCCCACAATACATACCTGCTTGTCCACAGGCTGTTTCTTACCTCCATTCTTTTCCTTATATTGCCTCTGTTGCACCCAGTGCTTTTCTTTACCAACCCTACTCAGCTTCTAAAATCTGCTCCCTCAGAAAACCTTCCTTAACTATCCTTGCCCCAGTCAGGCTGGGTTAGTTAAACTCCCTTCATGCTAATCTCTGTTATGCACTTGCCTCACCATTTTGCAGGGATCTGTTGAGGTGTCTCTTTTCCCACCAGCCTGGGCTGGGTGCTCCCTGAGCATGCTCTGTTCATCTTTGTAACCCCTGTCAAGTAGCACAGTTCCTGGTCTGTAGACTGCTATCAGTGAAGCCTTTTTGGATGACTGTGTGCATGTGCACCTAGGCATGAGAATGTGTCTTCTTTGTCTTAGTGGGGAAAATCAGCATTTAATTAATTAGTAAGTAATGAGGGGAAAGGGGAGCCAAGCAGTAGAGGCTGTTGCTGCTGGAGCAGGGAAGAGGAAGAAAGGGGGCAATTGTGATAAACATTCTCCAGCTTCCCTGAAGGATGCTCACCTAGGCTCTTTGGACACTGGCAGTGATGGAGAACTCCCTGCTTCATCAGCAGTCTATTCCATCATTGAGTCTGTTGAAAAGTTTTCCCTTTTGTTAAGCAAACTCTGCCAAAGACTTTTAAGAGTTTTGTCCTCTGGAAAAACAGAGTAACTTCACTCTGTCTTCCATATAAAAACCCTTAAGTATCTAAAAAGTGGTATCATGAGCCACGTTAGTCTCATTTTTCCTTACCAAAGAATTCTAGTTCCTTCAGCTATTTCTCATTATTTTGCCACTCTCCCCTAGGTACCCTCCAACCTCCTAACGTCTCTTTTAGAACATGATGTCCTGAACTGAGCAATATTCCACACGGCTTCCCATCAGTATAGAATATAATGGCACTGTTTCTTTCCTGAACCTGCAGCTTAAGTTTGAACTCACTCTGTCAGTTCATACGGCTCTTGTGGGCAATGAAACGTTAGTATCCTGCAAACAATGAACTCTTGTCTGACCACATTTAACAATTATAATAATAGCAGCTACCGGTTCTTGAGCACATCCTGTGCCACTGTGATAAACATTGCACAATCAGTACTTACTTATTTCTCCCACATTTACTGAGGCTGGGTGACGCTACATAGCTTGTCCGTGTGCTGGGATTTGAACACAGCAGACTGCCTCCTGATCCCACAGTCTTCGAGTACTGCCTCTCATGCTGAACTTGTGCAAGTGGTTTTTTTAGCCTAAATTCTAGGCTTCTGCTATTAAGTTTGATCTAAGCGTCTGCTCAATTTGCCAGCATCTCAAGAACTCCATAGAAGATTTTTAGCTCTCCTTTTCAGGTTTGCAGCATTGTATCGGCTGCCTTCATCCAGACCAGTTCCATATAGCTCCCTCTAGAGAACTCTTCCCAGTTTGACACAAATCTGAGCAACTAAAGAGCCCAGCCCTTCAGCCAGCTTCCAAGCAACCTACCTTTGAATTCAGTGCACCTTTTTCTCTCATGTCCAAAAGTATGAGAGAGTTTGTAAAATATCTTGCTGGCTTGAGATATGTCATATATGTAGCATTCCCCACTCAAGGAGACTAACAACACTAAGGGATGGTATGTACGATTGCCTCTTTATTTTATTGATTTTTAAAATTCTGTTTTTAATCTTCTAAATTTTTTTTGCCAGAAATCAGTATTATGTTCACTTTTCCCTGTGTGTAAAGCAGACCAAGGTTCTAGCCTTCTGGACCTTTCCATTATTCATTCATTCTCAACATCAAGAGTGTTTCCACAATCATAGCTGAAAAATAATTTTTTTGTCTTAACCCATTTTTTCTTTTCCCAAATTTCAAAATAATGCATACTATATTAGTCAACTAAAGGGGTACTTATGCAAAGTACCAAAAATCTATTGGTTTTTATAAAGGTATTTGGGGTAAAAACTTACAGTTACAAGGCCCTAAAGGGTCCAACTCAAGGTACTGTACGAGGTACTTTCTTAGCAAAGTCAGCTGCCATGTGCTGAAGCAAGATGGCGGGCGATCTCTGCCTGGTCTCTCCTTCCTTCTTCCTCTTAAGACTCTGTGGGCCCAGCTTCTTCTGACCACACATAGGCTGGCAAAGGCTTGTCTCTCAGGGCTTCCTATATCAGTCTGGCATTGGGCTTGTTTCTTTCCAGGTTTTCTCAGCTGCTTAGCTGCAGACTATCAGGCGAATGGATCACCTCTACCCAGGGCTCCACAAGCAAAACTGACAAAGTTCTTTCTTCTTTCTCTGTGTCTTCTTGAGTAAGTGCCCATTTATATCAGCCTACCAAGGGGGCAGAGACCTAATCTGAGTCATGCCTAACTGATGTGGTTGAATCAAAGGCCCTAAATTGATTTAATCAAGTAAACTTAAAACCTTTGAATTTAATATAATCAAAGGGTATGACACCCAGAGGAACAGACCAGTTTACAAACATAATCTTTCATTTTTGGGGGGGATACACAAAAATAATCTCAAACTGCCACACATAGTTCTAATAGAAAATACGGAAAGTACAAAGAAAGGTTTAAAAAGGGGAGCAGATGTAGCTCAAGTGGTTGAGTCCCTGCTTCCCATATACGGGGTCCCAGGTTCAATCTCTGATACCTACTATAAACAAAAAACAAACAAACAAAATAACCAACTCTCATTGGGGAGTGGATGTAACTCAGTGATAGAGTGCCTGCTTGCTTCCCATGTACAAGGTCCCAGGTTTGATTTCTGGTACCCCCTGAAAAAAAAAAAGCACAAAATATTTTCAGTAATCCTAGAGGTAGCCTCTGGCATCTGCTTATTCTTTTTATAATCTAAAATAGGGATTCTAAGCCTTTTTTGTTCCATGGACCCCTTTGCCAGTCAGGTGAAAACCATGGATCCCTTCTCATAATGTGGCGGCAGATAGTTTTATGACACTCAACTAGCATCAGGTCTAACAACTACTGTAGTTTCAAAGTATGGATGAGTATAAGTGATTTTTCAAGCTATACAAGAATTGTAATGTGATATGAAATGAATACTGCTGTAATTTATTGCATACATTCGTAAGTGAAGGAAATATTGATTTCATTTAGAGGTCAGTGAAAATAAAGAAAATATGTTGATTTTTTTCAATTCAAGCTCATGAACCCTCTGAAAACTTAACCCCTGGTTAAGAACCCCTCATCTAGAAGACAAGATGCCTAGGAACTAAGTTAGTTGTGGCCAATATACCCAGGGTTAGATTTTGGTTTCCCACACCAGGACTAAAGCCAAGCAGCAGCTAGAATATCAATGAGGAGCAGGAGCTGTTTCAGGGTGAGGAGGAAGCCCAGGCCCCTGGGCAAAAGTGGGATGGCTTGCAGTGTGGTGGGTAACGGAGGTCTTCCCACTCTGTGAGCTCCAGGGACACCATCCTGTCACGGCAGGTTCATTCTTTTTATGCTGTGTGCTTCAATGTTGATACTCAAAGCAGTACATAGTACTTGATGTTGTTTCCTCAGGGGAAGTACTGGGCTCCTCTTCTGCTATTGTTTTTTGCTTTCTGTCATACTGCAATGCTCCCTAATATCTAATTTTTGAGTTTGTCTGGACACATTTCTCCCTTCTCAAACGTCAGTTTGAACACCAGGGATTGTTCACAGAGGGATCATCTGGGCAAGAAGGTTCTCTCTGGGTGACTGTGATTTGTTGGACATCTGTCTCCAAACACGTTGTGTGCAGTTTAGAACCAGTCTCTCAACCAATCATTGTGATTTTTCACAGATGGATGGATGGATGGACAAACATCTAACAAAATGTCTCATAGATTCTCATCAAGAAAAGTTTAGGTGCCACATTGCCCAGAGGTCCCTTCCAGCTCAGTGATTCTTTGAATGTGTGATTGATATTTTGGAAATGGGAATTTCACTTGGCATATGTGTCAGTGACTGGCAATTTTCATGAAACTTGAGTACAGTCCAGGAAAGCCTTGAGGAAGAAATGAATTGTATAGGAGAATTTGGGGAAGACACAAGCTAGTTGTCAGATCGTGTAGATAAGAATGTAGAAAAGACTATTCTGGGAAAGATGCAGTTAGAAATTAAAGAGGGAAATCAGGAGGGGATCAGAAGTGTTTACTAACATACAAAAAAACATAATCATATAGTTGAACACTGCAGGAAAGGATGACAGAAAACTGTAGTAACCATGATATCAAGAACTTGATCCCAAAAGACAATGGTAGGTGGTATAAATAGCGGTTTCAAACACAGATCAAATTATGTGTCCAGTATCAAGTGATAGTTTGGGTCCTTCCCATAACCTCTGTACATATAGATAATCAGCTTCACCACATCTTAAAATGTTAACAAAAAAACTTAAAAAGATATATTAAAATTCTGCAATGAATCCTTGGTTCATTTATTTTTTTCACATAGCAATGTGATGGGCCACATTTCCAGAAGGAAAGCATGCCTCCTTTTCCAGGGATGCTTGGAACTACAATTTAGATGGGAGCTTTAGGAAAAGCAACTTGCTTTCTCCCAAGACAAAAAAATGTCCTGAGTTGACCTCTGAGGAATTTAGGAAGGTTGAACCTGACAGGTCATCACAGACCTATTTTCTGTCATTCTCACTCATTCATTGAATCCATACTATGCAATGAGCACCGCAAGAGGCAAGTGAGTACAAAGATGAAGGCTGGAAAGAAATTCACAGCCTAATAGGGGAGAGAGACTGATGGCACAAAGTTGTAGTAGGGGCAGTAAGAAGGTAGAATGTGCTTTGGATGCTCAGAGAGGAAGTGATCAACAGAGCTGATGGAAGGGAAGGTTTCTTGGTATTGGAGTTCAGTGTTGAATGATAAGTAGAAGGGAGTTAGCCAGGTGAAGAACAAAGCAGAAACACTGAGGCAGATTAACCAGATAGATGAGAACAAGACACATTCAGCTAAACAAGTAAAAAGTACTTTGTTGAGTAAGGCTAGCGTGAGCATGGGAACTGGGGTGAAGACCTGGATCAGGAATGGTCTTGTGAGCTTTGCTAAGGAATTATGATTTTCATCCTGCATGCAGTGGGGAGGACACTGAAGGGTACAAGCAACAGGGTGGCATGATGAGAGAGGGAAGTCTTGTAGCTGGGTGGCTGGAAGATGTGTGGAGGGAAACAAAATAAGAGAATGGAAAACCAGTAAGGAGACTAGCAGAGTGACCCAAAGGAAGTGTTGATGACTTGGACCAATGAAATGCCAGGTGGCATGATATTAAGAAGGTAAAATCTACCAGGTTCTTTGATGGCTTGTATATGAAGAGTGAAGGGAGAAAGGAAACATCTAGGATGACTTCCTGACTCAGACATCAGGCTAGCACCATTTGCAGAGGCATTGAACACAGAGGCATGAGACTGAGGCTGGGAGAGTGTGGGCACGGGGGAACAGAATAGCTGATTCCATTCCACTTCCACTGCGAATATCAGTTTCTGTGAGAATTTGCTTCCAAGCTGCTGCTGATAGGAGCTATGCTAGCATGAGACTTAGTTGTATATTCATGTCAGGTCCTGCAAAGCTCGAGTCTGACCCTGAAAAAAACCTTAAGGAGAAGACCAGGGGATTTTGGCTTCTCAAAACCTGGATGTTTCCTTAGGGAATTATTTTTACTTTTGTTCTTGAGAATATTGAGTACTGATATTCAAAAGAAGAACTGTTTCATAAGTACCAAGCTGTCAGACATTAACCCAGTCCAAAACAAAAACTTGAGAGAGACACAGGAAAGTGTGCAATGAGACAAGAGCTGTCCATGCTGGCAGAAATCTAAATGTGCTTAGCACAACCACATCCAAGTCATTTCAAGAAATATTTTACTACACACTCCAATTTGCACACCAACACTTTTGCAAGGCAGCTTCTCTGTGAAGCAGAAGAAGTTAGCTGATGCATCTGGGTTCATTTAATGTTAAAGCTTGGGCCACTCTTATACCCAAGTCTAATTTGGAGGATAATCTATGAGAATATTGAGGGACTTTTTAAGACCATCTTTTTCTCTTTAGTCATATGTAATTCTGTTTCATAGACCAACATACTTCTGGCTTGAGTTTGTATGTCTTGGGGGGCACAATAAAAAATCTTCTCAAAATTAAATATTCATTTCATTCACAGCCACGGTAGACTTTAAAAATGAATAACCATTTATCAGTGCACATCATACTTTTAAAGGCCATCAATTTTTTGCATGTTTTTTTAAGAATTTTAAAGTATGCTAAACAACTAAGTTAGGTTTAGAAGGTTCAAAGTAGCATTCTTCCCCCACAGAACATACATGCTTTGCTATTCTTCTACTCATGGATGCTCTGTTTTTTTATGTACAACTTTTCTAATGAATTATATAGGTGAGCAAATAACTTTTAATAAACATTCCATT
The DNA here is from genome assembly GCF_030445035.2 of Dasypus novemcinctus. Classification (NCBI taxonomy): domain Eukaryota; kingdom Metazoa; phylum Chordata; class Mammalia; order Cingulata; family Dasypodidae; genus Dasypus; species Dasypus novemcinctus. Next base: position 54,206,921 of record NC_080673.1, read on the forward strand.
TCCCATTCTCACATTTAGATTTACTCTCCCCTAGACCACTGAGGGTATTCTGACACAAGCTTTGCAGAGCTAGGAATTTGACTTGAAAACTTCAACCAGCCTTGGACCCCACAGTGTTAAAATAACTGAACTAGAAATTACAGAATTGTGAGGTTTTTAAAATTATAACTATGCCATATCCTGATCTGCTGCCTAAAATTCAGACAACCAGAACTTTTGGTATAACTTCCAAGCTCCAGTGTTTTCATCAGTAGAAGTACCCAGTATCTGTTCAGTGCATCAAATTTCATCTATTACTGGCATGCAAAAGCTCACTCTCCCTCTTTCCTTTTTCACTATTGTAGCAAACCCTATATGGTAACCAAAAAAAGAAACATGAAGTCCTGATTTTTATACCACCCCTCCCCAGATCAATGGCAGTTGTAATAAGGCAAGAGATCCTAACTCGACTGGCTGCCCCCATTGCTGGCATCTTGATCCAAAAGGCTGGAATAGTGTGAGGTGCAAGCAGACTTTCTCCATTCCCAGAGCCACAGGTGTTATCCTGACTTAAGGCTGTTGAAATATGGAACAGCAAACCAGCTGTCATTCATAAGAATTGGTGCTGGCCAGCTGGCCAAGCCAACTAGAGAAATAAAGACATGCCTTTTCACTCTGATACATGGGACCCTTGCCTCGGAGCAGACAGCTGAAGAATCTCAGGTGACAGACCAGGGGATTGGTGTTTGTAACATTCAGGCATTCAGCCCTGAAAAAGCGGGGCACAGACATCTGTTGTTAGTGTGCTGATTGGGGGGTGGGAGTGGGGGGTGGGAACGACACTGACTGTGCCTGTTGCCCAGGCTTTGGGTGGATAGAGAGGGACAGAGGGAAACCCTTAGGTGACTGCATGTTATAAGTTAATCTTATTTGCAGTGTCTTCTGTTCAGTTCCTTAGGAAGGAAACACTCAGAATCATAATTGCACTGGGTCAACTGGACATTTTTAAAAATTGAATCTAAAGTATAATACAGAGATCCTTATGTTTTCCTGATGGGGGAGTATAAATATGTAAAATCTTTCCAGAGGGCAGTTTGGCAGTATGTATCAAAACAGGAGCCTTAAAAATATCCATGCTCCATGACACAGAATGTCTACTTCTTGGAAGTTTGTCAAAGAAAATAATCAGAAATATGTACCAAGGTTCATGAACAAGGATGTTCGTCTCAGCATTAATTAAAATGGTGAAAAACTGAAAACAATTTAAATGTTCAACAAAAAACGATCAGCTAAATAAATGAAATAAATTCAAACAATGGAATAATATGAGGTTTTGATCCTTATTTTATTTGAGTGACTCCTGGGAGGAAATTTACCATGTGATTATCATTTTGTGGTAATTATTAGCAGTGATTTTGCTTTCCTTTTTAGTATTTTTCTGTGTTGTCCAAATTTTCTATAGTAGATAAATTTATAATCAATAAGGAAAAAAATTTAAGGAAATATAAGAACATGTAATTTTTTTTTTAATTAAAAAAAATCACCCTCAATTTATTACCCTAACACAACTTTGTTTGCATATTTATATCTTTTGTGTTAGAACTTGTTTAAGTTTTACCCAGTTGTATTCACGGGGTATATACCATTTCATATTCTACTTTTCAACTAACATTACAGTTGTCCCATGTATACACAGGGTAGTATCATTTTCATAACTTTATAACTTATTAATGTATGGTCATACAGGACACAATACTAATTCTGCCTTGGGATGAGGAGGGTTTTCGTTGACTCCCATTCCAGTCCACAAACAGAATGAGTCATTCCCTCATCTGCCTATTATTTGTTTCCAACTTTGTGTCCCTCATGAAAGTAGGAGTTGCTTGAGCATAGCCAATAATGCCTTGTATATCTTTGTAGCCAGAGTGTGTGGGCACTGTGCCTGCTACATGCATAAGACTTGCCTAAAATGGTGGATGGAAGAAAGGAAGGCGAGATGGACCAAAGGACAGATAGAAGGAGTGGTCAGGGCTGGGTTTTGACAGTGTAGTATCTCTTTGGCTTGGGAAGCCTTGCAAGTTGATTAATTCAGACCTCAGCTCCAGGAAGGTATAGAGGTAAGGAGCATAAAAGGTACATAACTGCCCTAATACCAACTGTTTTTACTCTTGTCATTATGTAAGATTATATTTTATTTGAACCTAGGTCATAAAGACCTGTTTTCTAGTAGTTTTCTCACTGGCTTCTAAAACTATTCTTTAAATTTGTAGTTAGGATTTTTCCCATTATGGTAGTCACATGCCTCCCCAGATTCATATCAATACCAATAATAGTAGTTAAAATGCTCATAGCAAAAAATAAATAAATAAAATTCAAATGTAAGGAAGGAAAGGAGGGAGGAAGGAGAGAAAAAAAATTGAAATTGAACAGTGCAGAGCCTACTCTTTCTATAAATCTGCTTTTTACTAGTTGAGCCCTCTCCTGAACAAGATTCAGGACTGCAGTGAGTCTTTTTGAAGACAAGAAAAATAAATTCTTCAGGCTTATATTGTATCCTATTATCTTGCCCTAGAAGATAGGTTAAAAAAAAAAAAAAATCACTCCAGCCTGCAAAAACTTTGCCATACCATTTTCCATCTTCCTTTTAACTCTTCCCAGTGTCACCATAATGAAGTATCTGATCACCATAAGCTTTAGCAGCCTGAAGAAGTATGGTTACAAATGTGGAGACTCATTTTTTCCCCTTAAAATTATTGCCTGCCCCTAGCTTTTTTTTTTTTTTTTTTTTTACTGGAATCAAACTCAAATCCTTTAGGTGCTAGTCCTGTGTTTATTTGGGTGGCCATGTTACTTCTTATCTATACACATGCTGTCTGGGAAGAAATATGTGCAATGCTATGTGAGAAGATTTTTTTTTCAACCATCATTTTGAAAAATATAGAAGACGTCTGCACCAAGCCTCAGTCTGAGTGAAGCCGTGAGAGGGAAGCCCTGGCTTCCAAGGCCTCCCATGGCCCACAGCCCGTCCCAGGGACAAGGGTATGGAGGGGCGTCACCACTCCCCCAGTTTCAGAGGTGGGGCCCTGAGCACAGGGAGAGCAGTCACCAGGCCCAGGGGCTGTCCCAGCCCAGGGCAGGGGGTTGTACAGAGCCCGGGCCAGCCTGGCAGGGCCGTGTCATCAGTGCACCTTCATGCCATGTCTTCCTAAGATGCACATTTTTACATCCCTGAAATTAGGATGCATTTTACCATTGATGACACGCCATAGTGTACTGAACAACCCTTCTCTCCTCCTTACCTCCCTCCCTCCTTTCTTCTCTTTCTTTTCCTTTCTTTCTCTTCTTTCTTTTTCCTTCTTCCTCCTTTCCTCCCTCTTTCCCTCCCTTCCTTTCCTTCCTTCTACATAATATGTGCTTAAAATTTATACGTCTTAGAAGAAATACAATATATTTGGGAGAACCTAAAGACAGCTCTCTGTAACATTTTGCAGAAATTATTGAAATAACTACCTGCAAAGAAAGTTAGACTTTGAATCCCCAAAGTAAGAGAGAAGACAAGACGTTTCAGAGTCAGGCGGGTAATTCTGAGCTTCAGATTTCTGCCACTGTACTCAGATCACAGCAGTAATGAGGGCCATGCAGGCATCCTTTTACATGGAGCCTCCTTGGAGGGCCCTGCTTTGAATGTATACCTTTCTTTATCAAAAGGAGCTATATTGTAACTGTGTGCAGACATTCAGAAATGAGAATGGCTCCATTGTAGATTAGAGGTCAAAGATGTCATTGTAATTCCATGGTTTGCTGTGGGTAAAATTGTGACCTGGGCTGGGTTTACTTCAGAGTCCTCTGCCCCCCTCCCCTGGCACAAGGTCCTGTATGCCCTTGTTCTCTGGAGGTCATGCACCATGACTCAGAATATAAGCATTCTTCAGTGTCAGAGACTATTGTGGGCTAGTATATTTTAAATATACTGATCTCCTAGAACATGCAAGCCCTTAGGTGAAATATGCTATAAGGAGGCAGGGATATGGGAGAGAGATTTTTAAGAGGCATTTCACTATCTGGCAAATTTAACTGATGGACATTTACCCACCCCACCTACATTTCAAGCTCATCTGTTGCAGCATTCTATGTGCTAGATCCAGAGTTGGAGCACTGGGGACTGATTCTTCAGGTCTGAAGATCTGTAACTTAGAGAAAGGAATGAGTCTATCACTGAGGACAATTTACCACTTGTCCCAAATGGAAGTAGACACCTCCACCGCTATTATCCATAGAAGAATGATAACTGAGGCAACAATCAGAAATGTAGAAACAAAATAAAAACCTTTCCTCCCAGCCCTTCCTATTTTTTTTAAGGATAGTAATGATGAGACTTGAGAATGGGGAATGCTAGGATGCAGTGTATCAAAAAATATATCAAAAAACTTTTGAAATTCAACATATAGTGGTCTTAGGGAAACAATTTTTAGGTAAAGTATATGAACTTAACTGAGTCTAGAAAGGGCCTGACTGTCTCTTTATATTTATTTTCTCTTGGCTGCACAGAATTAGTCTTCTACATTGGGGTCAGGCAGTGAAAACAGTAAAGGAGTGAATCCTGGTGAGTCAGATTTCATAACTTAACATGGTATGGTTTAGATACAGCTCAATTGGTAACTCTCAGATTCAAAGAGTATTTAAGGCTTAATATCTCTAAGGAACAAAGGGGAAGAAAACCCAGAACTGCACCAAAGGCCATTTCTAGAGTCTGCCTGGTTTGCATTTGCAGAGGCAGCAAATGCTGGACTTTCTTCAGAAGAAGAACTGACCACTGCACTGCCCGCAAAGCTTCTCCTTCCCTTCCAGTCAACTGACTTTATTGCAGATGGAGGGTGACCTGCCCCCCACCACCAGAAGTTAACTTTTTAAAGCTTCTAATGCTGCCTAGGAAGGGGCTGGGGATGTCACCCTCCCTTTCCCCTCCTATAGCAATGGGAGGCACCCATGGGGATCTTAACCATCCCTTCCCTTTCACTTTTCATTTAAATATCATGTGGGCAGTGAGCTACCTTATCTTGGGGACTGGAATTCTTGCAGATGAATTCCAAAGCACGCTGCCATTCAGTTTCTCAGGTTTTTCATGGCTGTGTTTGGCATCCTATTGGCACTTCAGGGTACAATCAAATTCACTGTCACTCTTGTGACATGAATAATCCATCCATATTAATGAAATGATAGCTGTTCCTTGCCATCTCTTTTCTTACCCTTAAGCTGATTTCAAATAGCATGAAGCCCACTTTGGGGGGAGGGGTACGGATGGGGTTGGATTTCTCATTGAACTCCACCATGGCCGGGAGGGAGGGGTAGGGGGCAGGAAACGAGATAATGGAATGTTGGTGATGCAAAAGAATTGTAAAATAACTACAGCATTGCTCGAAACTCTATCATTCATCTGTGTCGTGAGAGCCCCCATTCGCTACCACACTTGAGTGTCAACCTCACCAATTAGCACTGCCGCCACGGGTCTGTAAACTGCATGTGAAAACAGAATTTGTCCAGAAGTGCTCATGCAAATTGTGCAACACGAATGTGGTCTCCATGTCAAGTCCTCTCACGTGTTCTGACACACTCATGTCTTTCCAGATTTCTCTGATCGGTGCCCCATCTCCACTTGACAGTTACCAGAGCTTATAAGCCAAAGGAAGTAACTCTTGTTGCCATGTGTACTGTGTGTGTGGTGACATCTAGGAGCTGTTCCTAGGGCTCAGTTTTGCCTCAAAAAACAATCCGATTTTCACTTGGATCTGTGAGAAAGCAGATTAGGAAGGGAACAGATGCAAATATCTCTATTAATGCCACTAAACCTGTAACTTGTCCCTATGGTGCTTGAGTAACAGTTTCTCTTGGTGAAAACTTTTTAGCATTTCAGCAATAATGTATATTTCATGTTTCAAAAATCTGCATTATTGCCAAAAAATAAAACCTGAAAAGCAAAAGTGTTAGGTCAAATATGAATTCACCGTTATTTTGTATAATTAGAGCAGCTAATATCCTTGTGAATGCAAAAACAATAAATATGTAAACCACTCTTTGTTGTTTTCCTATTTGGAGAAATTCCTAATCTCTCCTTTCAAATGGAATATTTCTTTGACCCATTTAAGCTCTGTTGAGGACTGTTGGATTGGTGGGGTTTTTTGTTTTTGTTTTTTAAATTTATTTATTCCCCACCCCCCCACCCCCCCTTGCTGCTTGTTTGTTTGGTTTTTTAACTGTCTGTTCTCTGTGTCCATTCACTGCGCGTTTTTTTCTGTGTCTGCTTGTCTCCCTTTGTTGCATCATCTTGCTGTGTCAGCTCTCCATGGTGCACAGGCTGTCAGCTCTCTGTGGTGCGCAGGCCAGCTTGCCTTCACAAGGAGGCCCCGGGATGTGAACCCAGGGCCTCCCACACGGTAGACGGGAGCCAAGATTGAGCCACAGCCGCTTCCCTGATGGATTGGTTTTTGTTGGCAATTTGGAGAACCCGAATGGAATGGAGGAAGTGCCCTCTGCACATCAAGGGCTAAAGCTGCCACAGATCAGGCCCACTTTCCACTCCTAAGTCATGCAAGGCCAGAAGGGAGGCCCTAAGAGAGGCTGTCTTCGGAGGCCAGCAAAACAAAGTTGGTCAAGTTTGCCAGCCTAGAAAGTGGCTACTGACAAAACATCTGGACAGGTAGCAACCCTCCTTTCGTTTTCCCTGCCTCTCCATTACACAAAACCTCAGGAGCAGCCACTAAAAAATGGTTCAGCTTTCCAAGGTTAGTTGCCATTGGACTGAAAAAGAAAAGAAATTTCACCCAAACAGAGCCTTTGCTCCTCACTCCAGAAACGTCCACACTAGAGAAAGCACAGCTTTGGGTAAGACTGCCTCAGGCCAAGCATCATCCTGCTGCCCACCAGGGTCAGGTCTTGGTCTCTTAGCGTGATTGTTCTTCACCGGAAGCCTCCTGCTTTCAGCTTCAGTCATTTCCATTTTCCATTTGGACCTCCTCTCTTCCCCTTGCTGTTTTGGCATTTGGTAGCAAATAACCTTTTTCCCAGTTGGTTCTTAACCAAAGCTCCATTCCTTCCCCTCCTATAGCCGCCTGGTATTCCAAGTCCTTCGGGCCTCTGTTGTGAAGTGTCGTCCTGTTTCTCTGGAATCCTTAAAAGAAAAGCGACAGGATCAAGACCTGAGGGGACCAGCACTGGAAATCTCACCTACGAAGTGTCTTTTCTTGAGCCCTTAGCACCCCAAACCTCAACTCCCAAGTACTGTCTTCTTTATTAGACCCTGGAAATTTTAAAGGGATGGAGGCATTATTATAGAGACCCTAAGAGTAGATGAAAGCTTAATATCCGGCAGGCCAGTGTGACTGTTTTTTCCCCCATCCTCTCTTCACACCTCTATATGTGTATTCCTGTTGCTCTTAATAGGTACCAGTAATAAAAGCACACATGCAAAGAGTAAATATCATACAATATTTTTTAAAGCTTTCCTTCCCAGTATTTTTTCTCTAACTAAAGGGGCACAGGCATTTGAAGGAAAAGTTCTTGTCTATAGGGAGGAAAAAGTTGTCTTGTGCTCTTTGCCCTCATCCCACCCCGAACACCCTACTTGTATTTCCTTTCTCAGTGGAACAGATAGTGTGGATTTGGTATGGGTTTGATTTGATAGAATTATTTCTTTCTATCCACTGACTTCCTTCAGATTGTCTGGAATCTTGAAAAGCATTCAGTTCCCTGCACAGTTTTTAGATTTTTTTAATTAGAGGAGTTGTGTGTTTACAGAATATCATGCATAAAATACAGGATTCCCATATATCACCCTAATATTGACATCTTGTCTTGGTGTGGTATATTTGTTACAATTGATGACAGCACATTTTTATAATTGTACTATTAACTATAGTCCATGGTTTAAAGTAGAGTTCATTGTTAGTGTAGTGCATTTCCAGGGATTTTCTAAAAATTTTTACTCAATTACCAAATATACAACCTAACATTTTCCCCTTTAACTACAAGCAGATAAATATTTCAGTGCTGTTAATTATGTTCACAATGTTGTGTTCCATCATCACCATCCATTATCAAAATATTTCCATAGTTCCAAATAGAATCCCTGTACATTTTAAACCTAACTTACCATTCCCTATCTCCATCCCATCCCCTGGTAAACTAGAGTTTGCTTATTCTAATTATTTTATATCAATGAGCGCATACATTAGTTGTCCTTTTGTGTCTGGCTCATTTCACCCAACATATTGTCTTCAAGGTTTGTCCATGTTGTCACATGTATCAGGACTTCATTCCTTTTTACAGCTGAATAATATTCCATTGTATGTATATGTCACATTTTGTTTATTCATTCATTCATTGGTTAATGGACACTTAGGTTGCTTCCGTTCTTAGGGCAGTTGTGAATAATGTTATTATATTGGTGTGCAAATATCTTTTCAAGTCTTCAATTCCTTTGGGTATATACCTAGTAGTGGGATTGCAGGGTCATATGGTAATTCTATACTTAACTTCCTGAGGAACCACCAAACTGTCTTCCACAGCAGCTGCACCAGCAATGAATGAATGTTCCTATTTCTTCACATCCTCTCCAATACTTGTAAATTTCCATTTTTAAAAAATGGGTGTAGAATGATATCTCATTATGGTTTTGATTTGCATTTTCCTGATGGCTAATAATTTTGAGCATCTTTTCATGTGCTTTCTGGACATTTATATATCTTTGGAGAGGTAGCTATTCAAGTCTTTTGCCCATTTTTTAATTTTGTTGTGTGTCCTTTTGTTGTTAAATTGCAGGATTTTTGTATATATTCCGAATAATAAACCTTTATCAGATAGGTGGTTTCCAAATATTTTCTCCCATTGTATAGGTTGTTGTTGTAATTTCATGATAAAGACTTTTGATGCCCGAAAGTCTTTAATTTTGATGAGGTCCCATTTACCTATCTTTTCTTTTGTTATTTGTGATTTGGGTAGAAAGGCTAAGAAATCGTTGCCTAACACGAGGTCCTGAAGATGCTTCCCTGCATTATTTTTCTAGGAGTTTGATAGTGCTGGCTCTTCTATTTAGTTCTTTGATACATTTTGAGTTGCTGTTTATATATGGTGTGTGGTAGGGAACTCTTTTTCTTTCTTTTTTTTTGCAAATGGATGTGACAGTTTAAAACCTTTGTGAAACCAAGAGAAGTTCATGTTCCTGGAGCTAATCCATTTCTTTAGGTGTGGAACCCTTTGATTGGATTGAATTGAGTTGGGGGCCTTCGATTGGGGCACTTCAGTGAGGCATGACCCAGGGTGAGTCAGTCTTCTTGCTAATGTCCTATATAAATGGGAGAAGCATGAAGTGACATACAGAGAAAGAGCTGCCATTTTTACCCTGCCATGTGAGAGAGTATTCCAGGATTGCCTACAGCCACAGAAAGACAGAAAAACCCCAAAAGGCTGAGAGAGAAAGGCCAGAGGCTGGAATCAGCAGAGCAGCCCAAAGCTGAAGATACATATCCCGAGAAGAGATGACCATGTGCCTGATCGCTTACAGCTGCAACTGGGTAAGACAGCATCTCTTGATGATGCCTTGATTCACACATTTTCATAGCCCTGGAACTATAAGCTTCTACCCTAATAAATCCCTACCGTAAAAGCCAAATCATTTCTGGCATTTTTGCATTGGCAGCCTATGGCAAACTAAAACAATGGAGTTTTAGTTTTTCCAGCACCAACGGGTGAAGAGACTATTCTTTCCCAGTCTAGTGGTCTTTGCCCCCTTGTCAAAAATCAGTTGACCATAAATGTGAGGGTTGATTTCTGAGCTCTCAATTTGATTCCATTGGTCTATATGTCTCTCCTTGTGCCAGTACCATGCTGTTTTGATTACTGTGGCTTCATAATAAGTTTTAAGATCAGGAAGTATGAGTCCTACAACTTCATTCTACTCTTTCAAGATGGCTTTGGATACTAGAGGCCCCTTACCCTTTTCCATATAAATTTAATGGTTGACTTTTCCATTCCTGTAAGGAAGGTTGTTGGAATTTTTATTGTGATTGCATTCCATCTATAAATTGCCTTGGGTAGTATTGACATCTTAACAGTATTTAGTCTTCCAATTCATGAACACAGGATGTCCTTTAATTTATTTAGGTCTTCTTTGATTTCTTTTAGGACTGTTTTGTAGTTTTCTATGTACGAGTCTTTTACATCCTTGGTTAGATTTATTCCTTTTAGTTGCTATTGTAAATGGAGTTTTTTCTACACTGCACATTTTTAGAGCAGGGCCTCCCTCCATTCTCAGCCCTTTTGCTTTTGCCCAGAACACAGGCTAAAACAGCTGAGAACTGTGCAGACTCAGTTGGCTCAGAATGCAGAAACAGCAAGAAGCCACTGGTATAGGCCTTTGGCCTTTGGTAAAATCAGGAACCAGCGGTCCAAAATTCCTACATTGAACCACAGACAAAAGCTGGCCCAGCTCAGGATAGCAGATGCCAGAAGCCCCCTCTGCTCCTGCTTTCCCTGGGAGGAAAGCAACTGGTCTCTCTTTTATTTATTTAATAAAAGAAAACATAATCATGGTTTGACACATTACTTTCAGTGGATGCACAGAAAGAATTCCTATATTAGAAAGGGAGAGAGAAGAAGAAGGGGGGTGGGGGAGAGACGAAAGGAAAACGAATTGGCTGCCTGCGATGGTCGAGTGTCAAACGTCAGAGAAATCTTGTTCCTTCAGACACTGGGAAAGACCATGGCAACGAGGGGCCCAGAGAGCGAGAGAGACAGATGGGGAGATTTGTAGCCCCTCCCTTAGATTGGAAGACAGAACAGATAGGTGAGGCAATCCATTTTCCAGAGCCCGGTGGTAATTTCAGAATGTTGTAGACCAGAATATCTGTTTTACCTTGATATTGTCTCAATGAGAAGTAAGAAGACTTGAAAAGAGAAGATTTTTTATTTGTTCAGAGAAGAACACCCCATTGCTTATATAAAGCATGTTTTCACCTGGAACCAACAATATATTCTTACCTTCAATCATGAATTTTCAGTGGCCTGACAAGTTTTATAATTAAGCATTTTGTGAGAAATGGTATTTATCATCTCTAGATAGGTTTAAAAGATTCATTGAATAGATGTAACATTAACTATCTTTTAAAAATAATAGCACCATTTCAGTTATACACAAGATTTAGCAGTAAGTCCAAGGATAATTTTCTGACCTAAAAGGTCTACCTAATATAGCCTACTAGCTAAGGCAAGGAAATGTTTGGGCATCACATTTGTTATGAAACCTTCTTGTCATTAAAACCGTTAATTGGGACGCCAGATAACTTTTATTATTCCTTGTTAGGTCTTCTTAAGAAAGTTAAGTGAAAAACTTAGCAGGAAATAGAAAGTTGGAGAAGCAAATTAAAGAAGCACAAAAATTAAAAGGTTTCTTCTGCAAGTAGTTCTGGCCATATTTCCCATTATTACTTGGCACCCTCTCTTCACTCCAGTATATATTATTAGGGCTCTGAAAATATTCAAGGCGGATACCTACTCTCCCACTCTTGTTAAAAGTCGATGGTGTGTTTAAATACTGTATACTGGGGAAACGGACTTTGGCCCAGTGGTTAGGGCGTCCGTCTACCATATGGGAGGTCCGCGGTTCAAACCCCGGGCCTCCTTGACCCGTGTGGAGCTGGCCATGCGCAGTGCTGATGCGCGCAAGGAGTGCCGTGCCACGCAAGGGTGTCCCCCGCGTGGGGAAGCCCCACGCGCAAGGAGTGCAGCCGTGCCACGCAAGGGTGTCCCCCGCGTGGGGAAGCCCCACGCGCAAGGAGTGCGCCCGTGAGGAAAGCCGCCCAGCGTGAAAAGAAAGAGCAGCCTGCCCAGGAATGGCGCCGCCCACACTTCCCCTGCCGCTGACAACAGAAGCGGATCAAAGAAACAAGACGCAGCAAACAGACACCAAGAACAGACAACCAGGGGAGGGGGGGGAAATTAAATAAATAAATAAATCTTTTAAGTAAATAAATAAATAAATAAATAAATACTGTATACTAAATTCACATTTAAATAAATTGAGTTTTTTAAAAGTAGGGAGAACAAGGAAACCTGGAATTGTTTATGCCTGATTTTTAAGCAGCCATCACTGTCTCTGCCAGATTTGTGGTAGCCAGGGGGACTGAGCAGGGTGAGAGTAACAGAACCAGAAATGGGAGGGAGGAGGTGGGGACCAGTGGACCAAAGCCTGAGCCCAGACGTTTGCACATGGTAAAGATGGAGACAGAATTCTTCTCCTTGCCTAAATGTACCTGACAGCTAAATCTGACTGTACCTTTCAGTTTGCACCGTCAGTCACCAAGTCTCCACCCGTTTCCCTTCAAACCTTGCTAGATTACCACAAGAGTTGCCTTCTAACCCTGCCTACCCTCTGATCCTTCCACATTCTAATCTCTGCTTTACCTGACACCAGCTTAATCTTCTTAAAGTAATGCTTTTATCATTTTCTTCCCTTTATGAGCCTACTGTGGCTCCCTGTTGTCTGCTGGTAAGTCAGAAATCTGCCTGCTTTCAGATGCTCTGTGGTTAGACCACCCTCAGCTTTCCTGCTCCAAACCCCAGAGGACACCTGAGCTTCGGGCTGACCCTCCTTGTAGGTGCACCTGCTCTTTTGCCGTCCCCTCAACCCAAAATCCACATTTCCATCAAGAATCCCAGTAAAATCCCCCCTTATCCGTGCAGCACTCCCAAGCTGAACCTGAGAAGTTCAGGGTTGCCCTAAAGATCACCAGGGCCAGCTGCCTTTTTTTCTTTTTCTTTCTTTTTTTTTTTTTTTTTTTTCTTTTGAGGTACTGGGGGCCGGGGATTAAAACCTGGACCTCGTTTGTGGGAAGCCAGTGTTCAACCACTGAGCCACATCAGCTCCCCTGAGATGTTTTTTTTTGTTTGTTTTGCTTGTTGCTTTTCTTTTTTTTAAGGAGGCACCGGGAACTGAACCCAGGACCTCCCAACCAGGCGCTTAACCACTTGAGCCACATCTGCTCCCCTAACTCTCTTATTTTATAAAGGAGAATCCTGAAGCTCTGAGAAGGTCAGTGACTTGCCCCAGGTCAAGCAGTCCCTTAAAATGTCTGCCTCCTGCAACTGTCTGGCCCCCTTTCTGTTGATGCCATGTCACAACTTTGACCATCCCAGGTCTGACCAGGCTGGCTTTATGGAAATCCTAAGGAACCAAAGCACATGCCACAACCTCTCAGTCTCAAGTTTGACCTGCTGGTGTCATCCTTGAGCTTTCAATAATGGCAAACCTTGTCTCTCCACTTAAGTTTTTGGTTTTTTTTTTTTTAACAGAAGCACCAGGGATTGAACCCAGGACCTTGTACGCAGGAAGTGGGCATTCAGTCACTGAGCTACACCAGCTCCCCAACCACTTAGATTTTAATATCCCTACAGGAGAGAGACATTGCCTCCACTTCTCTTAGCTTCCCTCCACAACACCTGCCTTTGTGCTGGACACACTGGACCTGTGGTGATTACTTGAGTATTGAACACTTTTTGGAAAGGATGCAATATCTGAATTGAAAGAAAACTTTAATGGCAAAATATACATTTGCACATGATGTTTAGTGCTGATTCCAGATTGAGGCTTTGCCACATTTCCTTGTTTTCTGAGTGATATATGCATTTTGGCCATGACATGACAGTAACTTGCTCCCCAGAAAATTCAAAGCAAAGTTGTAAACACAACCTATACCCTTGGATTTTTTTTTTTTACTCCACTAAGCACGTCTATTGTTTTCTTATTTGTTTGGGTTTTTTTGTTTATTTTATCTGTGGTTGAGCGTTCCATAAGAAAAATCAACTCTATGATCTGGAATCTGAAAGTGAAAATGTGATTAAGGCTGTGCAATACTGTACAGCTTCAAGTGAAAAGCATAAAGCTCCATGTTCTTGAACCAGATCCCCTAACTCATATTAGGTTAGCAGCCTTAGCAATTTATCTTACTGATCTAGTCACTCCTTGTCTGAGCCCCTTAGCGGAAAGTGAATCACAGTATTCCAGCCCTCAGCCAGTTCCTGCCCAGGGTATGTGTGTGCATCTAACTGCAGGATGGATTGGGCCTCTTTCCCCAGGAAACCTCTAGAAGGTGGTGAGAGTGACAGGGAGCCTTCTCCAGCCCCAGCTGTGTCCATCGTGACCCCAAGATGGGCCCCTCCACTGAGACATCTCCCAGCTCCTTCTGCAAGGGTGCTCACTCCCTGAAGGCTTACTTTTCCTGACAAATGGGAATTCAGTCATCTCTTCTTTCCTTGAAATTCCCTGCGATTACATAAAAAATGGAAAGAAAGATTTGCCTCTTCAGCCTGTATTTCATGCTTCTCAATATAAATTAAGAGGTAGTGTTCCCTGGACCTTATCTAGAAAGTAATCTGAGGTAAAAATTAAGCCCTGAGAACCTAAGGTTGACAAAGAAGGGAGCCTTACTCTTGCTGGCTTTTCAACTTTAACTCTGGCCTGAGACTGATTTAAAATTCATTGTAAAGGTTTGTTAGCGCCCATTCCATCCCTTCTCAGAAAGTTACCATCCATGTCTATTTTATCTCAGTTTCCAGCAAAGTTGTGGTTGATTCAGAAAGGATTTAATGATTGCTGATGAAGAAATATATTCTCAAGGTGTGGGGAGAAGAAGGGAAGAAAAAACACAAGGGAGAAAGTAATTAATTGGACTGAGGTAAAAGAAGCGAAGTATAGTCTGTGGGAACTAATTATGTACGTCAGAGAGCTGGTGAGAAGGTAGAAACGTGGCCGTGGTTCTGGGGAAAGATCTCTCGGGGTGATAAACCTCCTGGACAGCAGCGGGGAAGTCCCTGACTCACGGCCTTTAATCAGCCTCCTGTTCTGATTTTAACCTCCCAAGAGCAGTCAGCTTTGAGAGCAGTGGTTTTTAGGTGGGCAGATGAGTACGTGGTGAAGGCGTCTACCTGAATTCAGGAAGCTTCCTGTAGCTTGTGCAAGCTAGAGGAAGAATTAGCACAAGCAGCTTTGGGGGAAAGCAAGGAAAAGTGGGCAGGAGGACAGATTTGAGATATCATAGCAAGGAGGTCAGACTTGGTTTTAACATCTTATAGAAAAGAATGAGAAACTGGTGATAAAAGCCACGCATTTAAGCAAAATTTTATTTATATTTCTAGACGGAATAAGTGGCAAACCAAGTGGATTTTATTCACCACTAACATGAAAGTTCTTGTACAACTTTCACCTTGCATTCTAGGGCCTAGGTCCATAGTTAGCTATCAACTTCGTTTCTATCCTAAGCAAAAAAGGGGCATTTGTGAACAACAGGGATATTTCCTTCATATGGCTGAGCAATCAATCTGGCCTTTAAGAAAGAATGAAAGACCTGGAAACATAGACTGCCCTTAAAGTTTCTAATTTCCTCATTATTATTAATAGCAATGATAATAGCAAACATTTATGAGCAAAGCACTGCTGAATGATGCTACCTGAGAGAAGTTCTGATAAAATGAGTGAAAAGTGTAAGATTTGTGGGAAGTATGATTTCTGCTTATTTCTGGATTCCTTTATCTAGTTTACCAGGTGTACGTATGGTATGGAGTCAGGATGGGAGTTTACTGCAATGCAGGTAGAATTTAGAGAACTCTCTTTCAGGTCCATGTTTCTTCTGAGACTTTTCTACCCCAGCTTTCCCCCAGGGCTTCTCAAGGTTAAGAGACTTCCAAGTTTTAGAGTCACCAGGTATATTTTTAAAGTGACGAAATGGCAATAGGTTTCCAAAAACTAATGCTTAGTTGTTGTTTTTTTAAAAATACAGCACAGTGTAATTATGCCATGGCCAAGATAAACACAGAACTTATAAAGAATATTAATTCATAATGAACTTATGCCAGTCTGAGCTAATAACAAGCACAATTTAAAGCAGTAAAATAGGTGTAGCTTTCAATCCCTCAGGGTCTCTCTCTGACTCGGAGGTAACTTTGTTTGTTTTTTGTTTTTTTTTTTTTAAGATTTATTTTTATTTATTTAATTCCCTTTCCCTCCCCTGGTTGTCTGTTTTCGGTGTCTTTTTGCTGCGTCTTGTTTCTTTGTCCGCTTCTGTTGTTGTCAGCGGCACGGGAAGTGTGGGCGGCGCCATTCCTTGGCAGGCTGCTCCCTCCTTCACGCTGGGCGGCTCTCCTTATGGGTGCACTCCTTGCGCGTGGGGCTCCCCTACGCCGGGACACCCCTGTGTGGCACGGCACTCCTTGCGCGCATCAGCACTGCGCATGGGCCAGCTCCACACGGGTCAAGGAGGCCCGGGGCTTGAACCGCGGGCCTCCCATGTGGTAGACGGACGCCCTAACCACTGGGCCAAAGTCCGTTTCCCTCGGAGGTAACTTTGAAGACTCTGTCTAAAACTCTCAACTCAAAGCCCAGAGTCAGATGACTTTACATCCCCACACCCGCTCCTACCAGCCCAGGACCCCCCCTAACTCTCTGTGACCCCTCTCCTAGACTTGCTTCCTCTCAGCCCAAATCTCTAAAGACGTAGGGTGATAACCCCACATGCAAAACGTTTCTTCATTTTCTCTGCTTTTCTCTTGTCTTTCCCCACCCCCCGCCACCCCCGCCCCGAGTGTCCAGGCCTTCTCCCGTCCCACGGCAACGGGCCAGCTTCCACCTTAGTAGCCGGGTGAGGGCAGCCCCTCTCCAGGGCCTGGTGTCACGTGACCACAGTCACTTTGTCCACACACAGGGTCAGCGGTCAGAAAACTAACACAGCAGGCTGAAAGAAACCCTCCCCCCTGGCAGAACTGGATGGGGGAGAGGGGTACCACAGAGCCAGCAGCTTTGTAGAGGTGGCTCCTCCCAGGCAGTCAGAGCTGGTCTCTGCCCACTATCCTCCCAAGGCCACAGTGATGGGGAAGAAAGTGCTCCAAGCCTCTCCTTCACTGCATGCACTCGGGCTCCAAGCTTTCCTTCTTCTGGGATCGTAGTGGCTGCAGCAGCACGCTCCATGTGGCAGGATGGTGGTGTTCTGTCTATAAATGGAAACACTGGCCCCTCTCCCAGTATAATGCAAGATAGGACTATGCATCAGTTATGCAACCTTTGGTTTGATGACTTCATCAGAAAGGGTAGGGCAATAAGACAAAAAGGTACGAGTGGGAGGATCGGCAGCTCAGGAGAAAAAAATCTCTCTGGCAGCTGTCCTGAAGACAGCTGAGACCCCGTCCTCCCACACCCCTGCCATTTTTTAACTAAGGAAAGAAAGGTAGCAAACACATGGATAAAAATCCTGATTCTTGGGGCAGCTGACAAACCACTTTCAGCCTATGTTTCCTGACAGCAGCTATGTAGATGCCCACAGATGCTAGCTTTCCTCTGCGGGGCAGGTTTCACAGCTCCCGTGCTTGGTGCTTTTCTTACAGCCCCATGGAGAATATAATCTGTGGAGGCATATGGTGCTTTCACCCAGTCTCTAGATTCCTGACCTCAAAAGTTTGGGCTAGCCATGCTCTGTGATTTCAAACCTAGAATGGAGAAAACCACATGGTGCATGGCAGTGCAGCAAAACTTGCCCGGGTGCGTCAAAAAATTCTTGGAAGATGGTCAGTGCCCTTCAGAGCCATCTCTGGGACTTGAAAGCTCTTTATTGGCTTAGTTGTTAAACCTAGGGCCAAACCCAATATGTTTGTGCCATATCCAGGACTTGAAAAGGAAATTGCCGCTTTAGGTATGCCTGTTGCATACCTCATGTAAGGTGGATTCGGATAAAAATAATCCAGGTCCCAGACATAACCATGGCCCCTCCTGAACTCACCACATGCCATTTTATGTCATGTTAGACTTTTTCCTAATGAAGTTTTTTTGTTAGTTTTATTAGGAGGTACCAGGGATTGAACCTGGGACCTCGTACATGTAAAGCATGCATGCAACCACTGAGGTACACCCACTCACTCCTAATGAGTTTCTTAAAAGTAATGTTTATTGGGAAGTGGACTTGGCCCAGTGGTTAGGGCGTCCGTCTACCACATGGGAGGTCCGCAGTTCAAACCCCGGGCCTCCTTGACCCGTGTGGAGCTGGCCCATGTGCAGTGCTGATGTGCACAAGGAGTGCCGTGCCACACAGGGTTACCCCTGTGTATGGGAGCCCCACGTGCAAGGAGTGCACCCCGTAAGGAGAGCGGCCCAGCGCGAAAGAAAGTTCAACCTGCCCAAGAATGGTGCCGCACACACGGAGAGCTGACACAACAAGATGATGCAACAAAAAGAAACACAGATTCCGGTGCTGCTGACAACAACAGAAGCGGACAAAGAAGAACACACAGCAAACAGACACAGAGAACAGACGGGGAGGGGGAGGAAGGGGAAAGAAAGAAATAAAAATAAATAAATCTTTTAAAAAGTAATGTTTATTGAAATTATACATATTCTTAATAGAAAATTTCAAAAAAGAATATAAAAATAACCCTTGGCTAACAAGATTTTTCTGTAGTGCGTATCTTAGAAACTGCTTTTTCTTCCTCTCAAGTATATATTGTAAGCTTTTTTCTGTGTGATTAGATCATCTGAGAAGGCATGATTTTTTTGTCTGCCTAGTATACATGGTATGGATGTACCATCATTTATTTAATCAAGCTTCCATTGTTGCACACTAATGAACTTTTAACCAATTTAGAGTTGCTTTGGTGGTGGAATTAATCACAACAAAGGGATCAAAAGGACTCTATAATTTACATCAAAGGCAGAGGAAAAGCATAACTCTCAAAGTTGTGTTTCCACTGAGGGGACCTATGGTAACTATGTTCAAAGCGCTGATAAGGACAAATGGTATTTTTGTTGTTTTTACCCCCAAGAAAGTCCTTGAAAGCCTGACCTTCCTGTGGCTGGTGGCACCCTCACTTCTTGCACTGGACTGCCAACTTTAACCCTTTCTTTAATCTTCAGAGAAGCCTCCGGTTAGGAATTTGGAGAAGCAGCTCATTTTTCTTCTCTTCTCTGATCATACATGATATTGATTTAGGCTAGAGTTCATCAGAGCCAGTTAGTTCGGTTCAGGAAATATTTATACCAATGCTACTGTGGATCTAGCTCATGCTGGATGCCGGAAAGACTCAGAATACTCCCTGTCTCCAAGGCCCTAGAGACTTTGTCAGGATTGATGCCATAGAGTATCACCCTGCCAGAAAATTCTAACTAACCACTTGGAAAGCTGAAACTTTCCAGTTCTCCCATGTTCCTGAGTAAGCGACAGTAGGGTACATAATCATGTGTAAATCCCATGATCACGAGCATGGAGAATATTATGTTATTGCATAGGACTGGGGAGGCTGGGAGGAAATATAGGAATATTCCAAAATGTTAATAACAGTTACCTCCGAGTGCTGAAAATATGAGTGGTTGCGGGGTTTTTTTCTTTTATACTTTCCTGCACTTCCCACCCCCCAGGTAATCAGGGGGAAAAATCAGCAAAATGTATTTTTTAATAGTTCCTTTGTCGAATGACTAGATAGGGACTTACTCTGCTTAGTGAAAACCTAGAAAGAAAACTAAGTGAACGCCTTAATTCAATATCTTCGGAGCTAAACTAGAACCAGAAAAACAGCTCTGCCCTCACTCGGACTTTCTAGACATGCTTCTTTTTTTTTTTTTTTTCTTCTTAAAAGCATGATCAAAAGGTTACAACATTAGCAGTAGTAATAACAAGCTATTTGTTATGAGGCCAGGGTGTCCTAGTCTCTGGACCCACGGTAGAGCTGCATTTCCACGCAGGCCTGTTGGGTTCCCCAATGTAAATGGCTCCTTCTTAAAATCCACAGACCTTTGCTGAACCGGTTCCACAGCCCTGGCTTTGGGCCCCAAATTACTGCTATTTCAGTGATGTTTCCTAAATTGATAAACTCTGCCTCAAAACTTAATTGTCCTGGTGGCACAACCACCACACATCATAAAACAAACTTTTCCCCAGCCTTATTCATCTGCTAAGACGGAGAGGTTTTTATGAAGTGGGGCCAGTTGGGGCTCTGCTATGAATTTATTGTAAGCAACTCTGCAAACCCACAGTGAAAATTTGTTCTTGAAAAGGACAGTCTCCAAAAGAAGCCACCATCCTGAAAACAAATTTCTGCCCTGACACTTGATCAACTTCAAAGGGAATTGTAAGGTTTATTTTGTTTTGTTTCTTCCTTCCACTTATGGTTGAATAGTCTAACTCTGTGCCCTTTCTTTAAATATCGAAGTTGATACTACAATGCATCCCAACTTTGGGCATCAGACAACATATAAAAAATGATGAATATTTTTTGTGCTCTTTCACTTTTATCCTTTTAATCTTGGTAGTTTCCATCTTAATACTCTACATCCATACCCCTTCCATCTCCCCATTTCTTTTTACTCCAGTTTCTTTCTGGGTGGTCTGCTCAATTTAGACCAGTTGCATTGTTTTGGTTGGTAGAAAAGTTAGATTCCCAAACACACCACCATCAGCTATGGGAGCTCAGGCAAGTTGCTTACCCTGTCAGAGCAGAGTGCTTTGAATATAACAGGCACCCCAAGTGTTAGGTGTTGTCGTCTTTTGTTGCCTCTGGTCTTCTCCAAGAATGCTTTCCAACCAGAGGGGATTCCTCAAATCATAGCTATCCATAGTTCTACCTTATATTAGACCAGGGGATATCTAGCCATATTTGATGCTTCCTTAGCAAGAGAGTTACACCCTACTCACCCCTTCCTCAGACTTTGCTGCTCCAGAGTCTCCATTACAGAGCGGCAACGGGAACTGTGACCTTCCTAGAAGAATCTTGTCAGTGGGCTGCTCTCAGATTTCTTGGATTTGTATTGCATACATCACTGACCTGGGCAGCCCTTTGAAAATATGAGAGTTTTGTTCCAAATGCGGAAGAATTTGTGATAGCACCCTAAGCAACTCTACTCTCTGACTTGTTTTTGAAAGCACAGGGTTTGAAATCTAACCAAGGCTCTGAGAGTGGAGATCCCCAGGTTACATTCTGTGCTCGTAAGCCAGGATTATTTGGCCCCATAATTCTCAAACTCTGGTGCATCAGAATCACCTGGAAGACTTGTTAAAACACCCCCAGACTCTGCACAGTGAACCCTAAGTTAAACTATGGACTATAATAGTAGAATTATAAAAATGTGCTATCATCAATTGTAACAAATGTTACACAAACACCTCCACAGGTTCTGATCCAGTAGCCCTGGAGTGGAGCTTGACAATTTGCATTTCTAACAAGCTCCTGGGTGAAGCTGATCCAGGAACCACACTTTAAGAACCACCGATTTAGCCCATTATTGTTCCAAACTGTCCTTGCTGGAAGTGGAGGTTTTTAGCATCTTCTCCACTATTTCCTTTCCAACGCACTTTGTTTAACTACCCCATCTCCAAAATTTCCATTGCCAAGGAGGAGTCTTATGAATATGATTTTCATGTGAGTGGGAGGGAACTGAGACAGAGGGGTGAGGTGGCTTCTCCAAACCTCAGAGGCCACCGTGTCACCACGCTGAGCCTCCGGGAGTCACAGCCAAGTGCCTCGCACCAGCCTCCACTGTGGGTGTTGGCTTCTTCCTGTGCTGCTCACTGGCGTCAAACTGCTGAACTCTTTCCCAGCAAGTATGATGTTCACCGTGAAACGTTAGCTTGCCTCTAGTAATAACGCTTCCTCCTACTGAAATTTAAAACTTGAATAGTACCTTCCCTATGCAGAAGAAAGCCTCTGGACTGAGGTGAGAGGTTGTCCATAGAAGTCTCTTGATTTATACTTTTAGGCAAAATTCCATTTGGGCTAAGGTTAATTTGTTTGAATTACCTGAGCACATTCGGGCTGTGTGAAAAAACAGATTTGTTTCTGGAGCATATGTTATATTGGTTATGTTTCTTTACTTTTTCCTACCATAAACAGCCGTTCTCTTGCAGTCCCCATGTCCTCCGCTCCTATTTCCTACCCGGCAACCACACGCCGTTGCGGGGCCTGGGAACTGCGCCAGCCCGAGCGCGCCGCAGCCTCCCGGGCTCGTGCTGGCCACGGCGCGCGCCGGGTGAGGACCTCCAAGGGCCTTGGGCGGCTCGCAGAGCCCCCGCGCCGCCCCTGCCCGCGCCCAGGGCCGCCTTGCCGCTTCCTTTGTTAGGAAGGCCTGCGCGGAAGGCGTTTTCGGGCCTGCGGAAGGGCAAGGGCCCCGCTCCTGACTTCTTAGTCGGAACCCCTTAAGAACTTCTAAGGATATGGGCTCCAGCCGAGAGGCTAGATTACACCCAGGGGACTTTTTAGTAAAGTCCTAAATTCCATGTAGGCGTTCATAGGCAATGCAATTGCAAAAGACTGAGCCAGAGGCAGCGGTGCCGGGCTCACCCGAGGCGCCTGCCTCACCGCCCCCTGCGCGCGCTGGCTTTGTGGAGCTCGCACAGCCACCCTCACCACTATCTCCTGCGCCCGCTCCTTCCTTTTTCTTCAACGTCCTTTCCCCGCTCCCCACCTCCCACCTGAGATCTCCCTCCCTCCGAGCTGGAAGAAAAGTCGGTAATAAGAAACCAGTTCCATGTCAGCCGGGGGAGAGGGGGGCGATAACCCCAGAGATGCATGGCAATGGAGAGAGAACTCATTTTGTGTAAAGAGGGCCTCGAGTCACCAGGGAATTCCTGGATTGTCTCAGGCTGTCGTGTGTGATGTCCATCACGCCGTGCGAACACCATCTGCTCGGTATTATGCTCTCAGTTGCCAGGCTACCTGCTGTACGCAGTAACACTTGACTGCCTGGCTCCACGTCCGCAGCGTTGGCCCAGACGCGCGGGGCGGGGGGACTGAGCGCGGGGAGGGGGAAGGAGGCATGATTAAGCCATCTGCAAGTGGGGGGCAGGGGGAGGGACGCGGCGCGGGCTGAGCAGCCGGGCTGGGTGGCGGAGGACCGGGCTGACACCACCATCTGCTGGGACAGAGGCAGAACAGCAGCTGCGGGGACGGCGGGAGAACCGGAGCTGCCCATGGTTTCCCTGACGAGGAAAGCCTGCAAAAGGCTGAAGCCCTGGGCGTTCTCAAACCAGTTACCCACAGGGCCCTGTCACCCAGTCTCGTCACCGCAGGCCCCCTTCGTGATTCCCCCTTCCGAGAAGCCTGCGATCTTTGGTTTTCTGCCAACAGCCCCGGCCCCTCTCACCCAAACACTATGCATGTTCTTGAAAACACTTCACAGAAATAAAGCTTCCCTACGCACAGATTTATAAATAAACAGCTGGCTGCTCTTGGGAGATATTTTTTACCACAGCTGGTTTTTGAAGTCGAAAACTGCCTCTTTGGAGGAGGTAGGGTGTGTTTTTACACCTCCTACCTCTCTCTAAGCCTTGAGAAAATTGCTAAGATCTTTTCTGTAGAGGGGGATGATGTGTAAAATAGGTTCACTGGTTTTGATATTTTTTTCCTCCCATCATCTTACCGAAGAGTGAGAGGGTATGAGGAGTAATGAATATCTATGTAGCCCTTAGATTTATGAAAGGAAGAAACTGTATTAAGATTCTTGGTAGAAGGCTAGAGAGATCTTTGGGCAGGAGTGGAGTGGAGAACAAGCCAGTAATTAAAACTAAAAATACTGCATCATTTGGCTTCAAGGCATTACATTTTGTGTGACGAAAGCTCAGCCTGGTTTTCTCTAATTGCACAACACAGTGTGTGTCCTCCTTAGAAACAAGAGCTGTGGCTTGAAATACTGAAATTTGACAGACTATTTCTCATTAAGCCCTCTTAGACCAGAGGTTAAAAGGAGCCACATAATATGAAACAGTTAATGGCCTCAGCCAGTTTAACTTGTAAGGCAAGTCACTTGGTTTGTCTTCACACTTTGGAATACACACTCTGAGTCTGGGCATCCAGGTGTCTCTCACCCTCTGCTAAATGCAATACAGCTTTTTGGGAAAGTCCTAAAGGTTTATCTAGATTCACAGATGTGTAGTATAGGAAGGCCATCCTTTAAGAATGCTATACAAAGTCTGTCTTACCTTCAAGTCTGTGGGTCTTCAGTGAGAAACCCGAGGGCAAAACTTTTAGGAGGGAATAATTTGGATAAATATGTAATCCTGGAAAATAACAACTCCACTATCCTTCTTGGAAAGTTTTTTCCCCCTTTTTTCACCTAAAATATTCCTTTTTATCCCCAAGACAACAGGAGCAAAAAGGATCAGCATGTGATCCCATTTGCCTTTCCCTTCTTCCACTGGGTGGAGAGTTTGGGAACGCTATACATCTCCACTGCCTGCCAACTTTTCTGGGCATGCTCCTTGGCCGTGTGGGGGCTGTCACACTGGGCAAGATAATCTGAATGTGCACAATGATAAACAGAGCCAGCCTGGACCAGCCCTCCCATAAAACCAAGCTGAAGAAAATTTTGACTTCCCTCAAGTCTCATTTTCTTTCCAACTCTCTCCGTCTTACTGGAAAGAAGCTGGTGTCAAATATACTGAGATATACAGAAAAAAATCTGTGTATCTGTATATTTACTGACTGGTTAACTATTAGACTGCAGTGTGATTTCGTTTGTTAAAGCATTAAATCAATCAGCCATTTCTCTCTCAAGGTGGCAAGAAACAGCCCACGCAGGGGAAGACCCTGAAACATGTAGACCTTTGCACGGGTCAGTATAAAAACACTCTTTGGTAGCATATAGGTTCCTGGAATGTTTTAGTATAAACTTTTTATTAACATAAAAATCATTTTTAACTCCCTACCTAGTAAATACCATACAGTGAAAACACACAAAGGCAAAAAGCATTAAATTACCTTCTAATAACTTCAGCAACTGCACTTACGTACTTTTAAAAATAGAATAAGTACATTTATGGGCGACACACTATATATTCAGTTCACAGGCAGTTGTTTGTTTTTGTTTTTAGGAGGCACCGGATCTGAACCCGGGACCTCCCATGTGAGAAGCAGGTGCTCAGCAGTTTGAGCCACATCCACTCCCTACAGGCAGTTGTTAGGTATACACTTGGCCTCATGGCCCTGTAGTCTGGAGTGGCCTATGCTAGTGGAAAGAGCTCTGGATTTAGAATCAGGAGCAGCATTCTGAGTCTAGCTCTTCCATTTACTAGCTGTGTGACTTGGACCACCACACTAGCCAACCGGAACTTCTCGGGCTGTTTGTTTCTGGGGTAAGAGGAATGATTTTGTTTGTTTGTTTGGCTTGGGGCCTTTTGTGGTTTTTTTGGTGTTCTTTTGTTTGTTGTGGTGGTGCTGCTACTAGCTTCCTTTTGCTTACATGGGTGGAGGGAGGGAAGAGAGCAACTGAACCTGCACTGGACAGAGGGAAGGGAGTGTGGCGAGCCCCAGCTGTGGGAAATCAAATCCAGGACTGTTTGTCTCTAGGACAGATAAGCCTCAGTATTAAATGTTTTGAGAAAAAACTGCCAAGATGACTATTATCTACATTGAAGAGGTAGCAAAGCGAAGAGGAAACATTAAAATCCAGTTCAACTGCATAAAAGTATTTTAAAAATAAGTATAAATGTATTCATATTCATGCCTTGTATTTAGACTTCACAGTAGCACCTCAAAATATGTATCTATCCATATATGTGTGCCCATTTAATTTGTGTATATTTCAGAAGACTGCTCTTCTGTGTTCAGATTAATTGCTTAGAACTTAAATGAACAAGAAGGAACATATTTGTGTTCCTATATTATACTTGCCATTGCCAAGTATGCTTGCTGGAATGAACATGAACATGAAGGAAAATATCTCTTCACTCCCCAAGAAACTAAATCTTAAGGTTGCACTTCTACTCCTTTCATTAGCTATGTTTTACTAACAGTCTACACTAGGAGTTCTTAACCTTTTTTGTTCCATTGACCTCTTTGCCAGTCAAGTGAAAACCATGGAATCCTTACTAAGTCCACACTGTGCTGTGTATTATTTAATTAATATATCATACCAGCACCAACACATCCCCATAAGAATGATTTTTTTTTTTCAATTCAAGCTCACGGGCCACTTGTTAAGTACCCCTGGTTTACACTGTCAGCCTGTTACAAAATTCCCCTTCGAGCACATTCTCCAAGTATTCACTTGGGCTATGTGTGATTAGATCTTGCTATCATTTGACTGATTTACCCATAATTATGGAATCAAAGAACCTAATCCTACCACCTACTTTAAATTATCACACACATGTAAGACTCAATCCCATTTTCAAGGATGTCAGGAAATTACACAGCTCTGGCCAATATTGCCCATTCCTAGTTCTCACCATCAACAGCCATCACCGTCAGGAATTTTGTATTGTGTGTGTATATATATATATCACAGCTCCCAAATGTGATTAGAATTCCATCATGTATCAGATCTGCAGATTAAATTCTAGCAGTCATCGATAACTGTTCCTCCTACTTGTGAATAAGAAGTCTGTTTTGGGTGGATGGGTGAGTTGGGATGCCTGCCTTCCAGACTGAAGATGAGCCCAGCCTGAGGGTCACCCCCTTTCCTCTGGAGGAACGCAGGCTTGCCCTCAGATCTCTGAGCGTGTTCTCTTACCGTCCCTCTCGAGCCTTTGCAGTTCCACCGTGGCGAGGCCAGGTGTGAGCAATACCAGGTGGTTCTTAGGGATGTGGAACTTACGCACTTAGGACCCTTCAGGTCCCCATCCCCCTTCCCCCGTGGCCTGCCCCGAAAATGGTGGTGAGACTCCACATGAATCCCTCATCTCTCTTCCCAGGAGCCGCACCCGGTTGGACTTCCCCGGACCACAGGCCCCATGCCGTCCTCGGTGCCCCCGGGCCCGGGCAGCCTGGTCTCTGGAGCCAGCGCCGCGGGCCCCGGTTTCCTGGGCGGCCAGCCCCAGGCTGCCATCATGAAGCAGATGCTCATCGATCAGCGGGCCCAGCTGATGGAGCAGCAGAAGCAGCAGTTCCTGCGGGAGCAGAGGCAGCAGCAGCAGCAGCAGCAGATTCTGGCCGAGCAGGTAACGCGCTGCCACAGCGTGATGCATTCGTTCAGCAAGCATTTATTCAGCGCCTGCGTCAGTGAGGGAGTCACGGTTCATGTCCCCTGTCAACACGCTCCCAGTCTAGCAATACCCACCATCACACGAGAACCGACAGAATTTAGAACTTCCTATTAGTTAGGCTTTTTTTCCTGTAATGAATTAGTTTGTTCTTAAAAGACAAGCTTCGTCATCGATTGGGAAGGTCTACTTGCCAGAGCTATTTCTTCAATTCAAGCCTTGACTCCTGGTTTCTGGTCCAGGGGTCTGCATGAACACATTCTCCATGAGCCCTCATTTTTCTAGCATGAAGAAAACAATATTCAGAGAACTTCATTTCTTGCAAAGAAGGGGTGGGAGGAGGGATTGGGAAGAATTTTATAGAACTGGTTGTGAGCAATAGCAGAACAATAGGCAGAACTACCTGGAAACCTGGACTAGGGCCACAGAAAAGATGCAAACTTAAGAAATTTCCCAAGAGCTTTTAAAACAGCTCAGGAAATCTTTTGAGTTAGAGGAAGGCCTAACACAAATAAAGCTTTACTTTAGGCATCTTTGTCTACCTTTGCCATATAAGTCCTCCAGCTTTGAAAGAAAGCCTTCCCTGTGGACTGCTCCCGTAGGTTTCGGTTGGTTTTGTTTTTAGAAATGTCCTCGTGCCTCGTTTAGTAGTATCCCAGGGAAGGCCTGGCCTTCCACCGGAGACTCTGAATGGCTCCTTTGGGAGCAGGGCACCTCTCACAGCAGGCTCTAAGAGTTAGAAGGTGGTCAAATGAAGCTCAAGGCCTAACACGGTTACCCTTCTAGAACGTTCCTAATAGGAAGTTCTAGAAATCGGGCAAGCATCTCCCACATATATACAGGATACCGTGTGGAGCACAGGTGTGTTGCGAGCCCTCCTGACCAAGGGCAGTGGTTAAAAGCAGCACCAGGCATCCCCAGACAGGAAAAGTGCACTGCTGAGTACGGTTCACGTAGGCTCCTTCTTTTTTTTTTTTTTTTTTTGCTTTTTTTTTTCCTGAACAGCTGTGTAATTATCTCTCTTTTTACCAAGGTCAGTCAACCGCCTGGCAGCGATTGTACAAACAAACCTCTATCCCTCTCACCCTGCGTAAGGTGTGTGACAAGGAACCATGCTAATCTCTCTCAGGCAGTGATGAATGGAGCTGCTGAGGGCAAGCTGGGCTTTGTAAATCCTCCCCTCGGCCAATCCCAGGGAATTTCAGATGTGCCTGGTGTTTTGAACGATGGCTCCTGAGCTGTGTGCTGTGATCGAGGCACAGAGGGAAGGCCGGGTAACCAGGCAGAACTCCGCCGAGCTGGCCCACAAGTGTTCCCATTCAGTGAGGTCAGCCAAACCTGAGAGAGGCGAGAATAGCATGGGAAGAAGTGAGGCCTAAGAATGATGCTCTCAGAATCTAGGACCCAGAGCAACATAGCACAGACTCCTTAGAAAAGCTGGGGAGGTGGGAAGATACAGCTTGAGACAGTCCTGAACTGTGTGCACCAAGAGATAGTGGGGGACCCGTGAAAGGACACGCTACTCAGGGCCAGAGCGTGGCCTGTGGTGTGATTTTAGAAAAGCCACTTTACCTCTCCTGTCATCTGCCAGATTTCGTTGTGATCATTTACCAGCCTTCCTTGCAAGCTGTTTTAAGGTTCACATCAGATAGGTTATGTGAAATTCTCTGGAAACTGCACAGATGTGTGTGGGGACCTGTCACGTGATCCTGGTGCCAAGGAATAGGATGTAAGAGCTACAGCCGCTTAGAGAGCTATTGTTTGGGACGAGACTCCAAGTGAAACAGAGAGACTGCATTTAAAAGCTCAAATCAATGTAGCATCTTACTGGCACCTGCAGACAGGACACATTGATGCGGATTTCTAGAAATCTACATGTGGTAGGCCCTCAACTTGCTGTTTTGCGAATGCTTATTGTCACATCAATTCCCTTTCCCTGATCTCTGCAGGATGGAAAGTGTCCTGATGAACTCACTTTGGAAACTGTATATTTAAAACACCCAGGTTTCCAGAAAGGACATGTGAGGGGAAACAGGAATTTGGGGGACCCTGCATATCTTTGGGAACTTTAAAATGATTCTCAGTGGCCTGGGAACCCCAAGCAGAGCATGTTGAAAGCAGGCTGGAATTAACACTTAATACCTTATTCTCAGAGACTCCAGAACATATCATCTCTCATCCATTCCCAAAGGTTCAAAAGAACTTAAAATCTTAGCTATGAAAGAAACAGGAACCATAAGTCCCATCATTTTAAAGCATAGGAAGAAACCAAGGCCAGGGAGATTTTGTGATTTCACCCAAAATCACAGAGCTGGGGAGAGACAGAGTCAGGACTGGAATCTGAGTCAGGGCCAGCCAAACCCCAAACCTACTGCAGGCTACCCCAACATTATTTCCATTGTAAGTGGGGCAATTCTTTGCCTTTGACTTGGGAAGTTTGGTTGAGGAGAGGTGGTGAAATACTCTCATAATGCCCTCATTGCTGTCTAAAAGATTAGCATGGTTTCTTGTCTACTCTTCAGTCTAATTAATTAATTGCAACTTTTGTGCAAAACGTAATGGTCGGCATCACAGGGTGAACGGCAGCACGGGGTGAACACGGGGTGAACAGACTGCCTGTTATCGAGAACAAGAAGAAGAAATAAGAAAGAAAAAGAAAAGAAAATGATAGGGCTACCTAAGAACAAAAAGAAAAGAAAAAAATAGAAATAAACACACGCATTAGGAAGTGGTCACTGTGTGTTATTTTTATAGTGAACAGTCTAAGGAACAGAGACCTTGCTGTATGTTCTTTATAACCCTTGCCCATGGAAGGTACTTAATGAATATTCAGCAGCTGTGGGAAGGAGGTTAAATGACATGCCGAAGGTCCTGCTGCTACTTGACGGCAGACCTAGAACGAAACCCTTTTTTCTCTGCTCTTTCCACCTCACTCTTATTTTCCTTCCCTTTTCACATCCAGCAAGATAATGATCATAATAGCCTTTCTGGGATATTGGTAGCAGCAATCGCGGTGCAGAATCCCGGTGAGTGGAAGTAGAAAGACTAAAGCACAGGCCTCCTGGCTCCTGGTGTATGTGGATTCCCACACATTTTCCTCAAGGCAGTAAATGCTGTCTATTTCACTTGTAGAGATGTGTTTTACAGGCAGTGTGACCTCATGGGAATCAGATTAGCCCCTGAAAATTCCATTTCCCTGTGCCCAAAGCATCGCTTTAGGTTATTTACAATTAGTTGCTTGTCCTTTTGATCTAGGTCCCCACAATGCTAAGGAAAGTCCATGCAGGCTAATGTTGGAAGGTCCAAGTCAAAACTGCTTCCTTCAGTACACATTGTTCATGACCCAGCAGTTCCACACATCAGAAATGAGTACAGATGCTCACCAAAAGGCAGGCGCAAGGAGGAGCATACAGCAGTATTTGTGACAGCCAAAAACTTTGGAAGCACCCATCAACCACTTTCCAACTTGGACAGGTTCACACTTTAGCTGTTCTTAGGATTCGACTTTAGCTGGCCAGTAGAATGGCCAAACCCATTGTGGTATATTCTTACGATGGAATACTGTTCAACAGTGAGAATGAGGAGCCACAGCTACACACGTAATGAGGAATGCAAGAAGCCAGACACAAAAGAAATAGTATAGGAATCCATTTACACAAGGTACAAAACCAGCCATGACTTATCTATGTTGTTAAGGGAGGATAGTGGTTCCCTTGGGTTGGAGGGAGAGCAGGGAGCCAGAAGGTACGAGGGGCTTCTGGTGGTGTTGTTTCTTGGTCTGGGTTCTGATTTCCTGGAATGTGTTCATTTTATGACGTTCCATCAAACTGTGCACTTAGGATTTGTGCACTTGTCTGTATGCCTGTTGTTCTTCAATACAAAGTTTACTTAAGAAAATAAAAAAAGCACGACTATCTTCCTCAGAAGCTCTGGGTTACTCAATTGCATGCTCTCTCCCCACCTGGCCTCCCCGCCCTTCCTGCCCTCTGTTGTTCCAGCAGTTGCAGCAGTCACATTTACCCCGGCAGCACCTCCAGCAACAGCGGACTCCATACCCAGTGCAGCAGGTCGCTCAGTTTCAAGGTGAGGCTGGTGCACACCTCTTCTGTTTCATGCCTTCCAGTTGTGAAGTGTAAGTGAACATGTAGCCGGTGACATTGCCTTTTAGGCTGTGTTTCTGTCCAGGTAGTCCTCAAAATGTTTAAACCTGGTGGGGGGAGGGTGGCATCCAATCAGAAGGGATTCCTGGGGATCCCCTCCTGTGCCCAGCATTAACCTTTTGGTTGCTGGATCACTGGGAGGTCCTGGGAAGCTAGGGGAGGGGCCAGGTGCCTGTGAGGGGTGGGACGCTCAGGGACTGGGGCAGCTACTATCTACAAAAAGCACAGAAATAGTTTGATAGTTTAATAACCAATAAGGACATATTGGTGCCTCTCAGCCTTGTTTATGTCTAGATCATCTTCTTAGTGACCACACTGACTAATCCTGTGTCACAGCTTTCTTGCTAATCCCAGCCGGTCAGCTGGCCACAGCCCTCACACCCAATAACCGAAGAATCTGGCTTGCAGCAGCCACTGGTGCCTGCTAAAGATAGATGACAAATAGGGCCTGAGCCCATTGTATGGTCTTAATCCCACTGCCATTTCAGGAAATTCCGAATCCTGACGTCAGGAACAGTGGGTGTGCTGTATGCCCAGTATTCCAAATCCTCTGTAAATGTGGAAGGTCCACTCAAATATCAAACCCACCCTTCGCCAACAGAGAGAGCCCTTGAAGACGCTACGCAGTCTCATCCACAGTTGTTTTCAGGGGGCTACAAGAGCTACCTAGCAACAGAAATCCTAATTCCCAGCCTGCCCTTTTGTGGCACTTAACTCCTTGATTGATTCCTATCCCTTAAGAATTTACTGAAGCCAGGAAGTTCCTTCCACAGAAATATGTGCATATGTAAATATATTCTACCTTAGTGTACCATTTCACAAGTAGTTATAGATCCTGCTGAACTTCAGCAATGGACTGCGGGGGAAATACCCAACCTAGCATAATGTCTTTCAAACTTCGGGTTGCAGCACATTGAGTAGGTTGGGAAAACAATTAAATGGGTCACTTTCCAAAAAATGAAATAAAGTAGAAAAAGGATTATCATACTATGTCATAGTAAGGGAAACTATGTTTTTCCCATTGTAAACTCATATGTGTATACTGGATCATAATGTAAAATATATTTTATACCGTGGGTTGTGGTTTAAAGAGTCTGAAAGCCTCTGATTTGGGGTGACAGATCTCACTGAAGATTGCCCATGAGTTTACTTTTGATCCTTTTGGACTTGATACAAGGAAGAGCAAAAGGAATCGAGCCATCCGCAGTGTTCTGTGTACTAAATCAGCACCAGTATTCTTGGAAGAACAATGTTTCCCATTTGTCAGGGGTGAGGGGTGGGGATAGTCCTTATTACATATGCAGTTTTTGATGCTGGTACAACACCCTCTATTTATGCTTTACCCATCAGAATTACCTGCAGGGCTTGTTATAACAGAGTTTTGACTCAGAAGGTCTAGCACAGGGCCTGAGAACTCACATTTCTAACAAATTCCCAAGTGCTGCTGATGCTGATGCTGATGCCTAGGGGGCCGCAGCTTTAGAGTATGAACTATTGAGAACCCTAAAAGCTGACAAACCTGCCAGAGAGTCCTTTGAGTGTGAAAGGTTCATAACTCATTTCTTATTTTTTTAATTGAAGAGACCAACAAAATTTAATAATTCCTCTGCATTACAAAACATAGACACCCTTTTGTATACGCTATTCTGAATGCTTTGGGGCCATTTTAAAGCTCTACTCCTTGAACTTCTCTAAAATCCCAAAACACCAGGTAATCAGTCTACAAATTTAGCTACAAATTTAGCTATTGATAGGCTAGACAATCAATGATATTTTAGGATCCCTGAACTGATCATTTTGAGATGTGTTACATTTTTTTACTGTCCTCAGTATTTTCATGCATATTTTACTGACACCGCAAATAGCATGGCATTGTACATCTGGGAAAATAGCCAACTGATAGACAGAAAATATTGTCTTTGGAGAGGAGGTCCTCAGGAATAACTTGCATGCTTTTCCGACACAGTACTCTTCACCAATGCACATTTCAAAGCTCTTCGTAACTGCCCTTCTCTCCCTGAGTTGTGAGCTTCTGGACCGCGTTACATTCCTATGGGGAAATGATTATTTCACAAGTACTGGCTTCTTGTGAGTGAAAATAGACCCTTTTAGGAAAAAATGCATCTCTATTTGAATATGGAAGATTTTCTTTGACATTGTGATGTTAACCAGAAGACAAAGAAATTAATTTGACTGTAATGTCTCACAATAATATCTGTTTTAGACCAAAAAATGGAAGCCAAAGTAGTCTGTTGTTTAACATAAGTAGTAATCAGATAAAGACTGAAGTTAATTCTTTGGATGCATTTGAATTCTTTTCCTTTGTTTATTTAAAATTACTGAAGGCATAAAACTAAATTAATAGAAGACTTTTTGTCTCTTGTAAGTTGAAAATGTAGTGCTGATTGCTGATTTTAAAATGTCTTCTTTTTCATAACAATTACATCTTGATAGTGCAGTCATTTACACTAAGTAAAAATAAAGGTTGGCTTGGATTAATGTTTCAATACCTCTTAAAGGGCATTGCGGCAATTCTGTCCTCTAAAGAAAGAAACCTATTTCTCATTCACAAAATTAGTCCAGACAATATTCAGTTTCTCTTCCTCAACATCATAAACATTCCTTTACGTTATAAACATATAATAAAAATGTCCACATTATGAAAGTCCTTTCATCTATTTCCAGCAGCCCATCAGCCTGTTTATGTAATTTGGGTCTGTGCAATCAATCTCTGAGTCAGCAATATTTTCCCTTAAATTTTTTTAATAAACAACTCAATAACCCATTTCACCACGGTTGATCAGATTGGCCATGCAATCGATACAAATATAGTCATAAGGTCACAAAACTTTACAACAAGATTACAAGTGGCATGCAGTATAAACTACTGTCCAGTATTAACCAGGAACTTTTGATTTTTTAAAAAAATCACTTGGATGTAATTAAACTTAAAATGAATATTTAAAACATTTCTAGGGATCCTCCCCTGGACCTTTCAGGTATCCCCACAATAAACATACCATTTTTCAGTGCAGCATGGTATTGATCTCAAGCCACAAAGAACTTAAGTCATAATCAAAATTCCTGTAATTTTCTTTCTTAAAGAAAGAAAGAGAAAATATGGAGACATATTTGCTGCCCAGAAATCAATAGCCCCATCAGGAAGACAAAAACATACTTCAGTTATCTGCCAAGGTGCCAAGTTTAACAAGGTTAGACTATTCTCATCTGGTTTCTCATCACAGTTTCAAGGTGGGATAAAATTTGCTTATAATATCGATTGGCTCCCATGCTGCATCGTCTTTAAATGTCCAGGAAAAGGTATTTTTCTTTTTCTCATGCACTCCATCATTAACAGGGACATAGAAAAATCCATTTCTGTGCACCTCCCAGGCCTTTACAACATTGACTGGTGTTCTAAGGATGACATTTCCATCCTGTTGGCTGGTTTGGAAATTTTCTGGGAAAGGAAGGACTCACTCAAATGCCTAATTAGGGTTGAGTGACTTGATATTGAGATTCTGGTCAACTTTTAAACAGCATCATTAAAGCAGTGTTAGCGATTTGCCTAGAGAAATAGTCATTGCCGATTTGAAGTAGTGGACTTTGCTGGAGAAATGCACGAAGTTCATTGCCAAGTAGCAAGTAGCAGGATGCTTTCATTTTCTAACTCAGGAGGCTAGCGAGCTTGCACGGACACGTAGATTCAGTGCATCTGGGGCATTTTGAAATCTACAGAGTGTATCCAAAAAATTCCCCATCTACTGAAAT
The DNA here is from genome assembly GCF_030445035.2 of Dasypus novemcinctus. NCBI lineage: Eukaryota > Metazoa > Chordata > Mammalia > Cingulata > Dasypodidae > Dasypus > Dasypus novemcinctus. Next base: position 54,241,824 of record NC_080673.1, read on the forward strand.
AGCTTCTTAGCAGAAGCAGTGGCCTCTAGCCTCCCAAATCCGACACAAGTCTGAAGGGAAATCAGTCTAATGGCCTTTATTCATAGTGCTCTCTATTGAACCATGTTCCACTTCACAATTAGAATATGCAAAGTGATCAGCCATTTCTTTTAAGTTAGCCCGGGAGGTGAATTAGCTCTCACCTCCAAGGAAAATAGCACCTTATTGGTTGAGGATGGCTTCATATTCAGAAGAGTGAAAAGGAAATTGCTTCTGAAATGGGAACTAAAATATTATCAGGGTATATTAAGTGGAGAAATGAACTACAAAAATGTGCGTACAGTATGATCACAATTTTAGTGGGTGTCTATTTATATATAAATAAGAGAGTTGTTAGCAGTGGTTATTATCCCTGGATGGTTGGAATGCAGACGACTTTAATTTTTGTCTTCTCTGCATTTTAAGATTTTCCACAATTGGCATATATTATAATCAGAAAGATTATAATATTTTTACTGAACATTTACTATCACAGTAGATCCTTTCACATAAAGGAATTTTGTCATTCCAAAAGAAAATTCTGACACCTGGTTACACGATAGCACTAACTGAGAAGAGTGAGTGGTTGTGTGTCCTTTCTTCCCTGCAGGTTCTCCCCAGGATATAGCCACCGTGAGAAGCCAAGCAGCCCTCCAGAGCATGCGGACGTCACGGCTGATGGCACAGAGCGCAGGCCTCATGGGAATGGGACCCTCCCAGAACCCAGGGACTATGGCCACGGCAGCAGCCCAGCCAGAGATGGGACTGGCCCCCTACAGCGCCGCGCCCACCAGCCAGCCGGGAATGTACAGTATGAGCACAGGAATGACCCAAATGTTGCAGCACCCAAACCAAAGTGGTCTGAGCATCACACATAATCAAGCCCAGGGGCCGAGGCAGCCTGCCTCCGGGCAGGGCGTTGGAATGGTGAGTGGATTTGGTCAGAGCATGCTGGTGAACTCAGCCATGACCCAGCAGCACCCGCAGATGAAAGGGCCTGTGGGCCAGGCCCTGCCCAGGCCCCAAGCCCCTCCCAGGCTTCAGAGCATCATGGGAACGGTCCAGCAGGGAGCACAAAGCTGGCAGCCGAGGAGCTTACAGGGCATGCCTGGCAGGACTAGTGGAGAATTAGGACCATTCAACAATGGCACCGGCTACCCGCTTCAAGCCGGGCAGCCGAGACTGACCAAGCAGCACTTCGCGCAGGGACTGAGCCCGTCGGTCGTGGACACTAACGCCGGCCCAGCGAGAACCCTCAACCCAGCTGCCATGGGTCGGCAGATGATGCCGCCGCTCCCCGGGCAGCAAGGCACCAGCCAGGCAAGGTCGATGGTCATGTCTGGCCTGAGCCAGGGCGTCCCCAGCATGCCGGGGTCCAGCCAGCCCTCGGCCCAGCAGCAGATGCCAAGCGGCAGCTTTGCCCCCAGCAGCCAGAGTCAGGCCTATGACGGGAACCCCCCTCAGGACATGCCGTACAATTACAGCGGCGAAGGAGCCGGGGCCTCCTTCCCGGGCCTCCCGGACAGTGCAGACCTGGTGGACTCCATCATCAAAGGTGGGCCAGGGGATGAGTGGATGCAGGAGCTCGATGAATTATTTGGAAATCCCTAGGCAAGAGATGCTCCAGGAGCCACAAGTCGAGTGGTTCAAGTGTAAAAGGTGGAAAAGAAACAGGATGTTGGCCCATCCTTGTTCTTTTGTTTTTTATTTTTAACCTGTGTAAACTGAGCAGAACCGCGGCTGGCTGACAGTGGAAGACGCAGGTGGCAGTTCCCAGCCCTGCTGGGCCTCGTCTCACCTGATTTTCGCACAGCAATCAAGATGCCATGCATATCCCTGCTGCAGATCCCTGCTGCGAGAGAGGGAGCCTCTGGGGGCAAGGGGAGGCTCAGCCAGCCCAGGCCCCTGTGCTCAGCCCTCCGTCCAGCCGCCTGGCCCGGCGATAGCTGCTCAAGCCGAGAGGGACTGTTGACCAAGGTGAGGTATCCGTCAGCCCCTCCTGCCCCAGGTCCAGAGGCTGCAGCTTTGGAAACACGAAAAACAGCCTCGTGCCTGGGAGATGCCCACAGAGGCTGCTGGTGATTGCACCAGCCGAGCGCAGGTCGGCGGTACGCTGAGCTCTGGGAGGAGAGAGATGTAAGGCTTCAAGACAGGCCACTGGGTTGGGAGGGTAGGCAAGAGCGACAGGGATGTCGGCACAGGGAGAGTCACAGGATCCTGTCGCCTGTCTGCCTCCTGCCCAGGAGACCCTCAGGAATTTAGAGACCTCGCGGGGAGAGCGGGTGAGCTTGGGGGCGTGCCATCGGCAGGCCTGGGCAGCCCCTGCTGGAGCAGCGGCGCTGTCACCCCGGTAGGCGGCTGGAGCCCCTCGCAGCCTGGCCCCAGCGCGGCTGGGCAGCCTCAGGCGAGAGGCGCTGCGGGGCTCTGCCCTGCCAGCCCGGCCTCCCTCTCCCCCACCCCGCCCCGAGTCCCCCTTGCCTCCACCCCAGCCTGCCAGGGCTTGTCCTTACCGACTACCTGACAAGAAATGAAGCTGAGTCAGAATGAATGAAAGAAGAACTTAGACCGGGCCAGAAACACAGAGGAGGTACTGGAGTCTTCTTTCTCTGAAGTGGGCAGAGCTGCGTGAATTCCCTGCCTGGAACTGAGCACTGTCCTGATGCGGGGCTTATCTGAGCCGCACCGGTCCTCTGCACCGCAGGCAGAATGGCCTGGAGCTCGGCCCTTTCCTGCTCCCTTTGGGAAAGTCCTAGGGGTGAGCTTCTAAACTCTGCCTTTGGCTGCCTATAATCCCTCCTCACAAGACAAATGTAAACCCTTGAGAGATTAGGAGCTAAAATCAACTGCTACCCCTTAACACATTTTGATTACAAAAAGGGGAAAGATGTGCATGGTTCCTCTGATATGAGCGAAGCAGTCCACTCCAAAAGGTCTGTGCACTAGGTCTCTCTGGATTCCCCCAAACCTGCCCTGTGAGCTCTGTCGGGAGGAATCCACAACTTCCCCGTCAGAAGGCTTTAGTCCTTGCCGCCCCTCCCACTGTCCCCAATTGCAGCGTAATTGTGTCCATCAGCGAGCAGAGGTGGCGCCCACTTGCAGCCCACCACTCCACACTGCGGAGGGTCTGTCTGGCCTGTGCAGGGGAAACTTCCAGAGAGCAGGGTGTGCGTGCAAAGCTGGGAGCCGAGGGAATGCAGAGAGCAGGCAGCAGGCAAACACTGGCGTGCTCTCCACACAGCAGGCTCCGTCCATCGCTCGGCCCTGGGCAGGCTCCAGGCAGGGGAGTCTGCGTTGGCGACAGCCGGGGCGGGTTGTCCTCCCCCTCCCCGGAGGTAGAGGCAGGGGGACTGCAAACTCCCTGAATGGTGAGGGATGCCACCAGGGAAGCTACGTGGAAACCAGTGAAAACCAAAAAGAAGAAACACACGCGAGGATACAGAATACATAATTACCTTTTCCTGAGAGGTACAGGAAATATATAAGCAATGATGAGAAATCAGAGGTGGCTGACGGAGAGAGGGAGGCTCCACTATCTTTGAAAAGCTTCCTCCAAATGCTCAATACTGGGACCAACTAATAGAGAGGTAGATTTTAATAAGGTGGTTTTGTTTTGTTTTTTGTTTTTACTACGGTGCTGATGTATATGTAATGTCTAAAAAAGTTATTTGTAAATAAGTTTTTACAATACTGCAGATATCACTGGGTCTACTATCTGTAAAAAATATATACATATAAATATATATATACTGTTTGTTTAAAATAGAGTATTTTTATTTCATTCCTTAACTCATCATCACAGCAGTGGTATTGCACTTCAGATGACATCTAATTACTAATTTGTACTGTATGATCGAATGGCAACTTGCTCCATTTTATTCAGATTTTTCTAGTTTTCTGTTTTTACTTTGTACATTGAGCATCGCTTATTTCCTTTTAAGAAATGTACAGAACTCTGAAATGTAGAAATGAAGTGATGTTGACATACCACTTTTAAAGAAAAAAACAAAAACAAATAAAAGATCGTTATCTGAATCAACCCAAAGTATAATTTATTTTAGAATCGTCACTAGATCTACACCCTTAAATAAGTGCATATATTTTTCCTAGACTTTAATTGATTAACTGCAGCTTTTTCTCAAAGTTTTGACATAATTATTTAAACATTTATTTAACAGTAGATATCAATCATTCCCAGCCATTCAGCCACACAACTAAAACTTTCCAAGTTTGCTCCAGCCCTCCAAGGCATGTGGCAAAGGAAAGGGGAGGGGAGTTGACTTTGGAAAGAATGTACTTAAGTTCATTTGTACATTTAGTACAATAACAATTCAATTTCCAACAGATTTATTCAGAAGACCTGAAAAATTAACAATACACTTTTGATGCAAAAATTTTAAAAAAGGAAGAAAAAAATCAAGGGATATATTTGGGAACAAGAAATAAAGGGGTTTGGCATCACTGTAAGAGACATTGTCGGTAAATGTCCCCCCACCCCCGTTTGTTTTATGTTGGTTTTTTTTTTAAGATTTATTTATCCCCACCCCCATTGTTTGGGGTCTCAGTCTGCTGTCTGTGTCCATTTGCTGTGTCTGCTTGTCTTCTCTTTAGGAGGCACTGGAAACTGAACCCAGGACCCTCCATGTGGGAAAGAGGCACTCAATCGCTTGAGCCACCTCAGCTACCTAGTTTGTTGTGTCTCTCATTGTCTTTCCTCTTTGTGTCTCTTTCGTTGCATCATCTTGTTTTGTCAGCTCGCCTCCTCCAGGAGGCACTCGGAACCAAACCCGAGACCTCCCATGTGGTAGGCAGAAGACCAATCTCTTGAGCCACACCCACTGCCATGTTTCACTTCTAACAGCCCACACTGCAGCCCTCTTTGGAGGACTGCCTTGGATCACTGGCCCAGCTTTGCCCGTACCCATCCAAAGAAAGAGTTGAAAGTGCCAGAAGCTGGCATGTCCAATATTGGCCCTTAGTCGATTCACTGGTGGAGGAGTATGAAAGTCCAGTTTTTTGCCTAGACAAACTGACATTTAACTCTGATATTTACACTCCAGAGTGCCCCTGCAGGATCAGGCAGAGGCTAGGTCTTTGCTTGACGTTGCTCCTTTGCTTGGATTTTCCCCTTCTCTGTCCTGTTTCCCACACTCCCATAACATTTTCCCTGTCCTGGGAGCCCATCATTAATAAATCACATGGATGTGACTCCACCTCTGAGAAGCTACTAGGAGACCCAACCTAAGTCTCCCCATCAAACTTTAAAAGGCACAGCTTTCAAAACTGCCTGGACAGAGAAATAGGCCACGAGAAAAGGATAGTCATCAAAATAGATACAAAATGAACGTGAGTTTCGATATACACAAGCCAAGGGAAAAGAGTGAATTTGTGGAAGAAAAGAGAACCCATGGTGGGCTCTGGTTCCAGGCTGGCTGGCAAATAACACCATAGAGAAAATGGTGTTACCCTGGGCTTGGTCCTTTGCTATGGGCTTAATATTCTACCAGATAACATGGGATAGAAAAATGAACTGACTCAGAGCTGGAGAAAGGCTGCCGACACAAGAAAACACACGGAGCTCTGAGGAGTGTCGAGTACGCCTCCAATTCCCAATGAATTAAACCACCTGTTTTTTTTTTATACTGGAATTGGTTCTGTGCTGGATGAACGGAATTCCTTTCGCCCTTAAAATGATTTGTTTAATCTTATTCTTCATAAAATCCTAGTGCAATAAGTGTGTAGTAGGGGAAGAGGGCAGGAATAAGCATCTATCTAGAAAGTCTCTGCCAGAGTTTCACAGGGCACCTGCCCCAGTGAAAAGGAGATATTTTATTGCTGACAGATTAAGGAACATTCAGAAGGTTAGATGAACTGCTTCTGCCTTTGACCATTCTTTTCAAGGAAGACTGTCTAAAGATATAGAATGATTAACAGATCATTCAAAAATATCTGATATTTTTCCTTATTGACGACTTTTTAAGCCTCGACTCCAGCCCACCCCACTCTGCAAAGAAAAGCAGGAGAGGAAAAATACTTAAGATGGAAGAAACCTTGTTACAAATACCAATTTGTATAAACAATCCTGTATCTTTTCCCTTATCTTAACTTCAGTGTTCTCTATTCCCTCTCCTTTTTTAACTTATAAAAACATGCGAGTCCACCGTGGTGTCCTTTGGATGAGAAACTCCAGACACCAGGCACACTTCATGCACGTGGCAGAGGTAATTCCTGCAGCTCCTGCACACCCAGGGCCCCTGCGTCCCGGCCGAGGCCAAGGCAGCTGCCAGGTCAGCACTAACGCTGGGGTCCATTGAGACCCCTGGATCCCAAATCAAACATAGAGCCTTCGCTATAAAAAATCTGGACTATCAAGAACCTGATTTAGGTTTTAACTTCTCCAGTTTTTTAAAATGTTATGTTATGAGAATTTTCTAACAACCAGAAAACTAGAAAGAATAGTACAATGAATACCTATACACGCACCAATAAGATTTGATAATCATTATCATCTATGCTTCCTCACATATTTTTTTTCTCTCTTTTTTTTAATGTTACATTCAAAAAATATAAGAGGTCCCCATAAACCCCCCACCCCCCTCACCCCACTCCTTCCACATCAACAACCTCTTTCATCATCATGGCACATTCACTGCATTTGGTGAATACATTTTGGAGCACTGCTGCACTGCAAGGATAATGGTTTACATATATATTTTACCGAGCCATTTCAAAGTAAATTATACACATTCTACCATTTACCCCTTAATGTCTCACAAGCAGCTCCAAAGCATGAGGACGTTCTTTGGCCTAACCACAATATCACTGTCATGTAAAATGTAATTAACATTAATTCTCTAATATCATCTAATTCTCATTCCTTATTCAAACTTTCCCAATTGTCTTTCACAGCCGCTTTTTTTCTAGCCAAGGTTTGCTTAAGGATCCTACATTGCCATTTGGTTTTCACGCTCTTAAGGCTCTTTAATATAAGAGACACTTCTTCACCCCTTTTTCATGATACTTTTTAAGGCGATGAATCTTATTTCTAAAAATGAAATAGGTCAATTTTCTAATGTAACAAATATACAACTTTCAAACAGATCAGAAACTCACATCTCTCTGACCAGGACATTTGCTCTCTGTCGTCAAATCTAATAAGAATTAAAATAATCAAGAGGTTGTCTGGTGACAATGAATTAGAAAAAAACAAATTCTGTGGTTCAAATGTTTTAAAACACAAAACTCTTAAAGCTTGGTGCAACAGCCATCACCACAACAGGGAGAGTATCCTAGGTGAACCAAATGCTCAAATCAGCCTAAAAGTCTGAGCCAGATTTGGGTGAGTACTGACAATATTTTCTTCTTCACCCTTTTTTTTTAGACCCTCTAAAACCTCTGTTAGAAGCTCCTTTTTTCCAAATTTTGTTTAACCAAACTGTGTGTGTGTGTCTGTGTAGTTTATTTTATATAATTCCAATTTAGGTGTAAAATAGAAATTGTTTAAAAATCTGCAAGCTTGAGATCTGGAAAGCTCTGTGTGTGTGTGTGTGTGTGTGTTTGCTTCCAAAGGGTATGATTAGGCAGTACTTCTGTTTCGGGTCAATAATTTGCACTCTTTTCTTTCATAGTGTTCAATGGATAAAACAATGCAAATATCACAAGTCACCATAAATGATCAGAATTCAAAGTGAAAAGATCATGGGATCACAGCATTTTAGACCAAGTATTAACTCCATTTTACCTGAGGTAGAAAGCTAAACAAACACCTTGCAGTTGCACAGTGATAGAACAGGACTAGAATAATCTGGCTCTGCAGTCAACAGTACCCCTTATTGACGAGGTGTGTTGTCCAACAGCCAATGAGCAGGGGAACCAAAATTAGTATGCAAATGTCCCCATTCCCAGTCCCTTCGGATCTTTAGTGCTGCTTCTGCAATGTAGGGGGTTATGTCTCCTCCTGTTCTGGAAAGACTAGTGTTTAAACGCCTTCATATCTTATTCTATTATTTATCACCCTTGTAACTTCCTCTGTACCCACAAGAAAAGAGAAGTCCCAATAAATGGCTTCTTGAAGATGCCCACACCCGATTCAAGGCCATCCAATTTTCTTTGGAAAAACTGACAGAGGTGTCTTTCCCTGATGTTACAATGTGTTCTATATGCTCCCATTCATTGCTTAAAGTTCTGGAAGACTGGGGTGTGGAATTATTCCCATTTTACTGATGAGGAAAGTGAAGGAGAGTAATATGCACTGTGCCAGAAAATGCTGATCCTCAAGCCAATAAGAGCCCTCTCCCCACATCCCACCATGTGCAGAGGACCCCTGCCCAGCTCCCACAGTAAGAGCACGGTGGGTCCTCCCCTGCCCGCTTAGCACTGGCCTCTGGGAGCTTCCTTGAAAATGTCTTTTTATTTTCTTTTTTCTCCGTAAAGTACATTTTCACAGTCTAACTGTTTTTGCCTGTCTCCCCCCATGTGCCAGCCACCTATTGCTTTCCTGCACCCAAGAAAGAAGGCCCAGCTGCCTTATCAGCACCTGTCTGGAACTCTCCCTGAGGAGGGAAGTGGGGTTCTGTGGGGGCCCCGGAAAGCCCGGCTCTCGGGGCAGGCTGCTTCGTCCCGTCACAAGCAGTCCCGACGTCTGCCCACACGTCTCAGGGCAGGGCCAACAACGCTTCCACTTCCGGTGATAAGGATATCTCGCTCCCAGAGCCCATATTTCAGTTCTCCAACAATGAAACAGGAAATGTCTCCTCTCAAGGGTGTGTTTTCACAAAGCCATTTCAAGAAACAAAGACATTTTCATTTACTGTAAATTTAATTTAATTTTTTTGTAAGTTTTCAGATTTCACAAGTGATCCTGTATTACCTTCAGGGTAGAAACAGCATCTCCCAACATTAAGGGCAGGGAGGAACGCTTAGAAGGGCCGCCTTAGCTTCTTGGCAGCATCGATGTCCAGGTATTCATCCAGAAAGCTGTTTGCAATCCCCAGAGCTCCTAGCACGGCCAACAGAGCCAAAATCCCCAGGCTGACACGGAAGGGAGGCATCCTGCAGGGCAGATAGGCGGGAGAGTGACCAACTGGGCCAGAAAGATGAAGCTGCTGAGTCCCCTGGCATGTGGGGCTCATGGTTGGCATCACCCAGAACTTGCACGTTTTTTTGTCCTTTGAAATTTTTGATTCATCACGTAAATTAAAGGAGATGCCTGGCCATGGAAGTTATATGGCTTCTTTAAACATTCAGAAGATTATCAGGAAGCTGCTGCAGCTCAAACAGCTGAGTGCCCGCCTACCACTTGGGAGGTATGGGTTCAGTTCCCAGTGCCTCCTAAAGAAGACAAGACAGTGAGCTGACACAATAGGCTGGTATGACAAACTGACGCAACAAGATGACTCAGTGAGATGACACAACCAAGAGACACAGTGAGAAAACACAATGAAAGACAAGCGGGAGCAGAAGTGTCTCAAGCAATGAGGGGCCTCCCACGTTGGAGGTTCAGTTCCTGTTGCCCCCTAAAAAAGAAGACGAGCAGAGAGTGAATGCAAACAAAGAGGGGGAGGGATAAATAAATAAAAATAAATAAAAGATTATCAAAACTGGGCTGGATTATTTCCTTAGCAACTTTTTGGAAACAATACAAACTTTCTGCAAAGATTTAGCATATGGTGGGCAAGGAGCGTGCATTCAGTGCACAGTTTTATATGTGCATTTTCCCATCTCCTTCCTAACTGTGCATGGCCTGGCAAGACTAGGCCGTGGGCAACATGGATTGCTTTTGCAACCATAACCATCAGGACAGTTAATACCTCTTAGAAATGGGGAACTCATCCGAAGTCCAACCTGCTATTTTTTTCCTAAATGCACAATTTTTGGGTCCTCCTTACCTTTTTGCAGCATCTTCTGAATATCCCTGGAAGTACCTGTGTCGGGCATACATGTACAACAAACCTAGAACCGTAGCAGAAACTGTAGGGGAGAAAAAGATAGAAGATACGTAATTTGATGGTAGTGTTTTCAAGCAGTGTGAAAAGTGAGAAAATTTTCACAAAACATGTATCTGACAAAAGGCTTGTATCCAGAATATATAGAGAACTCTTGTAAAATTTAATAATAAAAACAACCTAATTTTTTAAAAACGTGCAAAGCATTTGAATACACACTTCACATAGGAAGATACACAATGTGCCAGTATGCACATGAAAAAAATTTCGACAATAGTTGACAGTAATCTAGAACTTAAAAAACCACAATTAAAGGGCACCACTGCACATACAGCAGAATGGCTAAAATTAAAAGGACTGATAATACAAAATGTTGGTGAAGATATGGAGCAACAGGAACCCTGTTGCTGGTGGGAATGCAAAATATTACAGCCACTTTGTAGTTTCTTAACAAACTAAACATACACTTACCTTTTGACCCAGCAATTCTATTCCTATGTATTTATCCAAATGAAAGCACATGCCCATAAAAGGACTTGTACAAGAATGTTCATTGTAGCTTTATTCATAATAGCCCCAAACTCAAAACAGCCTAGAAGTCTATCAACTGGAGAATGGATAACCAAATAGTGCTTTAGTCACACAACAGATTACTCAACAGTGAAGACAAACTACTGATTCATACTACAACATGGTGAATCTCAAAGACATTTTGCTAAGTGAAGGAAGCGTTACACAAGAGTGTAGACTATATGATTCCAAGAATGTGAGGTTCTAGAACAGGCAAAACTAAACTATAATGGAAAAAGAGAACAGTGTTTGCCTCTGAAGGGACTGGGGACAGGGATTGCCTGGGAGGGACCTGAGGAAACTTCTTAGGTGCTGGTCACGTTCTGTATCTTGATAGGAATGTGGGTTACACAAGTATTCAAGCTTGTCAAAATTCATCAAATGGTCACTTAAGGTAAATTTTATCTATAAAAAAGTATAAAATGAGGTAGATGTTCTACCATCCTATCAAAAAAAAATCAATGCCCTCCCTACCTACTCTGCAGCACTCACAGATGCAGGTTGCCAGCGCCCACTTGTATACATTTTGAGTCTCTGTGGGACTCTGATATGCTGAATAAAAGTAAATTCATTATTTCACTTGGTCACAAACTTATTCTTTTAATTTCTACTATATAACGGCGTAAATCTAAGTATTAAAAAGGACCCCTGGGCTTGACAGAGTTTATATTCTATTAGTCTATTAGTAAAGACAGATAGCAAACAAACAAAAAAAAATAAGAATAAATGTCAGACTTCAAAATACTGTGAAGAAATGAGGCAGGATGGGCCTGAGAGGAACTGGAGGAGGAATCGAAGAGGCTGACTTCAGAAAGGGGTCAGAGAAGGCCTCTCCGAGGGAATGACATTTGCCAGGAGTCCTGAAGGAAGAGGAGACTTCTTCAGAGCCACCTGGCCTGTGAACAAGCCGGCAGTTTCACAATCCCAATCTAACAAATTACTCCAATAAATCCAATGAGAACTGTCCAGTTAAAAGTAAATTAAGTAAGTTAATTTACTTTTAAAAGTAAATTAAGTTTGGAAGAGAAAGAAAAGACAAGAGAAGAGGATACCTGAGAATCCTTTCCTGACAGGCAGTTGGTCTAATTCAACCCATCACAGAGAAATCCAGTGGGTCAAATGGCAGAGACTGAGTCCCATTATCAAAAGCTACCTCTTCCATTCATGTCCTTAGGGACCAAAGTTTGAGTTAGAATAAAGTTAAGATGTCTTTCTCTAAAGAACATTTTAAAATTACTAAGAAAAAGAGAGGGATGCTTTGAAACCAGCTGGATTTTGGTCTTATTTAAATCTTGGCGATCAAGTGTCAAACCCAAATGAGGCAATGAAAGTTACCATAAAGCATAAAGGTTTGAATTTCTCCAAGAGAGGATGGGGGTGGGGGGCAGTTGAGGCTGTGTCTGACTCCCTGTTAAAAGGGCAGGCAGATTTGAGTAAAGATCTCAGTTCACCAAGGATGCCCTGGTCAAATATAAAATGGATGTTTGTAGAGTTGCTATATACAAACGGTAACACTATTTTCTTAGACACTTTTAAGAAAAAAATATATGGATGGATGGAACAAATATCTATCGGCCCTGTTCTGAACTTGGAAAAGCTAATTTTTCCCTGTATTGGTTAATGTCAAGTTGAACAAATTACTTTACCTCTCCATACTTCAGTTTCCTCACCTATAAAGTAGAAATTAACTAAAGAACCTTCCTTATAGGAAGGATGTTAATCCTATAAATTTTATACAAGAAATCATATATGTATAAAACTTAAAACAGTACCTGGCACATAGTACCTGCTCAGTAAATATCAACTATAATTATTAAGGTGAATTGCTGACTCTAGGTTTGGTTCCTGTAGTTAAATTAGAATTAGACTATTAAATTTGAAGAAAAGCTCATGTCAGTTTCATCCTTGAATGCCCAGCACACTGTCCCAAGTTAAAAAAAATAAATTTTTGAATTAAATTGGAATGAAGTCAAAGTTAGCATTATCTACAGAACAGTCCTCTTTGATGCACATAGACAGTTTATTTTGTTTAAAATAACTTTCAGGGTGAATAGGTACATGGCTGTATGTCTGCACCATAAGAATTAAGCACCACAGTAATCACTGGAACAGAGTTGACTGTAGTTTTTAATTACCTTGGTTAAAATACCATCCAGCCATCCAGAACGTGATCAGGAATATGGGGTAAAACTCTACACAATTTAGTCTGCAGGAAAAAAGTAAAGCCATGGATTATTTTATGAGAAAACTATAGACTAGAACATCAATATTTCATCTAGAGTTGAATATCCAGTTTATTGTTAAAAAATAATATAAGAGACACAACCAGCAAGATGGCAGCAGAATAAAGAGCTCCTAGAGTCAGCTCCTGCTACAGGGCAGTTAGCAAACACCCAGAGCTCTCTGGAGCTTGCTGAAGCACCTGACTGGGGGCTCCAGGAGGCCAGAAGAGCATCCTGCAATGTCTTTGAAGGAGTGAAAGAAGGAGACTGCCCCTCTGCAGAGAAGACTCGTAAGTAGAGGCTCCACACCCCAGAGGCTGGTGCCCATCCTCCACTGGAGGCACAAGCCGCCTCGGGAGCTGTTCCGCGGCTGGAATTGAAAGCTCCACTTCCCCAAAACAGGGCAGGAAGAGATGGTTGGGCACCAATTTCAGCTATTGATGAGGAAATTCAGTGGGTGACTGTATAATCCTGAGAACAGCTAAACTTTGGGCCTGTCAAGTCAGAAAGAGGCCGGGAGCCGCCATCTTAACTCTGCGCCTGGCACGAGGGGAAGCGGGATGGACTGAGGATCCCAGTGCTGGTGGGGACCGGCTTCTTCCCATCCAGATCATAATCCAGGTTTAGCCTAGGCCCCAGTGCCACCTCCAGCAGGGAGGAAGCTGCGGGGACCTGCGCCAGCCTCTCCAGGAAATTACTGGCCAAGCCACAGAGGCCGGTGATTATCCTACTCTGGTGGCATGAGCTGCCCCAGGACCTGTTCTGTGACAGGAATTGGAAGCTCCATTTCCCAGAAACTGGGGAGGAGGAGATGGTTGGCTGCCGATTTCAGCTACAGAATGGGAGACTTGACTGGATAAGAGATAACCCTGGGAACAGGGAGGTGTGAACCAGCCCAAGTCAGAAAGAGGCCAGTAGCTGCCTTTCTGACTCCGCCCTAGCCTGAGGGGAAGCTGGGCTGACTGATATGCTCAGTGTCAGCAGGAACCAGTTTCTTTCATGCAGATCAGCCTGCAGCCTGGTTAGGCTTCAGCCCCACCTCTGGAGGGGAGGAGGCTGAGGAGCCCTGCACCAGCCTACGCAGGTAACTGTAGGGAACTTTGGCTGGCATAGGCTGAAAATCATAAGTCTACCAGGGCAACTGCAGTCATCTTGGACCCACACTGCTTAGATGCTGCCCACACCTGCAGCTCCATCCCCACCCCAGGCAGGGGAGAAAGGGATGTGAAACTTCCTCAGTCTCTCTGGTCAACTACAGTCTAGGCCTGCATGTGGATTATTTCACATAGCTGTGACTCTGTCCCTATCCCTAGCAAAGGAGAAAGTTGGAAGAAGCTTCATTGGTCCCTGGTGCAATGAGGGCAGCATGAGCCTCCACAGCTTACAGCAACAACTAATATGCTTGGCTCCTACTGTATAACCAGCAAGGGAGAAACGATAGGAGGCAGAGAAAAACTGCACCAAGAAAAAATACTCTAGTAAGCCAGATGGGAAGACACCAACAAAAAATTATAATCCACACCAAGAAACGGGAAGCTATGGCCCAGTTAAAGGAACAAGATAAGCCTCCAGATGACATAAAGGAGTTGAGAGAACTAATCATAGATGTTCAAACGAAACTTCTTAATAAATTCAATGAGATGCCTAAAGAGATTTAAGGATATTAAGAATACATTGGATGGGCACAAAGAATTTGAAAGCATACATAGAAAAATAGCAGATCTTATGGGAATGAAAAGTACAATCAATGAAATTAAAAGAACATTGGAGGCGGCGGACTTGGCCCAGTGGTTAGGGTGTCTGTCTACCACATGGGAGGTCCGGGGTTCAAACCCCAGGCCTCCTTGACCTATGTGGAGCTGGCCCATGTGCAGTGCTGATGCACGCAAGGAATGCTGTGCCATGTAGGGGTGTCCCCCACGAAGGGAGCCCCACACACAAGGAGTGTGCCCCATAAGGAGAGCCACCCAGCGCAAAAGAAAGTGCAGCCTGCCCAAGAATGGCGCTGCCCACACGGAGAAATGACACAACAAGATGACACAGCAAAAAGAAACACAGATTCCCATGCCGCTGACAACAACAGAAGCGGACAAAGAAGACGCAGCAAATAGACACAGAGAACAGACAACTGGGGTAGGGGGGGAGGGGAGAGAAAGAAATATAAATAAATCTTTAAAAAAAAAAGAACATTGGAATCATATAATAGCAGATTTGAGGAGGCAGAAGAAAGGATTGGTGAGTTTGAAGAAAAGGCCTCTGAAAGTGAACATACAGAAGAAGAGATGAAGAAAATGGAAAAAATTGAACAAGGTCTCAGGGAACTAAATGACAGCAAAAGGCATGCAAATATCTGGGTCATGCGCGTCCTAGCAGGAGAAGAGAAGGGAAAAGGGGCAGAAGGAATATTTACAGAAATAATTGTAGAAAATTTCCCAACCCTATTGAAGGGCATAGATATCCCTGTCTGATAAGCACAATGTACTCCCATCCAATAAAACACAAACAGACCAACTCTGAGACAGATACCCATCAGAATGTCAAAGGCCAAAGACAAAGAATTCTGAGAGGAGCAAGAGGAAAGCAATGCATAACATATAAGGGATATCCAATACGATTAAGTGCTAATTTCTCACCAGAAACCATGGAGACAAGAAAACAGTGGTATGATATATTTAAGATACTACAAGAGAAAAACTTCCAGCCAAGAATCTTATATCCAGCAAGACTGTCTTTCAAAAATTAGGGCGAAATTAGAATATTCACAGATAAACAGAAACTGAGAGAATTTCTAACCAAGACACCAGATTTTCAGGAAATACTGAAGGGTCTGCTAGAGCCTGAAAAGAAAAGACAGGAGAGAGAGGCCTGGAAGAGAGTCTAGAAATGAAGATTATATCAATAAAAGTAACTAAAAGTGTCAAAAGAGTGGTGAAAATAAAGTATGACAGATAAAACTCAAATAGTCAGGAATAAACTTAACCAACGATTGAAAGCACTTGTATTCAGAAAACTGCAACTCAATGTTAAAACAATTCAAAAAAGGCCTAAATAACTGGAAGAACATTCCATGCTCATGGATTGGAAGACTAAATATCATTAAGATGTCAATTCTACTCAAATTGATTTACAGATTTAATGCAATCCTGATAAAAATTCCACCAGCATTAAAGAAAAAAATTGAAAACACAATCATTAAATTTATTTGGAAGGATAAGGAGTCCTGAATAGCCAGAAACATCATAAAAAGAGAAAGTGAACCCTCATCCCCAGACTTTAAATCATAATTTACCTATAGTGGTAAAAATAGCATGGTACTGGCCTAAAGACAGACACAATAGACCAATGGAACCAAATTTATGGTTCAGAAACAGACCCTCACAGGTATGGTCAAGTGATTTTTGACTAGCCTGTCAAACTCACACAGCTCAGGCAGAACAATCCATTCAAGAAATGGTGCTGAAAGAATTGGACATCCATAGCTGAAAGAAGGAAAGAGGACCCCTACCTCACACCTTATCCAAAAATTAACTCAAAATGGATCAAAAAACTAAAAATAAAAGCAAGAACCATAAAACTTCTAGAGGAAATTATTGGGAAATATCCTCAAGACTTGGTGGTAGTTGGTGGATTCTTAAAGGTGATAAGAGAAGGACTGAGTGGACTACTGATGTTTAATGTATGTAGAAGTTTTAATTAGCTTTACTGTAAAATTGTGGAAATGTATCGAGTGGATTGTAACACACAGTAACAGCTAGTTTATAAATGGGGAATGTGACTGAAAATGGTAGTCTATTTATGTAAATGCCAGTTGACAGAATGCTTGAGAATAATCTAGGAACTGGATAGCACAGTAAACCAAGAGGTGGGTGAGAACTGTGGTTGATGGTACAGATGCATGAGTGTCCTTTGTTAGCTAGAATAAATGTATATCACTACTGCAGGGTATTAGGAAAGTGGAGAAGCATGGGAAAAATACAGCTGGAGTGACCTATGGACTGTAGTTAGTAGTAATAATATAATATTCTTGCATGTATGCAAAAGATATACTGTGTTGATACTGAGGCAGTATGGAAAATGTGAGCCAAATGTACACTATGGACATGGCAATAATCAGATATTATTTTATCTGTAGCAAATGACACACCACATTGTGGTGTATGGATGGAGGGGTGTTGTCTGAGAATTCTGCACATGTGCATGACTCTTTTATAAGTTTACAACTCCTGTCATAAAAAATATATTTAAAAAAATAATAATACGGTGGGTTGGGGGAAAACATACCAAATGTAAGGTAAGGACTATGATTAGTAGTAAGATTTTGACAGTGTTCTTTCATAGTTTGTAACAAATGTCTCATGACAATGCGAGGTGTTGGTGGAGGGTTGATTATGGGACCCCTGTATGATGTTATGCATGTTTGCTTTGTAAGTTCACAACTTTTACTATATAGTTAATTTTCTATGTATGTGCATATATAAATATAAAGATAATAATTGGATTGGTTGGGGGAAAAATACTTTGTTTAGTAGTAATATTTTGACAATGCTCTTTAATCATTAGTTAAAAAGGTTTAAAAACAATGCACATTATTGGTGGTAGGGTGAGATATTATATGTTTGTTTGATGTTATATATGTTTGTTTTGTAAGTTCACAACTATTATACATTTACTGTTTATGTATGTTTATGTATGAGTGATATATTTCAATAAATTTAAAAATATATATAAGAATTTACAAAAGGAGCTTAAATGATCTTACATTTCAAAAGGATCTTTCAAGGTAATCCTCAAACATTGTTCTGTTTTGTTTTTTTAAAAAGATTTATTTATTTTTTTTATTTCTCTTCCCTCGCCTCCACCCCTCCATTGTCTGTTCTCTGTGTCCATTCACTCTGTGTTCTTCTGTGTCTGCTTGCATTGTCTGCGGCACCAGGAATCTGTGTCTCTTTTTGTTGTGCCATCTTGCTGCATCAGCTCTCCATGTGTGCGGTGCCACTCCTGGGCAGACTGTGTTTTTGCATGAGGCGGCTCTCCTTGCAGGGTGCACTCCTTGCACGTGGGGCAGCTCACCACACAGGTCAGGAGGCCCTGGGTTTGAACCCTGGACCTCCCATATAGTAGGCAAATGCTCTATCAGTTGAGCCAAATCTGCTTCCCTCAAACATTGTTTAAATCTCACTGCAGGGTAGAAAGTAGAAATGAATACTGGCTCCTTTCCAAAGGACAGACCTCAAGATGGTCCTGATTCTGAGCCCTAAAGATCATCTACGTCTTATTTAAAGAATCTAGAAAATAACCTAATTCATACTGATGGATTTCTTCCCAAAAATTTCCTCACATCCATTGTCTTCCAGTTGAGGTTACATAGCACATTAAATTAAAAATGGTCTTTAAATAATTCCTCTAAAACCTCCATTTTTACTAAGGAAGAAACTAAGGCCTGAGAGCCATAGCGGACCTTAACTCACAGAGAGAGACCGTGTCAATCTCTGGATTCCAAGGCCCTGTCCTACTGTCAAAGCCCACTGTCTCTATTCATAAAAGACTTCTATGGAAGATCTAACACAATTTTAAGCAAAAAGGAACAATTTCCTGGCAACTATAATTAATTCATCAGCACCTAGAAAAGGGAATAAAGATGAATTACAATCATCCTCCTTCCTGTGCTACATAACCCCAAGTGATCTTGGTTATAAGGTGAGCTCTTTGCTGGCAATCTCACAACCAGAAAGAACTGTAATGTGATTTGTAACAAGGTCTTGAGTAGCTCCTGGTGGAAGAATCCGTCTGTAGGATTATACATTACTCCACATTCCTGAAAGCCTTAATGCTGAGTACTTATGGTTATGAGGCAATTGATCCAGAAATAATTGATGCCTGTTCTAGAAGATCTGGGTCTTGTAGTCTGGGTCTTGTAGTCCATGTCACTATGAGTGATCTTTTCCTTCTTAGTGAAAAATAAAAGAAGAAAGCATAAGAACCAAACCTAATTCATCCCTCATTCTCCATCTTTGCACAGGACTTGTAGATGTGTCAACTCAACCTTACTAGTTTAGGCCTCCACCGCATGAGAAAAAACTCCCTGATGGTAATTTAATCATCTCTTAAAGCTGGGTAAGAAAACTGTACAATTAACAACCTCAAGGCTCATCTACCCATCATAGCTGGTGCGGGGTCCTGAGGTCCAAGTGAAAACTTTAAATCCTTAGCACTGATGCCCTCACAAACCATACACACAACTTTCTACTCTTTGGAAAAGTACCTGAGAATTTTCTTTTCGCTGTTCCCCATTTTGGCATTATTTTGCTTTTGGTGGTTGCCTTTTCACTAATTTCTTTGTAAGTTTATACATTGCTATGCTAGGTTAAATGAAAAGATAATTTTAAACTTTGTATGCTCAGGATAATTACAGCTATGTAAAAATATAAACAGATTCCCAGCATTTCCTTTTCTTTGGTTAAATTCATAGAACTATTTTCCATGAGGTAAAAGAGTCATAGCAGAGTCTCTCCATACTCATTGGAGTTTTATATGATCCTTTTTGGAAACACAATTGTCCAATCCTTTCTTCAATCTTATAATATAGATTTTATGCCAAATTTAAGTGCTAAGGATTTTTTCTTTAAATTTTTTATTTTAAAATAATTTCCAACATACAGGACAGTTGCAAAAATAATACAAAACCCATACAGATAAACCAATAATTTATTTCATGCTAGAGATTTTATTACAATTAGAGCTTTAATATAAAAATCAGAACTAGGTTGTAATTAATTTCTATTATATTTGAATTATTGTTTACATTTATAAATGATTGTTGCTATGCTATTTTTTGTAATTGATTATATTAAATCTAACCTGGCCTTGCACTCTCGTTTAAAATTTATAATTTCTTTAAATATGTTTTTCTATTTATTTTACAATTTTACCATAAAGGACTTTTTTTTTTTAAGAGTTATTTTTTATTTATTTCTCTCCCCTTCCCCCCCCATTGTCTGCTCTTTGTCCGTTCGCTGTGTATTCTTCTGCATCTGCTTGCATTATCTGGCAGCACTGGGAAACTGCATTTCTTTTTGGTTGTCATCTTGCTGCATCAGCTGCCGTGTGTGCAGTGCCACTCCAGGGCTTTTTTCATGTGGGGCGGCTCTCCTTACAGGGCGCACTCCTTGCATGTGCGGTATCCCTAGAAAGAGGGCAGCTCTGAGGCACACAGCACTCCTTGCGCGCAGCAGCACTGCTCATGGGCCAGCTTACCACATGGGCCTCCCTGGACCCTCCATATGGTAAATGAACGCTCTACCAGTTGAGCCATGTCCGCTTCCCAAGGACTTTTTAACAGTTAGAAAAAAAAGCCATTAATTGCACACTTTGTATGTGAATATAGCTCAATAAAATTGTTTAATAAACAAATAAATAATTGTGCAAGAATAGCCAGAAATAGCAGCTATGTACAGCAGGGGAAACAGAGAGACTGAGAGGTGAGGAATTTTCTTGTCTGTCTGTTTTTTGTTTATTATTATTCTTGAAATAATGAAAATGCTTTAATAATGAGTGAAGTGATGAATGCACATCTATGTGATTATACCAAATACCACTGACTGTACACTTTGGATAAATTGTATGCTTTATTAATATGATTTGTTTTAAAAATAAATAAATAAGCAAATAAAAAAAACACATGCAGAGAAAGCAACATACAACTCCCAGATACCCAGATCCACCAATTTTAACATTTTACGTTGCCATATCATTCTGTCTATCCCTCTATTAATCCATATATTTACCTATGAATTGATCAATGATCAATCTATCCTATATAGCTGAGAGTAGGATATATACTTAATACTTGAATAATTAATACAGCTATTTACATTTCCTCAGAATGAGGATATTTACTTAAGAATGATGATCGAGTTCGAGAAATTTAACATCAATATAAAGCTTACAATCTATATTTCAGTTTCTTCATATGTCCAAATAATGTTCTTTTCTCCTCCATTATCAGGTCTCACCAGGATCATGTCCTGCACTTAACTGTCTCTTTAATTGCAGAAACATATACAGTATAAATTTTCCCATCTCAACCACTCCCAAGCAACCATTCCGTGGGATTAATCATATTCAAAATGTTGTGCTAAAGGGGTTTCACCCACAATATATTTTAATTCAAAATTAGCTGTGATGAGATTTTTTTAAAGCATCTCCAAAAGCAGTTCATTTTATTCTTCATAAATGTCTTAACTATTTAGGGGTTTTTCTTTACACAGAAATAGTGTCCGTGGTTTGGACTTTGGGGGACAGAGCGATACTGTAGTATCAAGAGAGCACGAGCAAGCTCAGACTGCACTGCAGACGCTGCGCACGAGGCCTCTTCGGGGTCTCTCCGCGTAAGTTGGTGTGCTTGTGCTGTCACGTCTATTACCTGAGAAGGGAAGATGGCCCCTGGGCTTGAGGGAGAAAACAAGGAAAACAGAGAGGATATTATGGAGCCTTTTTCCCCTGCGCAGCCTGAGGAGCTGCTTGACTCCTTAGGGAGACCAGAGGGAAGCTGAAGAGCCATCTTCCTGAAAGACTTGTGTGACTCGGCACAAGCAGTGCCGTGCCTCAGATGACAAAAGGACAGAGTTGGGGAGAGTCACACCCCTCACCTTCCTCTGCCACAGACCACAGAGCAGCCCTGCCTGTCCAGAACTGCAGAGGAGGCTTCCCGTGCTCACCGCAGAGGCGGCATCCTGTGCTCGCAGAGCATAGCGCAACAGGAGGGACTTGGCCTCTCCCTTAAATTGCTTGAAGCAGAGGCCACATCCCTGTGCACATCCTCTGGGACTCCCAGATGTCACTGGGATGAGAGTGCTGAGATCCTGGGCGAGCAAAGGGTGCCTAGCTGCCAATGAGCTCCGGGCCAGGAAGTTAACCTGTGTTTGTGTTTAGAGTCCCTTAGATGCTCCTTTCCCAGGAATTGGCTCCATTTGTCACCTCCAAACAGTCGCAGCTGGTTTTTCCCACCCTCACAGCCCAGCTCTGCTCATTGTATTGTTCTCTTGGTCTCTCTTTTGCTGACCTGCCTCAAGCCCAAGTCCCTCTGGAATGAGGCTTTCTCCATTTCTTGCTCACATCTTCCAGAGATTGAAAATAATTCTGACTGCTTCCTAGGGTCCCACTATTTGCTGGCTGACTGGCTGCCTAGTATGAACACCAGCTATTGCTTGCCTCAGAATACCTGGAATTACATTCCACTACTCATTGTGACCTTCTCTACTCAAGAACCATGGACCACGATTCTCCACATCAGCATTTCCTCTAAGCTCCCCCAAGCCCCCACACCATGGCTAAGTGGTTCATGCCTGACTGTTTCCCAGGATTACTCATGCTCAATGGGCTGCTAAAGAGACCAAACTCTGAAAAATCCTATCAGTGGCTAAAATTTCACTGACATGAAAACCTAAATGAAAATAATTTATAGCCTCTTTTTTTGTTGTTGTTATAAAGACAGATATATTCTATTCTCTTCTTATTGGGGATATCAGGAAAAATCCCCAAACAAAACAGAAAACATCTAGCCACAACCACATGTCAATTTCCTTTGGTGTGGAAACTGAGGGTATAGTTGGCTATGACCACAAATGAACTGTCCCCTTTCTTGCAGGATATCTGTGTCTGCACCAAGGAAAAATGAGTTGTGTCTACTCATTCCCTCTTCAAGCCCCTTTTGTGTAATAAACCTCTGTCCTTGCTCTTTTGATATTTAAGCATCCCATAAAGAGATCGGGGAGAAGTTTATCCTTTGATATAAGCAAGTATTACTATGGGCCTCAAATTCTACATGAAGGAGAATAACAGAAAGGGTCTTTGCTGGAAGAATAGAAGGGTGACCAACTGTCCTGACTTTCCCAAGACTGAGGAGGTTCCCAGAATATGGGACTTACCATTTTAAAACGAGTATAGTCAGAGGCAAACTGGAAAGAGTTGCTAATGCTAAAGGACGATCTGATGGAGACAGAGGAGATTGCGTAACTGAAGCTGCTGGAACCCCTCATTTTTCATCTCCCACACCAAGGGAGTCTGGGCTGTGGGGTTCAGACCTTTGACCACTGTAGATTCCCACCTGGGCCAGCAGTCTGGGAACAGTGAGGGTCCTCCTGGACTAAGTACCATTTGGTCTCTGAGTACAATAATGACCAGTCTCGGTCATTAAACTATAACATTTATCTCATTTTGGGGGGAAAAAATCAAACTGTGGCCTGGCAGCACAAATCTGACAGTTCTGAAAATACTAGCTTCCAAACATTTTTTGATTGCATAGTCCTAACAGTCAAAAGATTTATAAACCTCCATATATATATACTTATCCTCCTACAGCAGAGGTGCCTCGCTGACCAACACAGATGGTGTTGCTGCAAAGTGGCTGTCTAGCCAGGGACTGCATTTCTCAGCCCCCTTGGATGTGGGCTACCTCTTGCCAATGGAAAGTGAGTGAAAACAAAATATGGCACTTCTGGGCCAAGTGGTTAGGTAACTGATGTGTGGCCTGAGGACCTGGAAGAGGGCAGAGCCATCAGATGGAAGGAGCCTGGGCCTCTCATTGACTGTGATGGTATGAAGATGTATCATGTCCTTAAAGTTAATCCACTAATAGGTTATAGGTAAACATGCCCTTAAAGTTAATTCATTAATAGGTAAAGCTATCAAAGGTAGGACCTTTTGACTAGGTTACTCCATTAAGCCATGGTCCAGGGTGGGTCTTAATCCTCTTACTGTAGTCCTTTATGAGAGAATGTAATTCAGAGAGAGAAGAGAGAAGGTCCTGGAAGCAAGGGGCTAAAAGCGACAAAAACAGGTAGAGAAGGGAGAGACCAGCAGACACCACCACGTGCCTTGCCATGTGACAGGGGAGTCAGGATCTTTGGGAAGACAGTATCACCTTATGATGCCTTGATTTGGACATTTTTCTCAGCCTCAAAACTGTAAGCTGGTAGGTTAATAAACTCCCCATTGTTAAAAGCCAACCTGCTTTGTGGAATCTGCATTTTGGCAGCCTAGCAGACAAAAACATTGTGACTGTCCTTCCAAAGCAGTGTACTGCACACCCCTGAGCTGCCCGGACCATTGACAGAGCTGCCTTGGCCTTGGTTGACCATCTCTAGGTCCTGGGAAGTCTTTTGGCTTATTCCACTGATCAGGGGTCAGAGCAACGGGTTAATATGCTCAGAAAAGGCTTGGGGATGAGAGATTGCTGGAGTTCAACTTTTTATAAAGATGTGTAACTTTCTCAATTGTCCCTTGTCAAAGAGTCTTGAAGGGATAAGGGACTTGGGCTGAATACACAAGAAGGAGATTGCTGCTGATGACAGGAGAGCATGGATCTGGCCCCGCTCCTCAGTGGTGCTGGTGATAAGGAGCTTATGAGCAGATCAGGGACGATACTTGACATTCACGCACATCTCCACCGGCTCTATTCACCTGGAGACTCACGGCCATTACCATTTCCCCCAGCTAGTATAACAGAAGCTATTCAGTTAGAGGATGCCAGAGTCTCATCATGGAAAATCATTCTCTTCATAATAACTCAGGGAATATGTACATTTATTGCTTCCAACTAATATTGAAGATGATTACACATGTAAGAAAGACAGAAGTATGTTTACTGTTTCTCTCCCTCTCTTTTTTTTTTTTTTTTTCAATTGACTACAAAAAGTCAGTGACCCACACTACTGTAATTCTACTGTTGCAGGATGTTTGAAAAATTATTATCCTTGTGAATTTTCCTTTTCTCCATAGTTTTTAGACATGCATTAATGTCACTGGTTTTAATTGCCTAAATTTCAGCATTAGAATTCAAAGTGACTATAAAAGGTTAGTGACAAAGAAAGAAAGAAATAAGGAAAGGGAGTAAAATGAGGCTAATATTTCTTAAGAGGATACAGATTCAGGATGGTTGTGGTTACTTCTGTGTTGTGGAAGGTTAATTTAGGGATGGGAGCTAAATAATTCAGCACTAAGCAAATAGGGGTACAGTAACAAAAACTAAGAGGCAATTCTTCTGTCTTACCCAGCACTGATGAAACCACTGCTGGCATCCTACGTATACACTTCTAGGTTCAAGATTTAGAAATAACATGAAAAATTTTAGTCTAAAGAGAACAACCAAAATCTTTCAATGGTTGAAAGAAAAGCTAGGGAAGTGGACTTGGCCCAGTGGTTAGGGCGTCCGCCTACCACATGGGAGGTCCGCGGTTCAAACCCCGGGCCTCCTTGACCCATGTGGAGATGGCCCATGTACAACGCTGATGCGCGCAAGGAGTGCCCTGCCACGCAGGGGTGTCCCCTGGATAGGGGAACCCCATGCGCAAGGAGTGCACCCCGCAAGGAGAGCTGCCCCGCGCAAAAGAAAGTATAGCCTGCACAAGAATGGCACCGCATACACGGAGAGCTGACACAACAATATGACACAACAAAAAGAAACACAGATTCCTGGTGCCGCTGATAAGGATAGAAGCAGTCACAGAAGAACACGCAGCAAATGGACACAGACAGCAGACAACTGGGGGGGTGGAGGGAAGGGGAAATAAAAAATAAATTTTTTAAAAATTAAAAAAAGAAAGAAAAGCTAAAGAATTAGGGCTACCTAGCCTCATAATATAGAAGATGAAAGCTACTTAATGCTCCTTAAGCATAAGAAAAGGAGTGAGGCTAGCAGCCATTCTTCTGTTACAGTGAGAAAGAATCAGAGGAAATGTATTTAAATTGTGACAAGATCTATTTATTACTTGTATCTTTTTTTTAGATGTGTAAAAACCCTATTATCCGAAGGGTTCAAGATACTCAAATTAGACAAGATAGAATTTTCTAAGTTTAGCAAGAACATGGAATGGCCATTGATGAAATTATAGTTGATATTTCACAATTTTTTAAAAAAGTTTTCTGAAAGGACTGCAAAATGCTAGAGGGAGTCATCTATAAGCTCTCTTCCTTTAGCTCCATCCCTGGAAAAGGAACCTCAGGATAACCTCAGGTAGGCTGGTGTGACAGTTTGAACCTGGGTGAACCCCAAAAATCATGTCCTTGGAACTAATCCATTCCTGTGGTTGTAACCTATTGAGGTGAGACATTTTGATTAGATTACTTCAGTAGGGCAAGATCTGGGGTGAGTCTTAATCCTCTTATAAAATCTTATAAAAGCCTTTAAAACCACAAAGAATATGGAGGGAGACACAAAGAGAAACCCACAGAAGCTGAGAGAGAAAACCACAAAGCCAGAAGCTGTAAGTAACAAAACTAGGGAGAGAAGTGACACACCAGACACAGCCATGTGCCTTGCCATGTGACAGAGTGATCCAGTTTGCCAACAGCTGGTCTTCTGGGAGAAAAGCATCACCTGGTGAAGTCTTGATTGGACATTTTCACATCCTCAGACTGTACACTTATAAGTTAATAAATCCCCATTGTAAAAGACAACCCCATTATGGTATATTGCTTCCAGCAGCTTTTAGCAAACTGAAACAGCTGGGCTCCACAACAGCCATCTTCGCTTGGCAACTGAATACCCGGCCTGAGGTGACCTTCAGACAAGAAACAGGCACTTTAGTGGTGGTCCAGTGAAGGAAACACTGCACTACGGGCAATCTGAGGGGTGGGGTGACTTCTGGTGAGACCTCAAATTCCACTTAAAGGCAGAAGTAGGCATAATATCAAGATTCTTGGCCACGCTTAGGGCAAAACCGGCCAAAAGGAAGCGGGTGGGGAAGAAGGTACCATTTCTGTTCCGGCCAATGCCATAAGGACCTTCAAGGGAGGTTAAAGGGCCTGCAAACCTTTGGTCCAGGGAAGTCAGGAGAGTCAGAAAAACAAGTGCATTCCTTCTCTACAGATTTGCAGAACTCAGGAGAGCCTCTACTGGCTAGAAGAACAGGTAGTAGCCAAGCAGAACAGGAAAGAATTAGTTATCCTGCCCACATACCTCAGGCTAAAGTTTAAAACGGCTTCACTAGCAACAAATTTAATCTGGTTTGGCCAGATTTATTCTAAACATTAGACCCTAAGGCAAGAATTGGGCTAGCAATGTAGAATATTCGAGAAGAAATGCAGACCATCTCCAGTCACCCTTCAATGAGAACCCAGAACAATTACTACGAGCCCTTAAAGGTAATTTATGGCTCTACACCCCACCCTCCATCCCTGATCATTTGTTATAATTTGCTAATCTCTCTCCATTCTTCCATAATTAATTAAACACTTCTGAAAAGGAAATTGGATTTGTATGCTTATTTTATAAGCAGCTTAAGAGAAAATTTGGAAATGGTGTCACACTTTTTCTTTAGGACAAGAGGAGCCCAGTTATAGAAAAAGCAATAACCTGAAAGAAAATCAAATTTGTGGAAACTTCTAGAATGGGGGATGTCGAACCAAGAAGTGTCCCCTGGGATTTAACCTGTTGGAAGCAAAGCACCCACCAACAGGAAGTTCTCAGATTATGAAAGGCAAACCGGAATTTCCTCCTGCAGTGATTTTTATAAAGAACACAGTATCTCCCAAACCTTAAGCATTGATATATCACTGTCAATTTTTAGCCTCTCCATGTATCACTTTCTAATTTTTTTACTTAAACAAATTAGGAAAAATGGAATTTTACATCACTACAAGTGGAAAAGAGTATCATTTTCTAAATAAAGGATAAGTATGAAACTAAAGCCTATTAAAATAAGTGAATAAACTCTTAGGAAAAATGAAATTTTACATCACTACAAGTGGAAAAAGCATAATTTTCTAAATAAACAATAAGTATGAAACTAAATCCCATTAAAACAAACAAGTTAATAAACTCTAGATACCATTGATTGCTGAAAGCTCTGAGCATGAGACTTTTTGTTGACTGTGGGGAAATTAGTGTCGAGAGGTGTTAAGAGCATATCAGGAAGACTTCCTGCTAAATATGGCAAAATGAACCTGGGTTTATTTCCTCTCCCCTCGAAACCTCACTAAAATGCCGGTAAAAGATTTTTAAAAATAGGTATAAAGTCATCAAGAACAAAGAGCAAGGGAGCAGATGTCAGCTAATTTCAAAAGGAAACCTGTGGAGGAAGAGTGCAGCAAGCTAAAATCCTCCGTGCCTATAGAAGGGAGGGCCAGTGAAAATGGAGATAGTCCTTATTCCAAAATTCCAGGAGGCTGAGGAATTGGGGGAACCTGGGTGGCCAAAGGTAGAAAAGAAGAGAACTTAGTTGGAAGACTGTATAAGGAGGTCCTCCGCAGCTCCTCACCACACCCTCCCCTACTCCCACTTGAACAGGAGATGGGAGGTTCATTATCTGAAGAAATTGAACCAGAGAGTCTCTGGGGGACTCCAGGAACAGTGGAGAGTGGGGGTAAATTCTGTACTGAAAATGAGAATCTCCGGACTTCCCAGTGGAGAATCTCCCAGCCTTTACCCACCTAGCTCCCAGACTACTATAAGTCCAGCCTATTATACCCTGCTCCCCCTTCACCCTCCACAGATTTAAGTTCTTGCTCGAGAAACAAAATGGTCCCAGAGAAATGACATATTGATAGGACATTTGGGGGTCGCTCAGAAAAAAGACTGCCTCCTGAACCATACCCCATAATGAAGCTGACCACTCGGGAAGCACCACTCACACACGCAGTTTCCAATTCACTTTTTTTTGTGCCTTCTTTCTTTAATTTACACAGAGAGCAAAACCAAAGTCACTTGACATTTGAGTAAAGCCTCTACCATCTCCTCTGCTCAGTCTCTTTGCTAGAGCCTTGCCATCTCCTTGACCTCCAAATGTCAGAGGGCGCCAGGTTCAGCCCTTGGTCTTCTCTTTTACCTTAAAGATTTCATCCAGTCTCAAGTTTAAAGTCCCTTCATGTGCCAGCATCTCCTGAATTCATATTTCCAACTCAGATCTGTCCCCTAAAATGTAGATTTGTCTGTGTAGCTGCCTACTCTGTGTCTCTACTTGGATGTGTAAATAGCACTGCCTTAGTTTAGCATGCAATGATAAACAATATGGATATCTTAGTGGATCAAAAGGTTTAAAGCTTCTCCTTCGATGTAGCATAAGCCGTGTTTTAGGCATATATGTCAAAACTGAACCTCCTGATCTTCCTCCCCAAAAAACTGCCCCTCCTGTACCCTTCTGCATCTCAGATCATCTCAACTTCATCTGTTTGGCTCATGCCAAAAACTGAGAGTCACCCTAGACTATTCTCACACTCTATATTGTTTATATCAGGAAAGTCTATTGGCCTGACCCTCAAAATGTAACCAGCATCTGACCATTTCTGTCAGTGGAGAGCACTGCTATCTTCTGGCTTAAGCTGCTGTGGTCTCTCACCTGGATTTATGTAGTAGCCTCCTCAATTTTCTGCTTCTACCCATGCCTGCATATGGATTATTCTCAGCAAAGCAGAAGAGTGATCCTTTTAAAATAAAAGATCATGTTACGCCTCTGCTCAAAATCCTAAGGCTTAATATTGTGAATGTCACTAACATCACTGAATTGTACACAAGAAAGTGGTTAAAATGTGTTATTTTGTGTTGTGTATCTGTATATCTGGTACCAGGATTAAAACTTTTTAAAACATGGCCAGATTAGCTAATGTATTTGAATGCACTGAGAGGAGTTTTCAGTTCTGTTGAGGAGTTGGAGATGAAGTTAAGCAAACAAAGAGGCAATTACTAACCCCTGGGGCGGGGGAATCACACAAAAACTAACTGTAATCATAGTACACTATTTAGCTCAGTTTTAAACATTATTTACTTAATCATAATAATATAAACATTGATCATTGATTTAGCTCAACAAAGTGATAGCTCTCTACTAGAGGGTTGAGGTAAAGAAAAGAGGAGGTGAAGTATGAAACTTTCTTCCACAAAAGGAAGTCAATTGATATTGTCTAAAACTTGTGAATCCATCAATAGCAATGGCATTTAGAAATACGTAAGTAAATATCAAAAGTAATAGTCAAAAGGGGTGAAAGTGGTCATCTCTGCAGATAGAGTATGTCTGAGGGAGATGGGAGATGGGGCAGTTATTTGTTGTTATAAGGCTTATAATCTTAATTTATTTTCAGACCATGTACGTGCATCTCTCTGATAAAAAACAAATATTAATTTTGAGTGGGGGGCATTCTAGCATCAAACCAGTACTTTCCACTTGATATAACCGTAAGGAGACAAATAGAATTGAAATGGGAATGGCTGTCTCACCATGTTGTTCAAAGTTATTTAAAGTCATGTCTGTTCATCTCTTAAAACTATCTCTTGTACTAACAGTGGTATATTCATCCCACACTTTCAAGCCTAGGTATAGGTAGAGAAATCCTCCTTGGAGCAAGAGGATGATGGATAAAAGACCACTGTTTTCAGCTCAAGAACTATGACATATCAAAACTGATTCAAGAAACAATAAAAGGAAGCGGACTTGGCCCAGTGGTTAGGGCGTCTGTCTACCACATGGGAGGTCCGTGGTTCAAACCCCGGGCCTCCTTGACCCGTGTGGACCTGGCCCATGCGCAGTGCTGATGCGCGCAAGGAGTGCCGTGCCATGCAGGGGTGTCCTCTGCCTAGGGAGCCCCACGTGCAAGGAATGCGCCCCGTAAAGAGAGCCACCCAGCGCGAAAGAAAGTGTGGCCTGCCCAGGAATGGCGCCGCCCACACAGAAAACTGACACAAGATGATGCAACAAAAGAAACACAGATTCCCATGCCGCTGACAACAACAGAAGCGGACAAAGAAGAAGACGCAGCAAATAGACACAGAGAACAGACAACTGGGGTGGGGGGAGGAGGGGAGAGAAATAAAATCTTAAAAAAAAAAAAAAGAAACAATAAAAAGCATGAATAGTCTAATAATTATTAAAGAAATCAAATCCCAGTTTAAAATTTTTCCACAAAGAAACATCAAACCCAGATCATTTTACAGGCAAATTCCATACAACTTTGAAGGAACACATTCTTCTAACCACATTAAAATTCTAGGAGAAAATAGAACAGGATGATTCCTCCAACTCATTCTGAGACTAGTATAATCTGGATACCAAAATTAGACGAGGGCCATGTAAGAAAGAAAAATTATAGGCCAACCCCGCTCACGATCATAGATGAAAAATCCCAAAGTACTAACAAAAGAACCCAGCAATGTATAAATAGTAATACACATACTGTTTTTAAAGCTCTTAGTTAGGGGAATAAAATAAAAAGGGAGCCCTAGCGACTTGCAGCAGGCAAATTTGTGGTGTTTATGGTGGAACATTCTGGGCAGATCTGAAAAGCAAGGAGCATGCAGTGAACGAAAACACTGAATACATGCAAAAGTGAAAGCTTGCTTCTTGCAGATTTCTGAATTAGCAATTAGGGAGTGATTCCTGGAAAAAAGGGCAGAGGATAATACTGACCCACCTCTGCTTTGAATGAGAGAGGAAGAAATAAAATATACAAAAGATGGAAAATTGGGAACATACCTAATCCAAGTTGAGTCTACTGTACTCCAGGGGCCTAGAGGAGCTTTGGGTCGAGATGCCATCTAGAAAATGCCTGAGAGATGCACAGTAGCTCCTCTGCCCTCAGCCCTTTCTGAAAATACACACTGCTGGCACTGTAGTATAAGTGGGTAGAGACTCTGTGTACTGGTTACCTCAAACATCAAGACTCACAGGATGGATTCTGGTCATGGAAAGTGGTTTATTATGGTGGGATGTTGCAAATGAGCCTGGAGTCTTGACACCTCTTTCGCATAAGCAAGAATTGCATGTATGTAGCAGACCAAGATCCCTTAAGAGTGTGAGACACTTTCCAGGTGGAGTAGAGCTGAACAGAAAGGCTTTGTAAAATCACCCTGTCCTTAGGTACAAACTTGGAAACTGCATTCAGAGATTCCCCATCCCCAAATCTTAGTATCTTAATGACTTTTTCTACTATGAACTTACTGTGCACGAAACATCCTCTCAAACTCTGGTAACCCAGTGACTGCTGGGGGCAAAATTTTGTATTTTAATCTTGCCTTTCCAACCTTCAAAGCAAAATAAACTGCAAGTAAAGAAGAATTGTTTGTTAAAGGTGAAGCACATCATTAGTTATTAGCAGAATGCAAATTTAAATGACCATGTGATTCCTCTACACACCTATCAAAATACAATAAAAAAGACAGACCATACAAAGTGGGAGCAAAGATGTAAGAGCAACTGGAACTCTCATACACTGCTAGTGGGGATGTAAAGTGGTACAATCACTTTGGAAAACATTTCAGAAGTGTCCTTTTGTTGTTGTTGTTAAACATACATCACTGTATGACTCAGCCTGTTCATTTCTCTGTATTTATCCATGAAAACATGGATCTATACAAAGTCTTGTACACAATGTTCACAGCAGCTTTACTTTTAACAGCTGAAAACTGGGAACAACTCAAATGTCCATCAACAAGTGCATGGATAAACAAATTGTGGTATATACATACAATGGAATACTACACAACAATAAAAAGGAATAAATTATTGATACAGGCAACAAATGATTGACTCTCAAAACAATTATGCTGAATGAAAGAAGTCAGCCAAAAAAAAGAGTACTACTGCATGAGTTCATCAATATAAAATTCTCAAAATGCAAAAGAATCTGTAGTGACATAAAGCAGATCAGGAATAGCCCAGAGAAAGGACAGAGCTTGGAGAGAGGGCTTACACAGGGACACAAGAAAACTTTTGGGGATGATAGATATTTCATTACCTTGAAGGTGGTGATTATTTCACAGATACATACACACACAAAACTTACTGGGTTGTATACTATATATATATATCTGCTCATATATTCGTCAATTATTCATTAAAAAAAAGCTGCTTCTTTAAATAAAAAAAAAAATATATATATATATATATATATGGTGCAGGAATAATGAGGAATTGGAAGTTTCCCACCCGAGTTTTGATACCAACAGCCCAAGGAGCTTTCCTTCTTCTGACAACAGTCCATTCCCTCCTACAGCCTTTTGTCCTATTTTTTTTTTTTTTCTGTTACTGACTCCCTGCCTGACTCATTTCCTTGTTATAAAATGGTTATGACTTTCTTCTCCTTCACTGACTGTATGGAAGTTAATTGGATTATTAAACTCTGAAGCCCTGAATCACTTTCGTCTTATGAATATTCTGTGGACCTCTTTACCTTCAGACCAGCACTTCCTCCTTCATCAGCCTCTCTCCTCATCTTCCTCTTTTAGCTCCATCATTAACATCTGGGTCAGTTTTTTCCCCCTTGAGAGTGTTTCTTCCAGTTTCAGCTCTCCAACACTATTCCCCATCTCACTTATTTTAGTACCCAATACTCATTTCCTACTTGATAATGCTTTAAAAATAGTTTCCTTTTAAATCTCTGTACCAACTTGGTAGCTTCAGTCTTTAAATATTGAACCTGGTTTAGTAAGGGCTCTCACAGCAGGCCGCTTCTTTACCCTAATCTTCCTCCGCTACAAACAAGCTGTTGTTTAGGATTTAAAAGCTCAAGCCGAACACCTGAAGTGTACAAACACTTAGGAATGGAATCTTTCTGATTCAAAGCACAGTCACATCTCCTGGAGCCCGAGAGAGAAGATGAGAAAATGTGTGGGATGTGGCCAGGGCTGTTTTCAACCCTGAGCTAAATTCTTTTAAGGCAGCCTAAGTCTGGAGAGGCAACAACTCTTGAGCCCAGTTGGAGCCAAAGAGGGGGATTTGTCTGTCAAGGGGTGTGATGGTTAGGCTCAGGTGTCAGCTTGGCTAGACAATGGTGCCCATTTGTTTGGTCAATTGTCACTGGCCTAATTGTCACTGTGAGGCTATTTTATGGACTTAAATCATCAGTAAGTTGATTGCATCTATGACTGATTAGATCTACAATCAACTGAGGAGATTGCTTTCAGCTATGAGAGATGTCTTCTCCAATCAACTGAAGGCCTTAAAAGAAGTGGTGACTTCAGCAGTCAGAAGAGAGGATTCCCATCTCTACTTGGGTCAGCCAGCTCCTCATCGAGGTCCTTCATCTGAGTTCGGGCCTGTAGCCTGCCCTATGGAATTTACCCTTGCCCATGTCCTCAGTCACACGAGACACTTTTATAAAATCTCATAATATTTACAGGTATCTCCTGTTGGTTGTTTCCCTTGGGAACCCTATAAGTACAAGGGGGTCGGGACTTGGCCATTCTGGACACTGCTGTTACTGGGGCTTCTAATGTGCTGCTTAGCCTTAGAGAAAACACTCAGTAAGGTTTCTTGTTTCCAACTATAAAATGGAAACAGTGTGATGCGTGCTCATAGGTTTACAAATTAGCAGTGGCCCAAGAGCCTGGAGCCTCAACATGAAGCTGTGAATAAGTAAAAACTTTGGAAGTGCCACCTTTCTCTAGGCTGTTAATTGCACCTGGTTGGTACTTGTCTGTGACAGGAGCAAATGTGAGGAATGAGCTTCAGGAAATGGAGCATTCCTACTGGAGAAGGTACTGGAATCCCTTCTTCACTCGCTCCAAAGAAAAGGCCTCAGTTTGGCTGAGCCCCCCAGCGTGGAAACCCCTCTCTGTTCTCTCAGGTCAGGGGCTTGGTGGACCTCATGATGAGTGTGGAAAGGTTATTTCACCTTTTTTTCTGGACAGTTTCAATTTTATTTCCCTTCTTATGAGTTGATTAAAATCTACTTGAGAGTAATCCCCTTGTGCTTTGCCTGTCTTTCCTCTTTCCCCAACTTTCTCCAGAGGCAAGCATGTCTGCTGGGAGAATAAATCGAGACCCCCTCAGTGCCCACCCAGGCACAACCAGCCTTCTCCACCAGGTGCTTCCTCTCATTCAGCAGAATCTTCTCCATGGGGAAGAGAGCTGAGGAGGGAAACTAACAGTGCGAGCAACACCCTGGGCAGGACGCCACGGTGGGCATTTCATACCCAGGATCCTGTTTAAGGGCAGAGGGTCCTGGCCAGGGCATATCCAGCTAGTAAGTGGCTGGGCCAGAGACACAGAGACACAGCTGCCTCTCCCATGACACACTGTATTCCGTCTCCATAAACGCCTGTTGGGATTTGAATCATGTTCCCCACAAAAGGCATGTTCAAGTTCCAACTCACTTGAAAATAGGACCTTCAGTGGTCCTATTATTTGCTCAGGTGTGCCCACACTGAATGAGGTGGACCTTAATCCAATATGGCTGAAACCCTTATAAGCAAAGGAGATTGGACCCAGAAGGAGCAGGCAGAAGCCAGAAGTCAACGGCGCCCAGAAGAGAAAGGAGAAGCTGCAGCCTTGTGCATGGCCATGTGAAAAGCCAAGGAAGCCCAAGACTGCTGGCCAGCCTGAAGATACCAGCCCCGGGGGGGAAGCAAGCCTTCTAGGCTCTGAAACCGAGGCAGCAAATTTCTGTTGTTAAAACAAATCATCATGGGAAGCGGACTTGGCCCAGTGGTTAGGGCGTCCGTCTACCACACGGGAGGTCCACAGTTCAAACCCCAGGCCTCCTTGGCCCATGTGGAGCTGGCTCACGCGCAGTGCTGGTGCGCACAGGGAGTGCCCTGCCACGCAGGGGTGTCCCCCGCGTAGGGGAGCCCCACGTGCAAGGAGTGCACCTCATAAGGAGAGCTGCCCAGCGCGGAAGAAAGTGCATCCTGCCCAGGAATGGTGCTGCACACACACAGAGCTGACACAGCAAGATGACACAACAAAAAGAAACACAGATTCCCGTGCCGCTGACAACAACAGAAGTGGACAAAGACAGAGAACAGACAACTGGGGAGAGGAGGAAGAGGGGGGAAAAATCTTCCTTTGGTATTTGTTTTAAGCAGCGAGGAAACAAAAACACCACCAGACAGAGGACTTTGGCAAAAACAGCAATTCTGGTTCTTCATGCCAGCAGGACAGTTGTCTTTTGACTCATTCTCCCTTCTCCTTTCTCCATTTATTTCACCCCAATATTAAACACTTCCTGTCTACCCCACACCATCCTCCAATCTCCTGTAGTCTGTTCCCGCCCCACCCACCGGCATCCCCCAGCTCCCTGGCTTTCTGGCCTCCAGTCCACACACTTCCCAGCATGAGCCAGCAGACAACAACCTCTTTTTGAGGATGACAGAACCTCTGTCAGCCCAGGGCCCCCGTGGACCTGCTCCCCTGCTCCCTGCAGTCCTGGGATGGGGACATGGGATACAAGTGTAGGTCCAATGCGCCAGGGCGCCAGGTCGTTCCTGTAGACCTAAGTGCTTCCCTAGTGGATAATAAACATCCTGCTTTACTTTGGAAAAGACTGTGATTCAAACCACATCACGTGTGTCGTCAGGTTTAATATTTTCACAAATACGGCAACCAGACTGGCTGGGCGAGACGTTCAGTGCGTGAGACGGCCTGGGCTTCCTTCACGGTGAGGCCTCGCTGCTCCCCGCTGGAAGGGGAAGCTGAGCAGTGTACGCCACCCAGCCCTATTCCCTGGCGGAGCAACACGCGTCCTCGATAGCAAGTCTTGCTCAGACCCGTTTCTCCGCTTAGCGAATCAAGTCGGTATCATTAAGTAGGATAACAGGACTTGAGCAAGTGTGACTTCCGGGGAGAAAAAGCCCTCTATTTAACCAGGCAATCGGGATCCTGAAAGTCCTGGTGGGAAGGCGTTTTCAAAAAGTTTAGAATTAAATTATTTGATAATTTAAATAATTAGAATTATTTAATCTGAAGTTCCTATTTCAGTGGGAGATTTTTACAAATCTAATAATCTAGACCTGCCATATGAAATTTAATTAAGAAAAACACATTGATTTAAAATCTAAACAATGGTTTAGAAGCAGGAACATTTCGCCTTAGGAACACACATTTCGAGTGAGTGTTTAGATCCCACTTCCCCAGGCATTTGAATGACGGCTGTGGGTTGTAACCACAGATTATGATAAAGCACAGGGCACTGCAGACCTATAAAGTCCCAGCTGGAAGAACTAATCCCAGGGCTGTTCCCAATCTCTGCCTGTTGTCCCGGCTGGAAGAACTAATCCCAGGGCTGTTCCCAATCTCCGCCTGTTCGGGGAGGCTGCTCTGTTGAGAAGCCTGGGGCCAAAGACGAGAATGAAATCCAAAGCCAGCGAGCAGCACAGTGCCCACAAGCCCCTCCAGAGGGCCGTCTAGCTCAGCTCTCCTTCCCTCCCTCCCCCTCCCCACCCCCTCCCCCTTTCCCTCTCTCCGTCCAATCCTTCCCTCCCCCTCTCCCACTCTCACTCTCTCCCTCTCTCTCTCTTTCTCTCTCTCTCTCACACCCACACACTTCTTCGGACTCTTACTTTGCTGAGAAGCAGAGAGAATGGAGACAGCAGCCAGCAGGATTGAATTCTCGGCCATCTTTCACAAGGAAGTTCTACTTCCTGAACTAGTGGTGGAAGAGCAGGGGAAGATAAGGCGCTTTTCAAAGCTTTGCAGGGCTGGGCCTCCTTAAAAGGTAAACAAAGCTGAGGAGAAGGGGAAAAAAAGACTGCTGCAAACAGTTGATTGACCTTTGCCTTGGAATAAGAATGAAGAAGGAAGGTAGCTCTGGGACTGCCAAGCACAGATCTTTATCCTGCGGAACTTACTTTCTGAACTTGCTTTAAGAAAATCTCCCCCATTACTAGCACTCTGGCCCTTCAGCCGCAGCAACTACAGTTAAGCCATAATCTCAGCAGATTCACAGTCTCCCCTCTCCCTTACTGCCCTTCCCCCTACACACACACACACACACACAGCCTTGCCAACACCTTTCTCACCTCCACTGTGGCTAAAGGGAGAAGGAAGTGTAACCAAGGTTAAGAATTAACAAATGAGTATGATGACTGAATCATTATATAGAAGCCTTTTTACTTCTTAGTACATTGTAGAAGAGCTGGAAGCAAATAACAAATTACTAAAATGTGCTGAACTAGAATCCAGATGCCTTGATCTCTGATAATGATTGCAACACTATATAACCTCTTATCTTCTGACTGACCCCCGTTTTATGCCTCCCCCCACAGCAAAAACGGATTCCTTCCTCCCGATGCACTTTAAAGACCAATTCCAGAGACACCAAGATTTCAAAGAGAGAAAGAGTTTATTGCTTTGTGCAAGCAAAGGTCAC
Organism: Dasypus novemcinctus; assembly: GCF_030445035.2. Lineage (NCBI taxonomy): Eukaryota > Metazoa > Chordata > Mammalia > Cingulata > Dasypodidae > Dasypus > Dasypus novemcinctus. The sequence continues at coordinate 54,279,649 of NC_080673.1, forward strand.
CTTCATCGCCCAAAAATCTGCCTCCCAGAAACTGCGGAAATTCTAATATTTTATAACATCAGGCTCAGAAGTTTATGCTAATGAGTAACTGGGGGGGAGCCGCCACAGGCTCCTCCATTAATAAGCCCTAAGGGGCTGCGCGGGATGCGCAGGACGGGGGTGGGCACCAAAACGGGGTGAGCCACTGGGCTCTGGGATAGGGGGTACAGACCAAAGGTCAGGTGCCAGGTTTTCATACGGACACAAACAGAGGAGGGTGGAGGGCTTCCCATCCCAATAGTAGGCACACGCAAGGGTGAGGCCAAGTCTAGAGTACCCATAAAGAGGGGTGGGACAAGTTTCAGTGACTTCAGATAGTAACCTTTGGCTAGTTTATCATATAAAGGCACCTATATGATGATTTAGTGATTACAATATTTGTTAGATCTTAACCCTCGGCTACGACTCCTCCTGCTCGGTGTTTTAAAATTCCCAATCTTAGGGATAATCTGGATGATGATCTTTCCGGCTTCTTCATGCTGAAAAAGGGACATCAACATCTTGACCTCTGGGATTAGGGCTTATCTGGCATAGGAATAATTCAGAAACTTTCTGAAAAATAAGCTTAAAATGTAAATTGAGAATTACAGGTTTAAATAAAAGAAGTAGGAAGATGCTGCATCAGGGAAATAATTCTATAGCTTCTTTAGTAAGGTTCAGAGTATTCTTTGGGCCTTGCCTACCGTGGCAGTTTGCACTACCTGGCTGAACCCTGCATAGAGTAACTTCTGGAATGCCCTCCCGACTCTATTTAAAGATTGAGCCATTAAGATTGCATTTTGCTCCCCCTCCCCCCCCCCCCCAAACACACTCCTTTTTGGTCTAATTATAACTGGATTTCCCCCCCCCCCCCCCCCCCCCACCAAACACACTCCTTTTTGGTCTAATTATAACTGGATTTCGTTTAGGTTCTTTGACTATGCTGGAGAAATGAATTTCAAGAGCACGTCAGGTGAGTTAGGCCAGTAATTTATTCAGGTAGGGAGGGAAGAGAAATAGGAAAAAATAACAGAACAGGGGTCTCAGGTAGAGAGGAAGGGGCTGAAAAGTGATAAAGAGGGTTAACTGACAGGCTGCAGTTTCTCATTATAGGTTATAAACTCCCAGGTTTTACTTACGTGGTGACCCAAGTGGGGGAGAAGGCAGCTGGAGTCCGGGTCCAGAGGCAAGAGAGTGCACGAGAGCGGCAGAGAGCTCCTTCAGGCCTTGTGCCTGGCTTTTGAACTGTTTATTATCCCACCCCTTTGCTAATGGCAGGGGAGGAGTTCCAGCTGTTTACCGTTTTGATTGCTTATTTCTCCCATCAATCTCCCAGGAGGGCCCAATGATAAAGTCCCTAGGGAATATCCGGGGCTGCTCCTGGCTTCTGGAGGAAGTCCTCTTCTGAGTGGCGGAATCTTGGGGAGGGTCTTCCAGCAGCCATCTTGGGGTTTTTGATGTCCATGAGGACTTCAAAATCCTATGTTGTGATAGAGGCCCACCCCCAGTGAAGCCGGCTGGTAAGATAGGGGATCAATAGATGGATCTGGAACCTGGCAGAGTTTCACGTGGCCATCAACAACCCCAGGATGGCTGCTGGAAGACCCTCCCCAAGATTCTGCCACTCAGAACAAAGTCTTCTGGGAGCCAGGAGAAGCCCCAGATATTCCTCAAGGACTTTATTATTGGGCCCTTATGGGAGATTGATGGGAAAGATAACCAATCAAAGCAGGTAAACAGCTGGAACTCCTCCCCTGCCATTAGCACAGGGGTGGGATAATTAGTGGTTCAGAAAGCAGGCGCAAGGCCTGAGCTCTCTCGTGCCCTCTCTCACCTGTGGACCCCTGTCCTGCCCTCTGTGCACTGCTCTCGCCATTTTTCCCCTTCCATGATGGCCACACAAGTAAAACTTGGGCATTTATAACCTATAATGGGGAATTGTAGTCTGTAAATCAGCCCTCATTTTCACTTTTCAGCCCCTTCCTCTCTACCTGGGACCCCTGTTGTTATTTTCTCCCATTTCTCTTCCCTCCCTACCTGAATAAATTACTGACCTAACTCATCTGATGTGCTCTTGAAATTCATTTCCCCGCATAGTCAAAGAACCTAAACAGAATTCGGTAACACTAGCAGTTGTCAATTCCCACCTGTAAGTCAAGACCCACAGTTAGGAAAACTTTCTCCCAGGAAGTCTGTCATGTTTCACGTTGGGGAGAAGGTAGTAAGAGTTTGGCTAGAGAGTCAGGTGGTACTTGAGTAACAAAGAGGTTCAAAAGAGGTGACCCTGAGGCATTAATTATAGTTAGGCTTAGCATCATCATAACAGAAATACGTTTCATGAGTGCAAGCCTCAAGATCAAAAGCTTAGCTTGAGGAATCCCTTTTATTTTTATATGTAAGATTTTATGTAATCTAAGTATCTTTTTAAAACTTAAAAATTTAAAAATAAATAAATAAAAAGCCCGGCTTACTAGTATGCTTCTTTTTCACAAATTTACCATACAAAGTTCTACTGTTTCAATAAATTGGGAGTGCCTATTGTTTAAGAGTAGTAGAAATTTCCTAGTGAAGAAGTGTAATATTTCTGCATTTTTCCCAGCCCCTTAAGGGACTTTGCAAATACTTTTCTTATTTATACCCAAAACACTTTGAAATGTGTCAAGGAATTACAATAATTCTGTACAGAACATCACAATCCCATGCCTTATTTTGGGTTTCATGTTAGCTATGCTGTTCATAAAAGCTGACTAGACAGGTTAGATTAGATAGTGCTCCACGGGAATTTAAAGAATTTTCTTAACAAAATTAATTTCTCCTTTCTGGTTGCCATAGTACTTAAAATTTTGAAATACCAGTAATATTACCTTTTACCTTGTATCCTGATTATCCTTAGTCTTTAGATTAGCCTCATTTACCTTTGAATTGAAGCCTGTTTTTTTCTTTAGCTTCTTTAATTGGGGTGGACTTTTAGAATTAATGCTACTTCTTCGCATCTTTACAGTTGGTTAACTTTTAAAAATATATATTTTATTTAATTTTAAAAGGTCACACAAAATGTTATATTAAAAAATATAAGAGGGGAAGCAGACATGGCTCAACTGAGAGTGTTCGCCTATAATATGGAGGGTCAAGGGTTCTATACCCAGGGCCTCCTGACCTGTGTGGTGAGCTAGCCCATGCGCAGTGCTGTCGTGCACAAGGAGTGCTGTGCTGCACAGGGGCGCCCCCACATAGGGGAGCCCCCCATGCAAGGAAAGTACCCTGCAGGGAGAGCTGCCCCTGCGTGTAAAAAGCACAGCCTGCCCAGGAGTGGCACTGCACACATGGAGAGTTGATGCATCAAGATGATGCAACAAAAAAGAGATGCAGTTTCTCAGTGCCGCCTGATAATACAAACTGACATAGAGGAACACACAGCAAATGGACACAGAGAGCAGACAATGAGGGGGGGGGGAAAGGGGGGAGAAATAAATAAAAACAAATCTTAAAAAAATATATATATATATATATGAGATTCCCATATGACCTACTCCCCACAACCCCACTTTTCCCATATCAACAACTTCTTACATTAGTGTGGTACATTTGTTACATTTGATAATACGTTTTGGAACACTGCTACAAAGCATGGATTATAGTTTATGTCATAGTTTACACTCTTTCCCAGTCCATTCAGTGAATTATGGCAGGTTATATAATGTCCTGCATCTGTCCCTGCAATATCACTGAGGACAACTCCAAGACCCAAAAATGCGCCCATATCACACCTTCTTTTCCCTCTCCCTGCCTTCAGCAACTCCAGTGGCCACTGTCTCCACATCAATGATGTAATTTCTTCCATTGCTAGAATCATAATAATTCTATAGTAGAACACCAGTAAGTCCACCCTACACCAAATTTTATTCCCCAATCCTGAGGACCCTGGAATGGCGATACACTCCACCTCTCAATTGAGAGGGAACTTCTATCCCACATGGCTGATGGATGGAACTCTTCTGCTCCCAACTGTAGACTCTTTCAGTTCCTTTGCATGGTGGTTGCTTATCCTCACCTCCCTGTCAGATGACCTGTAGAGTTGGTTAACTTTAGCTCTGAGTTTCAGGTGTCATACAGGCACTTAAAATTTTTTAGGGAGCTATTAGTTTATAGAAAAAGAATAAAGTATCTGAGGATTTAGAAATAATAATTAGAGATCAGAGCTAGGATAAAAGGGACTGCTGGGAAGCAGATGTGGCTCAAGCGTTTGGGCTCCTGCTTACCACATGGGAGGTACCGTATTTGGTTCCTGGAGCCTTCTAGAAAAGATGAGCAAGACAGCAAACTGACCCGATGGGCTGGTGCAGCAAGCTGGCACAACAAGATGATGCAACCAGGAGGCACAAAGAGGAAACACAATGAGAAATGCAACAAAGCAGGGAGCAGAGGTGGCTCAAGCAATTGAAAGCCTCTGTTTCACATGGGAGGTCCCAGGTTCAGTTCCCAGTGCCTCCTAAAGAGAAGACAAGCAGAGAGAACGCAAAATGAATGAAGACAGAGAGCAGACAGCGAGCACAAACAATGGGGGGCGGGGAGAGAAATAAATAAATAAAATAAATCTTAAGGAAAAAAAAGTGACTGCTGCAAGAACTTACAAACTAGGCTCTAGTTTCCTTATGAGTATTTTAAATAAAGGTTTTCTAGAGATCAGTAACTGCAGAACATAGTAGAAGTTTTGTTTCATTTTACTTATATACTTTTACCAAGATTATGTAGTCAACAGAGAAAATATAACCTATAAACTTGTCTTGCTTCTCCTTTAAAGATCCTTTTTGTTGAAGATGAGCTGACCGCTTGCTCTTTTAGAGATGCATCAGAGAACAGTGTGACCCAGAAGGGATTTTGGTTGTTTTTATAACATATTACATTTCTTCTATGAAAAACTAACCTATAACTAACAATAACACCATGCAGATCAGATTAGGACAGAATATTGACAGTGAGAACTTAAGTCCCTAAATACATGAATAAGATATGAATAACATTTTGCTTATATAGATTTAACCAACAGAGGATTAGAAAATTCCTTCAATTTTATAACACTTCCTGAACACTTCTCATGTAATTCATAATACATTAAATGTGCAGTTGTTTAAAGCTTTTGCAATTATTTTATTTCAGATAGAAAAATGGATAGATTTTGTACTGTTCATTTTATGGTATACAGTGTTCACAGATATAATTTACATATGTAATTTTTCCTTCATGTTTTCTCTTTTAGATACTGGCTACCAAAAAGAAACTTCAGGGAAACAGATGTGGCTTGGGTGATTGGGCTCCTGCCTAGCACATGGGTGGTCCTGGGTTTGGTTTTTGGTGCCTCCTGGAGAAGATGGGCTGGCATGGCGAGCTGACGCAACAAAGAGATGCAAAGAGGAAAAACAATGAGAGACAACAAACCAGGGAACTGAGATGGCTCAAGCAACTGAGCACCTCTATCCCATATGGGAGGTCCCAGGTTAGGTTCCCTGTGCCTCCTAAAGAGAAGACAAACAGACACAGAGAGCATACAACAAATGGACACAGAGAGCAGACAGCGAGCACAAACAACAAGGGGGGAAGAATAAATAAGCAACAAAAAAAAAAAAAGAAAGAAAGAAATTTCAGCAGAACCAAAAACTATTTTCCTAATAAATTTACAAAAACCTGATTCCCAATGCCATCAAGATTATCTTCCTGTTATCATTGTTATCACCACCTTAATATAATTACATGCTTATTTGAACACTAATATTCCCACCCTAAGAATATATTTACTGTCAACAATGAGGGTGAGTCTTTAAAAAAAAAAACCAAACTTCAAAGTGGTAAATGCAACATGTATCTCTGCAAGTACTAAGTGTCTAAAATTGGCAACAAATACTGAATTTAATTTAAATTTAATTTAAATACTGAATATTATTTTATAAACAATTGTAAATCTACACATTCACAATAATCCTAGGAAATAAATACTGTGATTATGCACACTTTTATGACAAACTAGTTTTTTTTTAAAAAACAGAAGTTTAACACCTTGATAATAATTCTGATCAGAATAAAATGTGACTCTAAAATTTTAAACATTGTCAAAATAACATCACATTTAAACTTTTCCACAGTTTACACAAGTAAAGTTTCCAGTTTTGGGATGGATTTTTCCATTGTAAATTAAAATACAAGTATATTGAAAATGTTAATTTTCAAGACTGTATATATTTTAGCACCTCACTTTTTACAAAGTGAAATAACAAATTACTTTTAACAGTTTGAAATTAAAGATATCCTTAAGGGTTTTATTAGAATAGTGAAAGTTGTCAGGTTTGAATATTACGTTTAAACAGACCTCTGTTTATCACAGTGACAAATTAGTAAAACAGAAGGAAGAGACTTCCAAAATAGCAACAGCTTTGTTGGTTTGTTGGTTAGTTTTTAAACCTTTAAGAATATGAAGTACAAGAAGCCATAGAAGTCATTCTGATAAGGCACAGACTCTTTGTCCTTTATATATTATTTAAAAGGACTTTTATATTCTTCTACTAAAAACACATCAACAATTTAAGAAAACTGTGTTACTTTAACAGAAAGAAAACAGAACTTTAGCCATGTATCAGTACACTATTGTGCAAATAAATCTTAGAATCAATCAGAACAAGTTGAGGTTGCCTCTGACAGGTTTTTCTGATACAAAGTTACTTTTTGTCAGTATCATCTCAGAGATTCCTACTTACTAATGGCTTCCCACAATCAGCCACTTACATTGAAATCCCTCAGTTTAGAAAACATTTTTATAAACTTTCTAAAACCTATAATTTCTTATAACCTCTTATAACCATTTATAATCATATAGACTAGTTTCTTCACCTTAAGGCAAATTTCACCTTTAAATAAGCTTACTAAATTGCAGTCAGCACTGTAAAAGTGTGGAAATGGATAGAATTGATGGTAACACATCGTTGTGGGTAGAACTAACGCAGTTGGTCTATAAATGGGATTGTGGCTGAAAAGGGTAGTCTAGGGATGTAAATGTCAATTGAAGGAAAGCTAGAGAATAATCTAGGGACTGAATAACACAGTGAACCCAGAGGTGGATGAGAATTGTAGTTAATAGTGCAAATACAAGAATGCCCTTCTTTGAACTAGAACAAATGTACATCACTATTGTAATGTGGTAATAATGTGGGAAGCATGGGGAAAATGCAATTAATGTACCTGTAGACTATAGTTAACAACAATACTGTAATATTCTTGCATCTATGCCAAAGATGTACTGTGTTAATAATAGGGGAATATGGGGAAAATATACCAAATGTATACTATAGACCATAGCTAGTGGTAATAGTCTGATGAGTATCTCATCATCTGTAACAAATGTTCCACAACATTGTGGTACAACAGTGGAAGGGTGTTGTATGGAAATTCCATGCAAGTTCATGATTATTTTATAAGTTCACAACCTCTTTAATAAAAATATATTTTTTAAAAATTACAGTCAGCAATAAGCAAAATTTACTTCCACAAACCCTTCTATAACTTTCTATATCCATTCCGGTCTCATCCTACATATTCCTGCACTCATGGAAACCAGCTCTTTTATCTTAGGACAGAAACACACTCCCTTGAAAATGTATTTCCACAACCTTTTACTACTTCCCATATCCGTTTAATTATCATCTTATATCCCTCATTCTGTTCTGTGAAAACAGCCATATCACTTTAGAACAGGACTACATTTTCTTCAGCAAAGCTTATCATGCACACTTCACACACCTACATACTTCATACTCAAGTTACAAAAAAACCTTTGAACTACTTTCATATATCCTACAAAACAATTATTTTTGAATGTTTGTAAAAATGATGTAATTTCATTAACCACAAACTTACTACATTCATCATCTTAAAGATCTAATAAATACAATGCTAAATTTATTTTATTGGTATCCCTATAAACCTAGGGAGAGTATCAAATACAATGAAATTGAAACAATAATAGTTTATATAAGAAATGTTTTTCCTTTTCCTCCATAAGAGCTTAAAATCTCCTTGTTTCTGTAATATTCTAAAATGATGAACAACCTCAAAAGCATACTATCAGGCTCTGGAGAATATATTTTAATTGTTTAATTTGTTTCAATCATAATTTAGAAAAACCTTTTCAAAGCTTTCAAGGGCTTTTTCTTTACTTACCAAAATTTGGCAATTGGACTATTAATTACTCTCATCCCAAGGGTTAAAAAATTTTAATTGGGGAATTACAGGACAAACTACGCAAAATCAGAAATTATTCTATAACCTTTCCTCTGTCCTTATCATTCTTTATTTCCAGACCCGTAGACAGAATTCTAAAGTAAACTCACATTTTCCTGAGGGGGCTCTCACAAGTTCCCTAGGTTCTTTTTTGCCTGGCACAGAGAATTGGAATCCACACCAAGGTATGGTCACAGAACAAAAAGAGTTTATCAAGCTGGCAGAGGTCTGGAGACAGACAATGTCTCCAGTCAGACTCCCTGAACAGCAGAAGTAGCAGCATTATGTTGGCTTGGGTAGGGCTTCAAAGGGTTACAAGATTGGCAGGTGGGGAGAGGCTGGATCTTGTGCATGCTCTGTAGCACTACATGCTTTTACACACTTGGTCATACATAGCATGAGCAGAAATTAGTGTCTAAAGCCTGCCCAGAGGTGGAAAGTTTTATTATAATAAACTAAATTTCTGTTAAGTTCATTCTACTACCCTACTGAGTTTGCTAAAAACTGGAAAGTCCTTATTTGTAGGTATCTAGATTTGCAGTTAGCTTCTGAATGCAGCTACTAACTGTGCTCTATTTTGAGTTGGTTAGTGTGGCAGTTTGAGATTATTTTTATGAATCCCAAAAAGAGAAAGATTATGTTTGTAAACTAATCTATTCCTCTGGGTGTGGTACCCTTTGATTGCACTAACTTCAGTTGAAGGACCTTTGATTAGATTACTTGATAAGATCACTTTAGGGCTTTTGGTTGGACCACTTTTCAGTGAGGTGTGACTCAGGTTGAGTCCCCACCTGCTTGCTGGGTCTGATACAAACATATGCATAGGCAGACAGACACAGGGAAAGGGAGCTGCCATGTTTGATTCAGCCATGTCAGAGAGAAGACTGCAAGAAAACAGAAGCCAGTGAGAGGCTAAAAGAGCTGAGGCCCAGAAAGAGACACATTCTATGCCTAGTTGCTCACAGCTGAGCCCCAACTTACAGTAGATTCTGGAAGGGAAGACAGGGACCTCTGTAGAGATTGGAGGCCACTTAGTTTCACCACTTGGCAATGTCAGCAACAACAATAACTGATTTTGGTGAGAAAGCATCTCTGTGATGGTCTCAATTGGGACAATCCATGGCCTTGAAACTGTAAGCTTTTACCACAAATAAATCCCCATTATAAAAGCTAAGAGATTTCTGGTACTTTGCATCAGTACTCCTTTGGCCAACTAAAACAGTTAGCCATTGCTACAAGACTAAGCTGAGCTTAACAGGGCCTAACAGAGGAAGACAGAAGTTGGGTGGGGGGTGGTTGTAACAAGGGTTACTTATATTCCCATCTTACCAAACCTATCCCTTCCCCCATAGCTCCCTCAATCAGTTTTAATGAGAACCTTGAATTCAGTCAAGGTTAGGAGAAGACCCTGGGGTTGGATAGGTTATAGAAACATTGGGTAAGTGGCTGTGGCTCAACTGATAGAGCATCTGCCTACCATAGAGGAGGTCCAGGGTTCAAACTCAGGACTTCCTTGACCCGTGTGGAGCTGGCCCATATGCAGTGTTGATGCATGCAAGGAGTGCCGTGCCACACAGGGATGTCCCCCGCATAGGGGAGCCCCATGCGTAAGGAGTGTGCCCCACAAGGAGAGCCACCCCATGCAAAAAAAAAAAAAAAAAAAAAGCACCCTGCCCAGGAGTGGCACTGCACGCACGGAGAGCTGATGCAGCAAGATGACGCAACCAAAAGAGACACAGATTCCCAGTGCCGCTGACAAGAATGCAAGTGGACACAGAACACACAGCGAATGGACAAGAGAGCAGACAATGGGGGGTTTGGGGAGAAATAAATAAAAATTAAATCTTTAAAAAAATACATTGTGGAGGAATTCAGGAAAACCTTTAAAGTTTTTTTCTCTTCAGATAGTTTCTTTGGTCAGATTTCTATATGACCTTTTCATCTGCTTGGCTTTTCTAATTTGGGGCTCCAGGAGGACCCTTATACATGTATATGTATGTATGTATGTTTATGCACTTACTTAATTTTTAGCAATTTGAACAGAGCTCTCATGAATTTTCTTCTTTTCTTTTAGATTTTTTTAAAACTTTTTAAAAAATTTCTCTCCCCAACCCCCCTCCAGTTGTCTAATTTCTGTGTCCATTCACTGTGTATTCTTCTGTGTCCCCTTGTATTCTTGTCAGGGGCACCAGGAATCTGTGTCTCTTTTTGTTGCGTCATCTTGCTGCATCAGCTCTCTGTGTGTGCAGCACCACTCCTGAGCAGGCTGCACTTTTTTTGCACTGGGTGGCTCTCCTTATGGGGCGCACTCCTTGCATGTGGGGATCCCCTATGCAGGGGACACCCCTGCGTGGCATGGCACTCTTTGCACGCATCAGCACTGCGCATGGGCCAGCTCATCACATGGGTCAGGAGGCCCTGGGTTTGAACCCTGGACCTCCCATGTGGTAGGCGGATGCTCTATTTGTTGAGCCAAATCTGCTTCCCTCATGAATTTTCATTTGTTCATTTGGTATTACCATCTGGAGGTATGAAGATATTCATTGAACAGACAGACACAAATAGAAAGTTAGACATGCAAAACAGAAATGTAAAACTCACTAAGTTGACTCAAAATTCTCACTCTTTTTGGTATGGCTCGTCTTTGGGTTTTCCATCATTCCATTACTCTGGTTTTTATACCTTTTAAGACCTCCTCTGGGATCAGTGTTGCCTGTAATATACAAGTTTGTTCTTGGAAACATTTTTATATTTTTTTAAAATTGGAGACAAAATACTGGGCATTATGTGGTTAACAGTTTTTAGCAACAGAGCTATTATCAGGGGACTAATTCTGGATTTAATTCTGTAGGAAAGCTCCCCTCTCCCTGGACCCTTTCTTTCTAGGTTTCTGACCCTCACCACACAGCTGTTCTTGGGGTTTTCTCAGGAGCATCTAGAACCATGCCTTTCCAGTGTCCTTCCTTGCAATATGCACATTGATTGGGTCCCAGTTTAAGAACTTCTTGAGGGGTATCTGGTCCCAGAGGTCTTACTTTTTTGAAATAGTCTTGTTCTGATTGTTTGGGGTTCGTTAGAGCTTTGACTAACGTCATTTGCCTTCTCAAGTGCAGGTTTTCTTTACCTCATTTCCTAATGTGATAAACTTAAAGACAATGCCAACTAATCTAGAAATGGGCAATTCTAGTCCCCAGTTAATTTTCTGTTCCTTCTGAGTAATAAAGGTCACATTTTAAAGTCTGGTATTTTCTTCTGGACTTTCTGGGTCTATTTTAATGTATCACCAATGAGCAGTATAAATTCCTTCCAGAAAAGAGGAGGGATTTTCTTTTGGTTCTTTAATTATTTCACTTATTATTATTTTTTAGTAGTTTTTTGTAGTTTTAGGGACCCCTTTTTGCTCTAAATTAGCCCAGTCCTCAGCATCATTAGTGTTAGAGGTTCTCCCTCACTAGGTTTACAATAATTAACGAGCTGTGACTCAGTTCCCCCTGACATGCATTGAGGAAGACACCCCCCCACCCCCACAGCCTACGTGTCTGAAAGCATGGCACTTCCCCAAGGTTGAACAAAGAAACCACATGGAGACAGGAGTAAAGGGAGACCTTCACCCCCTCCAGATCAAAGCACCACCTGCTCCTCTAGCATCCCAAGAAAACATAACTCCCTAACGCACCACCCTCTAGCTGTACTAGGGAAAATTTTGCCTCTAGGGCTTTCTATTGGCCCCTGCACCTCATTTGAACCCTGACTCCCTCCCACTGATTATCATTTCCCCGCCTAGGAAGGTACTGTATAAATCCATATTCCCCCTTCCAGGGCGGGGCTGATGTCCATTCTTCAGTCCCCCTCCATTAGGAGAGCTTTCCAATAAACTTTCTGCATGCAATCATCAGTCTCCTGTCCCAGGGGGCACCGCCTTTTCTCCAACAATTAGCATTCCCTTTAGGCTCACTGGTGCTGCTGACTTCCGTCCAGCATACCGTGAGTTGTCAGGATTTTCTGTTTCCTACCTGTTTCCTCCACACCATTCTCCCTTCAGCTCCTGTTCTCAAGGTGCTCTGAAAGGCCTTAATACAGTCCAATCACAGGTTGGAGCAATGAGGCTTTTTGTTTTCTTTGGGTCTTTTTTATAGTGTGGTCTATTATTTTCCCTGGTATATAAATCTGACAGGAGGAAGGGGGTAAGTATGTAGACAAATTCTTCATCTATTCCTTCATCATTTCCTGGAGGAGTAGAGATTTTTCTGGCTCAGCTGTTTATCTTAGAGAGCAGTCTTGGCCAAGTTCAGATACAGAGTTCTCCTCTATAGAACCACACTCCAGCCATTTTCCTCCTGATTCTAAGTTATACTGAAGATGACTTTGTTACAGAAAATATCTATTTCCTGTTTTTCATAGGCTCATGACTAAATTTTTTTCCAGTTTTTCAAAATACAGCTTAAAGGGCTACATTTAGGAATGCTAACAGAATTAGAATTTCCCATTTAAAATAATTTCAATAACCAGTAACCAACTAGGAATACTAACTGGTTAGGTTTTAAGTGACTATAAATTCAATTAAACAATAATTTAGCAATTTAAACAGATACTGAACACTTACTAAAGTAATGCACACCATTTAATGAACAGGCACTTAACACTCATTATATCCTGGATTACTTTTTAGGAGGATACTCAACAGACAGACTCAAGGTTCAGGAGTAGACGTGACAGACAAACTCAAGGTGGGAACTTGAACCCTAAACAGAAGGGTACCCAGAAAACAAGGAAAAGGTGGAGAGATCAGAGCAAGGGGAACTGTTCTGGAAGCAGGACCCAAGGCCTAGAACCCAGGTCCAAGGGGGCTCTAACTGCCAAATTAACTTCTGATCCACTTCTACCTTTGCCACCCACTCATGCAGACAGATGTCTGGAACATGGGGCTCAAACCGTTTTTCTCTTTGAAATTTTAAAAACGCCATAGGGTCTGGAGTGCTGAAGAAGTCGGGAAAACGCAACGACTGAGCTTTTAAACCAAGAGGGTCTAGCAGCCACTACAAGCTTCATTTCCCTGCTTACCTCTCTCCCTGGGGCCCCAGAAGCTCGCGCAGTTGGATCCTTCCGGGATCCCCTCGTCCTTAGACTCCTGGGCCACCAAACTGACAAATGTAGACAAATTCTTCATCTCTTCCTAGAGGCATTTCCTGGAGGAGTAGAGATTTTTCCGGCTCAGCAAAGACAGGTTCCTTCCTCCCAAAGCACTTTAAAGACCAATTCCTGAGACACCAAGATTTCAAAGAGAGAAAGAGTTTATTGTTTTGTGCAAGCAAAGGACAGTCACCTTCATAGCCCAAAAAACTGCCTCCCAGGAACTGCGGAAATTCTAATATTTTATAACATCAGGGTCAGAAGTTTATGCTAATGAGTAACTGGGGGGGAGCCGCCACAGGCTCCTCCATTAATAAGCCCTAAGGGGCTGCGCGGGATGCGCAGGACAGGGGTGGGCACCAAAACGGGGTGAGCCACTGGGCTCTGGGATAGGGGGTACAGACCAAAGGTCAGGTGCCAGGTTTTCATACGGACACAAACAGAGGAGGGTGGAGGGCTTCCCATCCCAATAGTAGGCACACACACGCAAGGGTGAGCCTAGTTTGGGAATAACCATAAACAAGAGTAAGGTCAGCCTAGAGTTACCATCACAATAGTAAGCCTGCACAGCCTATCCTGTTTTACAACCTTACAGTCTTATGATCACTAATAGCCCCTTTTTTTAAAAAAAAAGATTGATTGATTTATTTCTCTCCCCTTACCCCCCAACCCCCTGCCCTGGTTGTCTGTTCTCTGTGTCAATTTGCTGTGTCGTCTTCTTCCTCGGCTTCTGTTGTTGTCAGCGGCACGGGAATCTGTGTTTCTTTTTGTTGCGTCATCTTGTTGTGTCAGCTCTCCGCGTTTGCGGCACCATTCCCGGGCAGGCTGCACTTTCTTTCGCACTGGGCAGCTCTCCTTACGGGGCGCACTCCTTGTGCGTGGGGCTCCCCTACGCGGGGGACACCCCTGCGTGGCACGGCACACCTTGCGCCCATCAGCACTTCACATGGGCCAGCTGCACACGGGTCAAGGAGGCCCGGGGTGTGAACCGTGTGGTACCATGTGGACCTCCCGTGTGGGAGATGGATGCCCTAACCACTGGGCCAAGTCCACCGCCCTATATAGCCCCTTAGTGCTTATTAATGAAGGAACCTGAGCCAACCCATCCCAATTACTTATTAGCATAAACCTATCTTTGGATACTATAAAACCATGAGAATTACTGCAGTTTGGGGAGACAGATTTTAGGCCTTTAGGTCAGCTAAGCTCCTTTCTAAGACTAGCACTAAAACTTTCTCTCTTTGAAACCCAGTATCTAAGGAATTGGTCTTTGATATACTCTGGACAGAAAAGAACCCTGATTTTACTCGGTTTCAGAAGCACAGTTTGACTGACACTTGGGCTTATCTCAGTGAGATTTAAATGCTAATTTATGCTGATTTTAACTTCATTCATCCCATAAACATCATGCCTAAGATTTGAACCCAGGCCCAAATGATTCCAATGCCAAACCCTATCCCCCCAACCCTGCTGCCTCCCATTGTCGCCTTGAATTTCCCATGATTGTGGTGACCACATTTTTAAAGACAGGAACTAGGACACATGTTCTGAGAAGAGGGCCCTTGGAGGAGAGAAATGGGCCGATAGTTTAAGTTGGACTTCCAGCAGAAAATACGGGGTTTGTGTCAACATGCCAGTCCAAAAGCTTTCCACCGACAGAGCAATTTCCTCCCACCAGGTAGTGTACGGCTCCTGGAGCCCCGCCCCCACCTTCTTTTGTAAAATCCGTTCATCACAGCTCTTCCCTCTGTCAGCACAATCATTTTGCTCTTTAAATACCCAGCTTCCCAAAAAACAAAGCGAAGGTTCCTTTCTTCTGTGCCTCCTGTCCTCTCTTTCTCCTGCCACCCCCAGACTCAGAGGGAGCCAGAGTGAGTCAGCCTCACACAGGCCAGGGCCTGGGCTCCCCGCCCGACACTTCAAATGACCCCAGCTTGGGCAAGATCCTTGGCCTTGCTAATGACATTTATTCACAGGGCTGAGGGGAAGTCTGAAAGAAATAGGGCTGCTATGAGGATCAAACCAGTTAATATTAATAAAGTGCTTAAAACAGCACCCAGCATAACAATGTTTTATGTGTTTGTTAAATAAACACATAAAGTATCAGAAAAATACTTACATGTAAAGATACCTAATGGTCAAAGGATATTTTTTAAAGGTTATAAAAAAAACCCTCTCATACAAACACAAAATGAAAATGCATCAAGTGTCTTATTTAACTCCTTTCTTAATGAGGGAACCAATAAGATGTTATTACCAGTTCAAAGGGGAATTCAAAGAGCCACACATATATAGGGAATCAGGAATGTGTAAATTAATTTACAAATCGTTGCAAACCAGGTCTGTCCACAGCACCCAGTTTGTCTTTTCTGGTTCCCTTTGCTCTCATTTCTTTTTAAAATCATGGATGACTAAGATTATGTAAGAAGACAGATCCTAGAAGTATAGGGTGGCATCCTAAACTTTCTAGAGTAGTTTATTTCATGGTTTTGGCCTCCAGTACCTGGCAGAGAAGCTAAATTACAGACCAGCTACCCTGAACCCACACCACCCATCTACTAAAATAACCTTCCCAAATGACAGGACACGATAGAGAGAGAGCTAGACTGGGCTTTTGGGCAGGCAGAGGCTCTCAAATAATAGAACTGCTTACTTTCTGAGAAAGAGGAGAAGCAGCAGAAGTGAGGCAGGCTAGTAAGATGGAGAATTAATAGATGGATCTGGAACCTGGCAGAGAGTCCACGTGGACATCAGTAACTCCCAAGATGGTGCTGGAAGACCCCACCCTCAAGATTCTGTCATTCAGAACAAAGACTTCTTCTGGGAGCAAGGAAAAGCCCAGGATGCTCCCTAGGGACTTTATCATTGGGTCTTCACTAGGGGATTGATGGGTGGAGTAATCACTAAAACAGCAAACAGCTGGAACCCCTTCCCTGCCATTAGCAAAGTGGTGGAATAATTAATAGTTTATAAAGCAATCTGTGAGGCCTGAGCATGCTCTCACCCCACTCTCTTGCCTCTGGGCCCATTCCTGCCCTCTGTGCGCAGCTCTCGCCATTTTTCCTCTGCCATGTGTCCACACAAGTAAACCTGGGGGTTTATAACCTATAAAGAGGAATTGTAGCTTGTAAATCAGCCCTTTTTATCCCTTTTCACACCCTTCCTCTCTACCTGGGACCCCTGCTCTATTATTTTCTCCGATTTCTCTTCCCTCCCTACCTGAATAAATTACTGGCCTAACTCACCTGGCACGCTCTTGAAATTCATTTCTGCAGCATAGCCAAGAACCTAGACAAAATCTGGTAACATATTTAGCAAGCCAGTCTGGGAGTTTATTGGTGAGTGAAACTATGGCCTACTGTTTGTTTAATGCCTTCCTTTGTTCTCTATTTTAATAGAGTTCATCTATAAGCCCCCACAGGATATAATCCCGGGAGGGCAGGGGCCGGGGCTCAGGAATTCTCTGCTGTCTGCACTGCGTGCCCTGCCTTGTTAGATCTAACCCCAGGCACAGGACAGGGGCTCGCTGCACAACTCTTTCAAGCCCTTAAAGCAGCTGGAGGCTCTGCCTGTGGCCTCTTCCCTAGAGTGTGCATGGCAGTGATGGAGAATCGGAGAGCTGGAGAGCCGAGGGTTTACCCCTTCCACCAGGTCCACGCCTGTGCAAGCAGCATTCCCATCTGCCCACACCCAGCTACCTGGAGGAAAGAAGTGGGAAGGCAGCCGGCAGAGCCAGGGTGGATGCCACGGGAGTTCCTTTCCCCAGGGTGGTCGCATGCCAGGATACCCTTGCAATTTTTAACCTTTACCCATGTTTTAACTTTCTACTTCTTGCAACTGAATTTCTCTTTACAGGTTTGTGTTAGGATGCTTTGGACTGTTTTAAAAAACTGTGAAAATGAAAAGTGCCTTTGTCTAGCAAGGAAGCTATTGCCTCAGGAACCCAAAGCCTGTTAGCTGGAACAATTAACCTCTAATCACTTCATGGCCTTTTGATAACTGGTTTAACTGGGAAACTATCAGACAATAAAGTCACAAGAACTAAGACTGCGTCTAAGAATTTGGGAAGGATAGGAGGAAGAAGCACAATTCGACTTGTCAGCTTCAGGTTGAAATCTAGTCCCCTTGTGTCCCAAGTCCAGGACTGCCTGGGAATGCCCTGCAGCAGGGGCTCTGTGATTCCCTGGGGTGGTGGGAATCAGAGAGCAGCCCAATATTTCCTGAGATTTAACTCAGGAACTTCCATTTGAGTCAGTCGGCCTCGGACCCTGGAAATTAGGGGTGCCAAGAACCAGAGCAGGAAACGGAATGGCTCCCATTCTTTGGGCCCATCCATTCAGAGAGCAGCCAAATATCTCCTGGAACAAACATCTTAGGTGCTTTGATTTCGGGCCACTGCTCAGGCTTCCCAGTTGTCTTGGGGTCATTAATCTGATATCTGGAATCAGATACCCCTAAGACCTACTCACAAGGATGCTTGTAGCTCAGTTAAGCCCTGAAAATAAAAATTCTCAGGACACTGAGACAGGGCTTCAGCTCCAAATTGTATGGAGTGGTGAACTGTAGTCAGACTAAGACTCTGGGATGCCACAAGGGTTGACTAAAGGGTGCTTCTTCATTCTTCCTAGAGTAGTGGGTGCAGTCTCTAGCCTATCAGCAAACTCTCCTTAGGAGTCTCTTAGGAATCAGAAAATTCTACCTACTGCTGGTCCACATGGCCACAGTATAGCCAAGAGCAACCTCTGCATGGAACCCTGAATTCTAGTTAAACAAGTGTAAGAAAAGAGAACAGATAAATCTGAGGCACAGAAACCTCATGTCGTGTCTCCTTAAAGAAATAAGAAAATAGACCTCAAACTTCTCAGTTTAAACTCAATTGTGCCTATAAAAGGTGTGAATAGTGATCAAAATTTAAAAAACCTCATGTGCCATCAATTAAGGTCAAAGAGTTCCTTGAAATGCTAAAGGTATAAAATTCTTCTGTTTTACTTTGTGCATACCTCATGTTCCACTTTGAAACCTGTGTTCAACTTTGTCAGTTTGCTTGTGCCTAGGAAATCAGATTTGGGGTTTACCTGTTACAAATTGGATAATGGTGAAAAGTAACCTAAAAATGAGTCTTTAAAGGTCATACTGTCTTGCTAGTGGATTTAATGCATAAATCACAAGTGAAAGTAAATCAGTTACAAGAAAAGCAGAAAAACTTCACAAAGTTGTTACTAATAAAATTCTTATGGCTTAGTTAATAAAGGTACCCAGGGAAGCGAACTTGGCCCAATGGATAGGGCATCTGCCTACCACATGGGAGGTCCAGAGTTCAAACCCTGGGCTTCCTTGACCCATGTGGAGCTGGCCCATGCGCAGTGCTGATGCGCGCAGGGAGTGCCCTGCCATGCAGGGGTGCCCCTGTGTAGGGGAGCCCCACGCACAAGGAGTGCACCCCGTAAGGAGAGCTGCCCAGCATGAAAAAAAGTGCAGCCTGTCCAAGAATGGTGCCGCACACATGGAGAGCTGACACAACAAGATGATGCAACAAAAAGAAACGCAGATTTCCGGTGCTGCTGATAAGGATAGAAGCAGTCACAGAAGAACACACAGCGAATGGACACAGAGAGCAGCCAACCAGCAGAGGGGAGGGGAGAGAAATAAATAAATAAATAAATCTTTAAAAAAAAAATAAAGGTACCCAATTCACCTTAAGGTAAAAACTTACTAGAAACTGTAACTAAGAGTTAAGATCATTTATTTATAGATGCATTTATATTATAAAACAGCAGAAGGATAATAACTAAAATTATAACTGAGTGGATTTAGGCCGAACCTATTATTGAAGTGTAAATTCTAAACTGACCTTACCTTCGTTTGTGGTCACTTCAAGCCTAGCCTCACCCCTTACCTTTGCTTATGGTCATTTCATAACAGCTTCTGCCCCTATGGCTCAGGGGAAAAAAAACTTGAGACATCCCTGTCTCCTGTCCTATTGGTATTAGTGACCCTGCTTTCTCTCATGGCTCCAAGTGTAGACTAAACTGCTGCCTGGCGGAATTTTTGACCCTCGGGTTGAACATCCACCCTCCCGTTCAGTGGCAGCTGGAGTCTTTTCATCTCCGAGAACTGGGAAGTGAAGGAGGCCTCCTGCCTTGACTGTCAGGGTTCCTAAAAGTGGCAACTCATGAGAGAAACCAGTTTCCCTGAGGCTTTGATAGCCTCAGTAAATATACATAGAATTAGTCTTGTTCATCCAAAGTCTGCTAAAGTCAAAGTAAAATCTAAAGTTCTGAAGCAAAGGAAAAGTATATTAAAGCATTGGGGACATTTTGGCTATAAGCCATTAATTAAAAAAGAAAATTCTTGTGTAAAACTATGTGGTCATAGTGCAAATTAGAGAAAAAAGTCTTCAAGAAGACCTTTCAAATGTTGTTTTACAGTTGAACTTGTTTTGTAAAAAAAATGAAAGTTTTAAGTAACTAAGTTGTGTTTCTGTGTCAAACTATTCATGTCTGCCTATTTGCTCAGTGTGTAACTTCATACATCAGGAAGATAATATCAATTAACAAATGATGAAAATTCTAAATTCATATCTAATAAAATTAAGTGAAAGAAATGTAGGGCTGCCCTCTCTTAAATGCATAAAGTAATTTCCATTGGTTGCTAATTGTAATCTAAGGTAAATTTGCCAGTCTGTGGTTGGGGTCAATTATAAAGAATTTGTAAAAGCATCTTCCAAACTGAAGCATTTAAATGGCTCTAGTTCTAAGAAGCCATTATTAACCAGAAACCTATGTTGATATTAATGGTAAAAGTAACTTCACAGCAATGAAACCTGTCTGAAAGTCACCTCAATGTACATAGTCAAGTGGTGGCAATAAAAAGTTACCTTGATTCCATTGGGAATCTTCAGTTTTTATTTTAAAAATGGAAAAAATAGTTTTGCCTCTACTGCTGAAGTAAAATACTTGCTAATGTCTTCATGGTAAAAGTGTGCAAATAAGCAAAATACTAAAAAGTTAATTTAATATGTAACATCTTGCATTGGAAGTGTTTTAAAGGTATATAAAAATTAAGGGATAGACTTCAGCACTGTCAAACTCTCTTGTGCATTCAAACCAGGCCTTGAACACATTGCAGGTTGCCTCTTCCTGTGAGTTATTGGCTAGGTGGGTCACTGACCCCTAAAACAATAAAAGTATCTGCTACATCTCTGGTTGTGCTCCTGAAGTTGATAGAAACCACGTTGCACTTTCCAACCCCTGCAGCAGCCAATGGTGGCTTGAGATACCCAGATGTACAAGGGATATCACCTCCAAACTGGCACCATTTCATGGTGCTGAAGAGTGCTATGCGTCAGACTGGTGAAATACTGGAAACTACCTTCTTAGCTTCTCTTTAGGATCAACGGTGCTGCAGCTTGCTCACTGTGTGAAGGACATACCAAGTGGAGCCATAATCACCAGAGTACTGTGAGTAGAACTTAAACACAAATTGGCCTTGTGGCCTTCTCCCATGGAGAGATAACATGTATGGTATTGCAAACCTGAAACTTAAATCTATTAATTACAGCTCAAAGAAAAACATATGCATTGAGTAATACATTGATTAGTATTAAGTTCTGTACCTATATCCTATTCTAGATATAGGTCTCCCTCCTAACCCTTATTCCAAAACCTGTCCCACTCATACCCTGGAAAGGACTAGCAGATCCATATGCCATCCTACCAGGGCTAAGCGCTTTCCCACCAGAAGGGAAACAGCAAACAAGGTGGCTAGGACCCACTTCAGCCTAGCCCCTTTGAAATGGTCCATGGGCAATCTTTCCTTACCCAGGACCTGGAAATCAGGTTCTGATGACAACTTGGCAAAAAAACAAGTGTCACAAGTATGTAAAGAACTTTACTCTGTAGTTCTGCTCATTCCCACAGATATTAAAGTTAAAGGAATTTCCAACTTAGTGCACTAATCCTGAATGAAACCAGCTGCCCAAGAAAGTGCCAGCTCACCAAAAGCACCTGATAGGATGTAAGAATGCCAGTGATTGAATGACATGAAATACCATTCTCTCTTCAAGAGAAAAAGCTAAGTAGTGTCTGTGTTCAAGTCAGCTGTTCCCTCTAACTCTAGCCCAAATGCCTATTGCTAGGGGGAAAACAAACCAAACATCTCTTAAAGTAACCTTGTCTGTTTTCATCTCCTGTACCTTAACTAAAAAGGGCAATATTTCTTCCCATTCTACTGAAGAAAGACTATTCTTTTCCATCAACTTTGGGAAAATGCAGTCTTTGCAAACACCTGACCTTTTCTATTTCTGTGGTCCAGTACCTCTTAGTGGGACAATATATCCTCAAAATTCTAATTAAATTTATTTCTTCCAGCCACATGGGGACTTCATCCAGCTTCATACAGAATGCCAGATCTGTCTTCCTCCAGTCAACATAGAGGAGCAAGAGAGTTCTATACCTTGTCAGGTAGGGTCTACAGCCCCTATCCAGCAGGAAGTAGCTGCAGAAGAAAAATCATCTTCTTTCAGCACCCCTTTAAAATTAAAAGTGTAAACTCTCTGAGGGGGGAATGAAGCAGGCTAGTAAGATAGGGAATTAATAGATGGATCTGGAACCTGGAAGAGAGTCCACATGGACATCAGTAACCCCCAAGATGGCTGCTGGAAGACCCCGCCCTCAAAATTCTGCTATCCAGAATGAAGACTTCCTCTGGGAGCAAGGAAAAGCCCAGGATGTTCCCTAGAGACTTTATCATTGGGTCCTCACTAGGGGATTGACGGGTGGAGTAATCATTCAAAACAGCAAACAGCTAGAACCCTTCCCCTGCCATTAGCTGAGTGGTGGAATAATTAATAGTTTATAAAGCAAACTGTGAGGCCTGAGCGTGCTCTTACCCCGCTCTCTTGCTCTGGACCTGTTCCTGCCCTCTGTGCACTGCTTTCGCCATTTTTCCTCTGCCATGTGGCCATGCAAGTAAACCTGGGAATTTATAATCTATAATGAGGAATTGTAGTCTGTAAATCAGCCCTCTTTATCCATTTTCACCCCCTTCCTCTCTACCTGGGACCCCTGCTCTGTTATTTTCTCCTATTTCTCTTCTCTCCCTACCTGAATAAATTACTGACCTAACTCACCTGGCATGCTCTTGAAATTCATTTCTGCAGCATAGCCAAGAACCTAGATAAAATCCGGTAACAGAAGGAGGAGGTGTGCAGGGACATGTGGACCCAACTGGTGACCACAACATTTCGGTGTTTGGGACTCTTATTTGGAGAAACTCATGGATACATCAAAACTAGTGAATTAGTTTTAAAAAAGCAAAAAATCTCTAAAATTATGTTCTTTGGTTCCCAACTGAATTGCCTTCTCCCCACTTTCCTGACAAATCCTGGAATTCTTGACTGATTTCTCCAGGCCAATTCCAGTCAGTCCCCTAATCCAGGTCCTAAGAGAATAGGTAGTTGATATAAAAAGGAAAAAAACTGCCTTTAGTACTTCGAAACCCCACATATCCATGTGTAACCCGCTTCGATAGATTTTGATTGTCTACACAGGTGGTTTCTGCTTCTAGGAAGGTATGAAACAAAATGGCATTTTGAATAATGAATAATGAAATATTTATCACCTTCTTCAGTGATAAAACTTCCATGAGGGGAGTGGTAGAGAGCCTGCTTCCCATGTACAAGGGCCTGGGTTAGATCCCTGGCACCTCCTAAAAAAAACACGACGATGAAAAGCCCTCCATGATACCATGGTCGAAACGGTGCCACAGTGCGATAGCATAAAAAAAGAAAACACAACAAAAATTAGTTCCTCTGTATATTTATTGAAGATTGAAAGTACTTTCCCTGAATGTATTACACATAGATCCCTCTTGCATGTGTTCCAGTCTTCATATTTTTGTAAGAGAAGAAAAACAAGAGGATAAACAGCATATTAATAATTATCATAAAATGTTTTAAAAATATTTATATTGTTTATATGTACTGAAAATAAAATCATATGGGATATTTTTGTTCAGTTTGTTATTAAAATTATATTCTGGGTAAGGCAAAAACAAAGAGGTCAAAATTTGCAGCATAAAAACAACCTTAACATTATTTAGTGTAAAAAGGAATAAAGTTCTGATATCCTGAACTTTATCCAGTTCTGAATTCTGAAGACATCATGTTGAGTGAAGTAAGTCAGACACAAAAGGACAAATATTGTATGATTTCACTTATATGAAATACCTAGAATAAGGAAATTCACAGAGGCAGAAAGTTATGATTATGACGGGGTGGGGGTGGGGAGGGGGCATGGGGGTTAATGCTTAAAGCGTGCAGAGCTTCTATTTGGGGTGATGAAAACGTTTTGGTAATGGATGGTTATGATGGTAGAACAACATTGTGAATGTAATTAATATCACTTAATTGTACACTTGAAACTGATTAAAATGGAAAAATTTTAGTTGTGTTTATGTTAAAATAAAAAGTTTTTTTTAAAAAAACATGAAATAGCTATTGTTATGAAATACAAAACCTAAACATAGCTATGTCTGTATAATTTTGGTAATATAGGAAAAGAAATAATATATTTAACTATAGAAATATTTTTTTGCTGACCAATTACATGCTCTAAAATTACTCCCCAGCCCTACCCTCTCTGTTCAAGTCCAATCCCTCCAAAAATATAGCTCACCCTTCTGGTTTCTGCAGGCTGAACAGCAGAGAGAGCTGGGAAGTGAGCCCTTTCCCAGGATGCCCAGAAATAATCAGGGTGGTCATAATATCAACTACCATAATACTGTTGATTAAAAATTGGACCATTTAAAGCTTTTGATGTACCTAGAATTTATTACGTTATGTTGCTAAAGTTGCCACCAGTTAAAGAACACAGCAAGTTTTTAAATAAAATCTAGAAAAACCAAATTTGAAATCATTCCTCACCATACATGTTGAAAAAATGTAGGGAATTGCAAAGATCCTGCAGAATATATTCTCTTTCAGAAATGGAGCATTTTGTTCTGCAAGCCTGGATAAGGAAAACCCACAGAGAAGACATTTGTCCCAGGAAAGACAGGGCACAGGGCAGAGGGTTACAAGCCACAGACAGAAACTCCCTTTTCACCTAACACCAGGAATGTCCTATCAAGGCTCAGAGAGAATAGATAACAAAAAAAGAACAGAAAGATAAGGAAAATAAGGATTAGTCTCCAGTGTAGTTTAGTAAAATGAGTACAAGCTTTGAGCTAGTGACCTGTCTTACCTCCCTGCATAGTGTTGGGCAAGTTACTAGACCTCCCTGGACATGTTTTGACAAAGGGAAATTATATTCACCTTACGGGGTGTCTTTGTCTGCAAGGTCTGCTATGACAAGCATCACAGGATGGATTGGTTTAAACAACAGGGACTTACTATCTCAATGTTTTAGAGGCTAGAAGTCCAAAATCAAGGTTTCTCCCAGTCTATAGCATTCTGCTGCTGGCTTGCCTTAATCTTTGAGGCGCCTTGGTTTGCATCCCTGACTCTGTCACATGGCAATCTGCCCCATTCTCTGATGTCTTTTGAATTCTGCTTCTACTATGTCCAAATCTCTTCTGGTTATGAGGACTCCCATCATGTGAATTACGACCTACCCTGATGCAATGTGGCCTCATCTAAACAGGATCTTTGAAGATCCTACTCACAAATAAGTCCACAGCTTAATTAATAACATCTTCAAAGGTCCTATTTACAAATGGGCTCCCTCCCATAGGACCAGAGGTTAGGACTTGAACATGTCTTCTGTGGGAGACATGATTCAATCCATAACACAGGGTTCCTCTGCTGAGCAGGTGAAATAACACAAGGGAAACAAACAGTTCAGAACCTGCCATGTGGCTGGCTGGCCCCAGTTATCTAGTCCATTTTCTTTGCCACTACCCCATGCCCTTGAACTGTGGGTAAGCCCAAAAGAGACCAGAAATATTGGTTAGAAGACCATATTACAAAGCAGCAGATGATCTTAGAATCCTATTATAATTGCCAAGACTACCAGATTTCCCAAAAGAATGGAAACAGAGCATTTGAACTGCTTCAACATGGCTTTTGACAGTAATAGAAGGTCTCAACTTGAATTGCCTTAAATTTACATAGGCTTAACAGAGGATAAAATAAAGCAGAATCTAGAGACAGGTGAAAAGAATTAGAAAGCCTGACTCTTGACAACTCCCACCACATACAGTCCCCTTCAGCCCTACGCACATAAAGAGTCACACACATGCACATACATATACACACATGCGCACATGCAGACTCACACATATACTCATACACCCTCATAAAGAGTCACACACATGCACATACATATACACACATGCGCATATGCAGACTCACACACATACTCATACACCCTCATAAAAAGTCACACACATGCACATACGTATACACACATGCGCACATGCAGACTCACACACATACTCATACACCCTTATAAAATGCTCACACACAACACGATCATATACTCACAGCACAGTCACATACAAACACACAAACCCATACACTCATACACATTCACATAGACTCACACACATACACACTCATACTCATATATTTACATATATACTCACAAACACTCATAGAAACTCTTGCACATGCTGACACACACTCAGGCATATTCACACTCACACACAAACCCATACAGACTCGCATACAGACTCAAACTCAACACACTCATAAACACACTCTTGTGCACATTCATAGACACCCTCACACAGTCCAAATCACTTGTATATTCACATCTACACTCATGCATACAAACACATACACATGCACACTTATACACTTACCCTTATAGACACTCTCACATACCCTACCACACTCATAAATACACTAATTTACAAATACATTCACTCATGTATTCATTCATACATACATACTTGTAAGCACTCATAAACACTCATACTCACACGCATATATGCACAATTGTACTCACCTACTCTATAAACACTCATGTTCCAAAAGCAGATTAGACTTCAGAACACACGTTTCACAAAACTGATACGATAAATGGTGGTCATCTATCTAGGTTACCACGTATTTTTAAAATTTAACCAGTTAGTTAGGTAACATGCTGTATATTGGTAATCAAACCACCAAAAAGGGAATAGTATGATTGGCTTGCCTCTGTCATTTAATCATGACTAATTTTTTAAACTGAATAGTATTTTCAATTAAGTACTTTAAAGTTCTGGGAGGATGGCATTGGATTAGGCAGGCAGAGCTCAACTCTCTCACAAAAACAACGGAGAAAGGGCCCAAAACTGTCCAAGCGACCTGCTTTCAGGGTCAGCAGAACAGAAGAGTGCAACACAACTCCAGGGAGGGCAAGGGACAGAGAGACAAGAACTAAAAACAAAAAACATGCATTATTAAACCTCTACTGCAACCAGGGAGGGCTCCCATCCCCCAACCTCAAGACAGTAATACTGGGTAAAAAACCTAGCTCATGGCAGCAGACTGAGAGGGGAACAGACATATTCTTCCCTAGCCAGCTGTTACAAGGGAAGAGGGATGATGGGTCAGAATTATCTTTAGTGAATTCCCCTAGCAGACCCCACTTTGAAACTGGCCTCTGGCCAGACCAGAAACACTGGAAAGCAGAGGATGAAAGAAACATCTCCATGGAAAGGTTCACCTATGTGTGCCATCTGCTGGCAAGTCATGAAATTGCAAGGAGAAAAACTGTTTTTAGGACTCTTTTTGGCCCCACCCCTGGGAGAAAATCTGCATCCAATTAGTGAGTCCTTGGCCCAATTTTGATAACTTAAGATGGGCAATTTTAAAGATTTAGAATAGGCAGGGAACTTGGCCCAGTGGTTAGGGCATCCGTCTACCACATGGGAGGTCCACGGTTCAAACCCCGGGCCTCCTTGACCCATGTGCAGCTGACTCATGAGCAGTGCTGATGCGCTCAAGGAGTGCCCTGCCATGCAGGGGTGTCCCCCGCATAGGGGAGCCCCACGCACAAGGAGTACTCCCTGTAAGGAGAGCCGCCCAGCGAGAAAGAAAGTGCAGCCTGCCCAGGAATGGTGCTGCACACACAAGAGCTGACACAAGATGACGCAACAAAAAGAAACACAGATTCCCGTGCCGCTGACAACAGAAGCGGACAAAGAAGACAGAGCAAATAGACACAGAGAACAGACAACCGGGGGGAGGGGAGAGAAATAAATAAATAAATAAATAAATAAATCTTTTTAAAAAAAGATTTAGAATAACTTGAACTAAAAATCAAAGAACTGTGCGGGGGGGAAGGGGGGGAAAACACTAGGCAAGAGAGAGAAATTGACCATCAGAGTAAATTCACTAACATATTCAGATGCCTAGACAGCAGTAAAAAATTACAAACTATACTAAGGAAAAAGAAAAGATGGCCAAGCAAAAGGAAGAAACCAATAAATCCTGATGACATATAGGATATAAGACAACTAATCAATGATAATCATACAAATGTCCTAAATCAATTCAAAGAATTGAAGGAAAATGTGACTAAAGAGATAAAGGATATTAAGATGACACTGGGTAAGATAAAGAACATATTTTAAAGCCTGCAAAGAAAAAATAACAGAATATATGGGAATGAAAAACAGAATGGGTGAGATTCAAAATATATAAAAAGGGGATCTGATGTGGCTCAGTGGTTGAGTGCCAATTTCCCACATATGAGGTCACAGGTTCAATCTCTGGTTCTGGTACCTCAAAAAAAAAAAAAATGTATGTATTAGAGGGACTTAATAGCAGATCTGTATTGTTCAAAGACAGAGTTAGTGATTTTGAGGATGGAACATCTGAACTGGAAAAGACAGAAGAAAAAAGAAAAAATGGAAAAGACAAAACAGGGTCTCAGGGAATTAATGACAAAGCAACACACACAAACATACATGTTATCAGTGTCCCAGAAGAGAACAGAATAGTAGAGAATATTTTAGGAAATAATGACCAAAAACTTGTCAACCCTTAAGAAAGACATAAATATCAATATCCAAGAAGGACAACACACTCCAAACAGAATAAATCCAAATAGACCTACTCCAAATTATCTACTATTCCGAATGACAAATAACAGAGATGAAGAGAGGATTCTGAAAGCAATGCATCACGTACAAAGGAACCTCAATAAGATTAAGTGCTGACCTCTCATCAGAAACCATGGAGGTGAGAAGAAAGTGGTAGAATGTATTTAAGGGACTGACAGAGGAAATGTCAGCCAAGAATTCTGTATCTGGCAAAACTGTCCTTCAAAAATAAGGGTGAGTTTAAAGTCTTCACAGACAAACAAAAACTGAGGAAGTATGTTACCAAAAGAGAATACAAGAGATACTAAAGAGAGTGCTGCAACCTGGAAGGAATGAACAAGGTGAGAGACTTGGAGAAGAGCGTAGAAATGAAGACTACTAAGAAGGGTAAAAACACTATTAAAGGGTAAAAAAACAGACAATAGTAAAATGACAATGGAAAAAATGACAATGGAAAGCCAGAGGACAAAATGGGCCCAGTAAGTAATAACATTTATAGAAATAACATCGAATATAAAGGATTGAATTCTCCAATAAAAACACATAGACTGATAGAATGGATTTAAAAATATGAGCCATCTACATGCTGTCCCCAAGAGACTCACCTCAGATATAATGACACAAACAGGTTGCAAATGAAGGTGATATTGGAAAAAGATTTTCCATGCAAATGGTAACCAAAAAGAGCCAGTGTACTGATACTGATATCAGACAAAATAGATTTTTTTTTAAATTTTTTTATTTTTTATTGACTTTGTAATAATATTACATTAAAAATATATATGTGAGGTCCCATTCAACCCCACCCCCCCACCCCCCCTCTCCCCCCCCCCAACAACACTCGTTCCCATCATCATGACACATCCATTGGATTTGGCAAGTACATCTCTGGGCACCTCTGCACCTCATATACATTGGTTCACATCATGGCCCATACTCTCCTCTATTCCATCAAGTAGGCCCTGTGAGGATTTACAATGTCCGGTGATTACCTCTGAAGCACCATCCAGGGCAGCTCCATGTCCCGAAGACGCCTCCACCTCTCATCTCTTCCTGCCTTTCCCCATACCCTTTGTCCATTATGTCCACTTTTCCCAATCCAATGCCACCTCTTCTATGTGGACACTGGATTGGTTGTGTCCATTGCACCTTTATGTCAAGAGGAGGCTCAGATTCCACCTGGATGCTGGATGCAATCCTCCCATTTTCAGTTGTAATCACATTAGGCTCCATGGTGTGGTGGTTGTCCTTCTTCACCTCCATCTTAGCTGAGTGTGGTAAGTCCAATAAATCAGATTGTAGGTGCTGGAGTCTGTTGAGGCTCAGGATCTGGCTATCACATTGTCAGTCCAGAGATTCAAATCCCCTAAATATATCTTAAACCCCAACATTAACTGCACCTCCAGCACATTAGCATGAAAGTCTTATGAAGGGAGATCCCATCTGAGTCCAGATTCATCACACATAAACACCATTTCCAAAGAGGGGCCATCTGCCCTGGTAGTTAACCCCATCGGCCATGACCATAACTCCCATGGGTCTCTTTAGCCCTCAAAGGAGCCAATATCTGGGGGTTGTATCTGCTTTATCTGTCTCTCTGACTCTGCTCAGTTGTGCATGAGGGCAAACCTTCTGCCAGCCTCCAGACTCTTTTTTAGAAACTCGTAGCCATATAAACTCATTTCTCCTTTCCATTTCCCCCTTACTTTAGGTCAAACAGCATTTTAAAGTCATGGTATTTTATGTAGAGACAAAATAGATTTTTAATGTCTCTTATAAGGGATGAAGAAGGTTATTATGTATCAACAAAAGGGACAATTCACCAAGAAGAAATAATGACACTAATAGTTATGCACCTAACTTGAGTGTCCCAAGATACATGAGGAACACATTGGCAAACTAAAGGGAGAAATAGATGTCTCCAAAATAACAGTTGGAGACTTCAGTACATGACCCTTCGCATTGAACAGATCATCCGGATAGAGGATAAATAAAGAAATAGAGAGTTTGAATAATATGATAAATGAGCTAGACCTAACAGATATTTATAGACCATTACACCACAAAACAGCAGGATATATATTATTTTTAAGCACTCATGGATCCTTCTCCAGAATAGACCATATGTTGGGCCACAAGACAAGTCTCAATAAATTTAAAAGATTGAAATTATATAATTATACAAAGCACTTTCTTTGATCATAACAGAATGAACGTGGAAATCAATAATGGATGGAAAAAGGGAAAATCATAAATATATGGAGATTAAACCAAACACTCTTAATCAGTGGATCCAGAAGAAATTACAAGATAATTCAGTAAATATCTTGAGACAAATGAAAATGAGAACATTTCAAAAATGGGAAACTGCAAAGACAGTGCTGAGAGGAAAATTTATAGCCCTCAATGCTTAACGTTAAAAAAGAAGAAAAAGCTAAAAGCAAAGACCTAACTGCACACCTGGAGGAACTAGAAAAAGATTAGCAAACTAACCCCGAACCAAGGCAAAGGAAAAAAATAGTAGAGACCAGTGCAAAATAAATGAAATCAAGAACAAAAACAAAACAAACAAACAAACAAAAAAAAAAACAAGAGAGAATCAACTAAACCAAAAGATGGGTTCTTTGAGAAGATCAACAAAATTGACAAATCTTTAGTTAGACAGACAAAGAAAAAAAGAGAGAAGACCCAAATAAATAAAATTTAAAATGAGAGGGGGAACATTACCACTGACACTGCAGAAATAAGAGAGACTACAAACGGATACTACGAAAAACTGTACATCAAAAAACTAGACAATGTAGATGAAATGGACAAATTCTTAGAAACACAAGAACAATCTACACTGACCCTAGAAGAAACAGAAGACCTCAACAAACAAATCACAAGTAAAGAGATTGAAACAGTCATCAAAAACCTCTAAAAGATGAAAGATCCAGGACCAGATGGTTTCACAGGTGAATTCTATCAATCATTCAAAGATGATCTAATACCGATCTTGCTTGCTCTTCCAAACATGGAACAGGAAAGAACACTACCAAGCTCATTCTGTAAAGCTAACATCACCCTAATACCAAACAAGATAAAAGTACTACACAAAAAATTACAGACCAATATCTCTAATAAATATAGATGCAAAAATCCTCAGCAAAATACTTGCAAACTGAATCCAAAAGCACATTGAATGATTTATATACCACAATTAAATGGATTTTATACCAGGTATGCAAGGGTGGTTTAATACAAGAAAATCAATTAGTATAATAGACCACATTAATAAACTAAATATGAAAAATTATGTGATCCTCTCAATGGATGCAGAAAAGGTATTTAACAAAATATGGCATCCTTTCTTGATTAAAAAACACACCAAAACATAAGAATAGATGGAAGCTTTCTCAATATGGTAACGTGTATATATGAAAAACACACAGCATTGTACTCAACAGTGAACGACTGAAAGCTTTCCTGCTGAGATCAGAAACAAGGCAAGGATGTCCACTGTCATCACAGCTATTAAATATTTTGCTAGAAGTTCTAGCCAGAGCAATTAGGCTAAATAAAGAAATAAAAGGTAGCCAAATAGGAAAAAAATAAAACTTGCACTATTTCCTGATGATATGATCCTATATCCAGAAAATCCTGAAAAATCCACAAGAAAGCTACTAGAATTAATAGACAAGTTCAGTAAAGTGGTGGGATACAAGATTAATACACAAAAATCAATAGTTTTTCTATATACAACTGATGAGCATCTGGGGAGGTAATCAGAAAAAAAATTCCTCTTATAATAGCAACTAAAACAATGAAATATTTAGGAATAAACTTAGCCAAGGACATACAGGATATGTACTCAGAAAACTACAAACACTACTAAAAGAAACCAAAGAAGACTTAAATAAATGGAAGAACATTCTATGTGCATGGACTGGAAGACTAAATATCATTAAGATGTCAATTCTGGGAAGCAGATGTGGCTCAAGTGATTAAGCTCCTGCCTACCACATGTGAGGTCCCAAATTCTGTTCTCCAAGCCTCCTAAAGAAGATGAGCAAGACAACGAGCTGACATAACAGGTTGGTGCAACAAACTGACACAACAAAATGACACAACAATAGACACAAGGAGGAAAACATAATGAAAGACACAACAAACCAGGAAGTAGAGGAGGCTCAAGTGATTAGGTGCCTCCCTCCCACACAGGAGAGCCTGGATTTGGTTCCCATTGCCTCCTAAAAAAGGAAGAAGAATACACAACGAACAGGCACAGAGGGTGTGTGTGGGGGTGATAAATAAATAAATATTATTTTTAAAATGATGTCAATTCTACCCAAACTGATTTACAGATTCAATGTAATCCCAATAAAAAATCCCAATGGTCTTTTTTGCAGAAATGGAAAAGCCAATTATTAAATTTACTTGGAAGGGTAAGGGACCTAGAATAGCCAAAAATGTCTTTAAAAAGAAGAACGAAGTTGGAGGACTCTCACTTCCCGACTTTAAAGCATATTACTTAGCTACAGTGGTAAAAACAGAACAGTACTGGCATAGAGACAGACAGATTGATCAATGGAAATGGATCAAGAACTCAGAAATCAACCCTTACATCTACAGTCAAGTGATTTTTGACAAGGCTGGCCACTCACCTGGGCCAGAACAGTCTCTTAACAAACAGTCCTGGGAGGACAGGATATCCATATCCAAAAGAAAGAAAGAGGATCCCTATCTCACACCTTATACAAAAATTAACTAAAAATGGATCAAGGACCTAAATATAAAAAGTGACAATCATAAAACTCCTAGAAGAAAATGTAGGAAAACATCTTCAAGGTTTTGTGGTAGGCAATAAATTCTTAAACCTTACATCCAAAGCATGAGCAGCAAAAGAAAAAAATGGGTAAATGGGATCTCCTCAAAATTAGACACTTTTGCACCTCAAAAGATTTTGTCAAAAGGGTGAAAAGGCAGCCAACTCAATGAGAGAAAATATTTGGAAGTCACATATTCAATAAGGATTTAATATCCATGATATACAAAGAGATACAACTCAACAATAAAAAGACAAACTTCCTGGGTAAAAAATGGGCAAAAGGCTTGAATAGACAATTGTCCAAAGAAGAAATACAAATGACTAAAAAGCACATGAAAAAAATGTTCAACATCACTAGTGATTAGGTAAATACAAATCAAAACTACAATGAGATATCATTTCACACCTATTAGAATGGCCATTATTAAATAGTCAGAAAACTACAAGTATTGAAGGAGTGGAGAGATAGAAATGTTTATTCATTGATGGTGGGAATGTAGAATGGTACAGCCACTGTGGAGGACTGTTCGGCTGTTCCTAAGGAAGTTGAATATAGATTTGCCATGTGACCTGACAATACCACCACTAGGTATATACCCAGAAGAACTGAGAGCAGAGACATGAACAGACATCTTCACACTGATATTCATAGCTGCATTATTCACATTTGCTGATGATGGAAACAACCCAGGTGTCCGTCAACCGATGAATGGATGAACAAATTATGGTGTATACGCACGATGGAGTATTATGCAGCTCTAAAAGAAAATGAAGTTGTGAAGCATGTGACGACATGGATGAACATGGAGGACATTACGTTGAGCAAAGCAAGCCAGACACAAAAGGACGAATAATGTATAATTGCACTATTATGAACTAAATATATTGTGTAAACTCATGGAGTTAATGATTAGAATATAGGTCATCAGAAAATAAAAGGAGGGTAGAGAATGGAAAACTGAGGGTATTCTGTGCAGAACTGATAAAAAAGGTTGTTTGTAAATCTTTGGAAATGAACATAAATGGTGATAGCACCACATCGTGTTTGTAACTAGCAGAGTTATTATATGGGCGTGATAGTGGTTGAAAGGGAAAGTCTAAGGATATGTATATTATTAGAAAGGAAGTTTAAAATTGTAACATGGGTTGCATAACATAATGAAACCTCTTGTGAAATACGAATATGGGTGCTATTGCATATAAAAGACATTTTACTAAATATAAATACAAAAAACTAAAACAAAAGCAGCTATGTATGGCAGGGGAAACAGAGATTGAGAGGTGAGGAGTTTTTTTGTTGTTTGTTTTTTTGTTTATTATTATTATTGGAATAATGAAAAATGCTCTATAATGATTGAAGTGATAAATGTACAACTACATAGTTTGATCACATACCATTGATTGTACACATTAGATGGACTTAAACGCTTTTTTTTTAAAGATCTATTTTTTATTTACTTCTCTCCCCTTCCCCCTCCCCATTGTCTGCTCTCTGTGTCCATTCACTGTGTTCTTCTGTGTCCGCTTCTATTCTTGTCAGCGGCACTGGGAATCCGTGTCTCCTTTTGTTGCATCAGCTCTTCATGTGTGCGGCACCACTCCTGGGCAGGCTGAACTTTCTTTCATGCTGGGCGGCTCTCCTTACGGGGTACACTCCTTGCGCGTGGGGCTCCCCTACCCGGGGGACACCCCTGCATGGCACGGCACTCCTTGCGCACATCAGCACTGCGCATGGGCCAGCTCCATATGGGTCAGGAGGCCCTGGGTTTGAACCCTGGACCTTCCATGTGGTAGACAGACGCTCTCGATCCGTTGAGCCAAATCTGCTGCCTGACTTATGCTTATTTAATATGCTTTTTAAAAAAATAAAATTGATTAAAAAACAAAAACAAAAAAGAACAGTGTCACCAGCATGAACTGCTGCCCTGCCCTAAGGGGAGGAGCCGCTGGCTCCCTGCTTTTAAGCCTAATTCATAAACTTGCTGGGACCAGAGCAGCAAGAGGCAGGAGAGCACTGAGCCCAGGGGCCAAGGGCCCCCGGGGCTGCCGAGGGCCGGGGTCTGATAGGGCCTCTGATGTCCACCTGCTCTGTTCCCAAATCTGGCCAATAGAAGGGAAGGTCTAAGCCCCCTGCCAGGCCCCACGCGGAACACTGTCCAGAATTCTCTCAATCAATCCGCATAATCAAACAATGATTATGACATAGTCAGTTCCCACTTTTCAAATGAAGAAACTGACAGTCAGAGGGCAGTGACTTTTCCAGAATCAGGCAAGACGCAGTTGGGAACAAACCCAGGCCTGCCAGTCCCCAAGCCTTTGCTCTTAAATTTGACTGCACAATGGAATCACCTGACACCTTTTAAAATACTGATGCCTGGGTCTCCCTACATAAGAGAAATTCGGTTCAATTGGTCTCAGGTCAGCTTGGGCACCAGGGCTTTCTCAAAGCTTCCCAGATGATTTTACTCTACCACCAAGGCAGAGAGCCCACCCGTATTTCTTAGTATAGTCCTCACTGCCCTGCCACCTGAGGGGACATAAACATGCAGACTGATTTCTAGGCCTCATCTAAATCCATTCGGCTGCCATAACATAATTCTTGAGCATCTACTACATGTTGGCTAAACACACAGCCTCATGTGACTGGCGCAACTCTCTCAGGAGCCTGTACCTTTTCCCTGTAATGAGGAAACTGAGATCCAGCAGTTTGTGCAGTCACTCCATCTCACTGCCCCCTAAAGAGGGAGGATGGGCGTGGTGGACCGAGGGGAACGAACAAGCCGGGGGAAGCCAGAGTGAGCAGTGGAGCCCAGGAAGGGAGAGGAGGGGTATAGGAGTTTCAGCAGCAGCAGGAGGGCAAAGGGGAGGGCAGGGAGGGATGAGAGGCTGTGGCCGTCAGGGCCGCAGCTCAGGAGGAGGGCTGAAGGATGTGGGATTTCCATGGGGGGAACTTCCTGGGAAGCCTGGGTGGAGGAGGGAGAAGACAGAAGGGAAGGGAAATCTGAGGCAGAGATGGGGCGTGTTGGGAATTGAATCATCCCCTCCACAAAGACAGGTTTAAGTCCTAACCCTGGTCCTGTGGAGTACGAACCCACTGGTAAACTGGACCTTTGAAGATGTTAGTAGTTACAATGTGGCAGAACTGAATGAGGGTGGACCTTCATACAGCAGCACCGAAGTCCTAATAAGCAAAGGAAACTGGACACGGAAGCTGGAGAAGGAGACAGATATTGCCATGTAACAGAGGCAGAGAATAAGCCAGCACCAGAAGGCCACAGACTAGGAGAGAAAGCATGGTGTAGCAATACCCTGACGTTGGACTTCTAGTTTCCAAAACTCTGAGACAATAAATTCCTTTTGTTTAACCCAAGCAATCTCTGGTGTTTGTCATAGCAGCCCTGGCAAACTAGGACAGGCAGGGAAGAGATGAGTCTGGCTTGGGTGTGAGTCTCATCTCATCACACGTTGGGCGCGCCTGTCCTTACTGCTAGCTGGCTCTGAAGGACATCTAGGGTTCTGTAACAGAAAACGGCCAGCTACTCTCTCAGAGAACTGACCAAGATTTCAGTGTTCCCAAGTAGGAGAGCGTGTCTCCTCTGAATCTACACCATAGCATTTCTCATTGGTTTGTCCTTAAGGCTTAAATGTTATTTTGTCTCTCGTGCATTGCCCCAGTTCCTTCATTAAGCATTTTATGTAGACAGTAAAGAAATGTAGCACAAGGATGGTGCAGAAATATGGGGATACTTCAGAAAAAAGGGGGTCCTGAGTTTCCCTAGGTGTCTCTCTGGGGCTTGTTAAGGTAAAAGGAAAAGGGCAAGTTATCCCCCTCCTGAAGAGAGAACACAAAAGGTTGGCAGATTAAGAACAAACAGTTAAAAGCTCTTATTCACCTTGAAATGTGATACTAGACCTGCATCTGGACTGACATGCCAAACAACCGTAATTGCAGTGCAGCACAGACCTGATATAACATGACTCACAGAAATGCCAATTTGAATAGATCATAGGCCGAGTCATGTCCTACAGAAAAAGATACCAAGCAAAACAAACCCCAAACCCTTCCAGCCCCAAACTTGAAAATCCAGGTATATCACCATGAGGTATTAAGGTTTGCATTTGTTTTATTTCCTACTTTAGCAAAATGATAAAGGGCTTAATAGGGTGGCTGCCATGTTTGCTTTCTTTTTTTCTTTCTACCTTTTGTTTACCCCTCCTGCTTTCCCTTATATTGGCCTTCATACTTGTCTTTGTTTCTGGGACTCTGTAAGCAAAGCAGTCAGAGCTTCAGGCACTGGCGGCCCCCGGCTTCCTAAACATGCAGAGTGGGGAGGTTCCTGTCTCTCCTTCTACACCTCCTCCTTCTTGATGCTATTCCCCATTCCTGTTTTCTGGGGACCTGCCAGGCTCATTATAAAATTTCATCCCTAACTTGCAATAAGCAGAAGAGCAGCTTAATCTTTGTCCTTTATGTCCAGAGAATGTATACTCGTCAAACCAGTAGGGGGAGCAAATCTCTGGGTATCCCAATACCTAGGGAGTAGCTGTAGCCTCCAGACAAGCTAGCCTCTGGGCTCGCAGTTACAA
Source organism: Dasypus novemcinctus (assembly GCF_030445035.2). Lineage (NCBI taxonomy): Eukaryota > Metazoa > Chordata > Mammalia > Cingulata > Dasypodidae > Dasypus > Dasypus novemcinctus. The sequence goes on from NC_080673.1 coordinate 54,317,492, forward strand.
CTTCCTCTTCCAGCTTCCCAGAGAATGCACATCAGCAAAACCAGAACAAGTCGGTTAACAAAGCTATTTGCTGAAATTATTTCTAAATCATGCCCTAGAAAAATCCAGGTTTTCAGAAAGCAACAAGTTGATTATTTCCAGCAATAGTCCTGTGATGTGCAGGAGCTCAGACAATTGCTCCAAAAAAATACGTCCTTAAATGCAAAAATACCAGGATTTAATCCCCGGATCTCACTCACTGAAAACCAGGTATAAAGCCAAATACATTCTCCATCCCAGAGACTTACCCTCCATTGAAACAGGACCCAAAAAAGGACACTTCCAGCTTGGCATCCCTGTTGCAGACTCTGAGATGGTAGTAAGGAGTGACGGGTGAAAAGGGCAAATGCAGTCCCATAAAAGGATACAATAGCCAAGGTCATGAATATTTTTTTATAAAATTTTCAAGGGATCAGACACATAGCCTGGACTCTGATTTGATCCTTAGAGATGTCTTTGACTTCTAGAGTGGTTTGGTTAAATGAAAAAAAAAAAAGGTACTCTGCATAATACTTCGCATAAATCCTTTGGAAAGAGCTCTCGAGAATCAGGCAGACAGAGTGTTGGTAAAACATCGGAGTTCAAGTCCTCAACCACACTGGAATGAGGATCCTGCTTGATAATGGCAGAGAAAATTCCAAAGCAAGGAAAGGAAGGAATCTAAAGATAGTCTCAAGAATAGATGTAAGTAGTCTTCATTCATCCATTCACTCATTCAGGACCCACCACTTGCCAAGCTCTGTGCTCAGAGCTGGGAATACAGGGATGATCAAGACACAACATGCCTACTTTTGTAGAGTTTGCAGGGAAGTGAGGAAGACAAACAGTAACAAGTGATCACAGAGCTAATTAATAGATTATCAGGATGAGGCTCTCAGTGAATCCTGGGTGACAGGGAAGCATGCCTCAGGGGAACTGTGTAGTCAGGGAGGTGACAAGAGCCTTAACAAGAGTGACATTTCAGCTGAGAACTGATAATTAAGTGCTAGCTAGGTGAATGGGAGGGAGTGGACAGGTGGGAAAACGTGACAGGTAGGCCCGTGGAAGAGCAATGAAAAGGCCTAAAGAGGGAAGGAATGTGGCATGGTCAAAGGATCCCCAAAGAAGTTCAGTGTAGCCGTTGCACAGAGCCCTAGGAGAGAGTAGTACCTTGTGTGTGCTTGCCAGAGTCAGGCTACATAGGGCCACGTAGACTGTAAACATTTACCTTATACCAGAGGTTTGCAGTCATGGGGAATTCACCCTTCAGGGGCATTTGGCAATGTCTGGAGACATTTTTGTTGGTCACAACTGGAAGGGGAGTAATACTGGTATCTAGTGGATAGAAGAGATGCTGGTAAACATCACACCACGCACAATCCCCCACAACAAAGAATCACCCTGCCTCAAATATCAATAGTGCTGAGGTTAAAAAAGTTTAAAAATGTAAAAATCTTTTTAAAGAGGAGCAGGTGTAGTTCAGTGGTTGAGCACCTGCTTTGCATGTATGAGATCCTGGGTTCAATCCCTGGTCCTCCTTTAAAAAAAAAAACTGTACTGAAATTTTAAAAACCCTGCTTTATACTGAGGATAGGCAGCCACTAAAGGATGTTAAGCTGGGAGATTTTGTGATGAGATTTGTTTAAAAAATATCACCCATTAGAAAGAATTGTGGAAAGAGGGCAGAGTAGGGAGCCCCAGGACTCAGTCTTTCCACCAGAACAACTGTTAAACAGGCAGGAACTGTCTGAAACAACTACTTTAAAACTCTGGAGGCCAGAAGACTATGCAGAATCCAGGGAAGAGTGGCTGGAAAGAAGAGGCTGATAAATTATGATAAAGAGTAAATTGTTCTCTCCATGTGGCAGCTACTGGTATCCATTTCCCATTCTTGCAGCAGGCTACTGTGGGGTCTGGTTGCTGGCTAGTTCTCTGGTGACAGAAAGGACACAAAAATCCTCTTCCACAAGAACAGGGATGAGCACCTCTGATCATTGATTGCAACTTCTGATCGTTGGGGATCCAGCTCTGAGGTAAGCCATTGTTTCAACCTGCCCAGATAAAGGCAGCCACAGTCATTGTTTCAACCATACCCAGACAGGGGCAGTGGGAATGGAGACTTAATGATGCTGCACTTTCTCAGGGATGCAGGGACTGCTGGTTGAAGGGCTGCATTTGCTGTGCAGAACAGGAAAGCTCAGCTCTGAACCATCACAGAAGAAGCTCTTGGAGACCTTCCTGATGTCCCACAAGGCACATTGGAGGCAGTCGGCACCCCTTTCATGGATGGGTCCTGGCCTTGTTTTGGCTTGGAAAGATTGCCTTGTGAAATTACTCTCTGGGGCAACCCTACTCCCAGAATTTACCCTCCAGCAAGAGCTGCTTGAGACAACAAAAGGAGTGTAAGAAACTATAAAGGTAGGCAATCTGGGGCAAAAACTTGCCAGCTTCAAACACGCAGGAGAAGGAGATTTGTCTTATGAGAAACAGAATGAACAATCAAAATCCTGTAAACAGGGTAACTCCAAAATAACTAATAAGGAAAAGCCCAAAAACAGCAGGACAAAACAAATACCCAGAAAGACTGAGAAAACCCTGCACACTGCATTTGTTTTGGGAAGACATTCCTGATAGGAGGGATGAAGCTCAAGAAAATCTCTGTCTTTTCACCATCTGGTTACAAAATCAAGAAACAGAGACACCTCAGGGAATAAACCCCAGAGCCAACATTTTAAAATATTAAAATGTACAGTGTGCAACAAAAGGATAAAAGGCAAACAATGAAACAGGAAATGATGGCCCATCCAAAGAAGAGACAATCCAGAAAACACCAATGAAGAAGATGAGAATGTGAGCATACTAAACAAAGCCTTTAAAAAAAAGGTTTTAAAAATGCTCAATGAAATGAAGGAAAATACAGAGAAATAACTAAAGTTTTTCAGGAAAACAATGAATGAACAATATGAGAGTCTTAGTAGGAGATAAAATGTTCAAAAAGGAACCAAACAGAATGGCTGGAGTTGAAGATCACAATAACTGAAATGAAAATCACCCAGGAGGGTTGCAAGAGCAGATTGGCACTAGCAGAAGAAAGAATCAGTGAAGCTGAAGACAAAACATTTTAAATGAGTCAGGCTGAGAATCAGAAAGAAAAAAAAGAATTATTAAAAGTGAAACTAGCCTAAGACAATCTTTGGGACACCACCAAGCACACCATTAATGGGAGTCCCAGAAGGAGAAGAAAGAGCAGCAGAAGGGATATTCAAAGAAATAATGTCTGAGAACTTCCCAAATTTAGCAAAAGAGGTGAATATGCACATCCAGAAAAACCCGGAGAACACCAAACAGGATAAACATCATATATTAATCACACTGTCAGATACAAAGGACAAGGAGAAACAGAGGTTGGCAGCATGGGTTGAAAAGCATGACCCAACTATATGCTGTCTGCAGGAGACTCACCTTACACTCAAACATACAAGTAGGTTGAAAGTGAAAGGATGGAAAAAATACACCATGCAAGTCAGAATCAAGAGAGAGCTGGCGTAGCTCTAATATCGGATAAAATAGACTATGTAATCACAGTTAAAAGGGACAAGGATGGTCATTTATACTGACAAAGGGGACAATTCAACAAGAAGACATAACAACCGTAAATATATATGCACTTAACAGTAGAGCCCCAAAAATGTATGAAGCAAATATTGACAGATTTGAAGGGATAAATTGACAGTTCTACAGGAATTGTATGAATCTTTAGCACAGCACTCTCAATAATGGATAGAATATCTAGTCAGAAGATCAGTAAGGAAATACAAGACTTGAATGATGCTCTAAACCAACCAGACCTAACAGACGTATATAGAACACTTCATCCAACAAAACAGAATACACATTCTTCCCAAGTGCTCATGGATCATTCTCAAGGATAGACCATATGTTAGGTCGCAAACCAAGTCTCAATAAATTCAAAAATATTGAAATCAGACAATGTATATTTTCCAACCACAACCAAATGAAGCTAGAAATCAATAACAGAGAGAAATGGAAAAGTCACAAAAACATAGAAACAAAATAGCATACTCTTAAATAAACAATGGGTTAAAGAAGTCAGAAGAAAATTAGGAAATACCTTGAGGCAAATGAAAATGAAAATACAATATAGCAAAATTAATGGGATGCAGTGAAGGCTGTGCTAAGATAGAAATTTATAGCTCCAAATGCTTACATTAAAAAAGAAGGAAGAGGGGAGACTTCTGGGAAGATGGCATCAACATAGGTAGGCAGGGATCAATGCTCTCACAAAAACAATGGAGGAAGGGCAAAGAACTGTCCAAGGAGCTGCACTGGGGTTCTGCACACCAGGAGAGTGCTGCACATCCTCCAGGAGGGTGAAGGACAGAGAGATAAGGAAGCAAAAATAAAAACCGTGAGTTACTAGCTCCTCCAGCCAGGAACAACACCCATCCCCCACCTTCAAGATGAACAGCCTGGAAAAAAATCCAAGGTTCTCTACAGCCAATTGGAAGGGGAAGAGACTCCTTCTTCCCTGGAGAGTGGAAGGGTGTGGCAGAGGGCAGAGAGTGGTTTCTCTTCAGTAAGTTTGGCCAGCAAAGCCTGCTTTGAATCTCAGCTCTGGTCAGACCAGAATCAAGGGCAAGTAGATGTTGAAAGAGACACCTCTGTGAAAAGATTAACTGTCCAAGCACCATCCACTGGCTGGCCGGGAAACTGCAAGGAGAAAAGCATTTTTTGGACTCTCTTGTCCCAGACCCCTTGAATTGGATCTTTGCCCAATTAGTCCTGGCACTATTTTGATAACTTAAGCTGGGCAATTTTAAAGACTTAGAATAAGTTAAACCAAAAATCAAAGAAGAGCATGGGAAAAAAACAACACTAGGCAAGGGAGAGAAATTGACCATCAGGGTAAATTCACCAACATATTCAGAAACCTAGACATCATCAAAAAATTACAAGCCATACTAGATAAGAAGAAGGGTTGACCCAGCCAAAGGAAGAAATAAAAAATCTTGACAAGACACAGATTTAAGACAACTAATCAATGAGAATCACACAAATCTCCTAAATCAACTTAAAGAATTGAAAGGAAATATGACTAAAGAGATGATGGATTTTAGAAGACACTGTGTAAGCATAAAGAATAATTTGAAAACCTGCAAAGAAAAGTAACAGAGCTTATGGGACTGAAAGACACAGATGAGATTAAAAATATATTAGAGGTATATAACAGAAGATTTGAATTTGTGGAGGACAGAATTAGTGAATTTGAAGACCAAGCATCTGAACTTGAAAAGGCAAGAGAAGAGAAAGAGAAAAGAATGAGGAAAAAATGGAACAGATTCTCAGGGAATGGATGACAATGCGAAGCACACAAACATTTATGCATTATCAGTGTCTCAGAAGGAGGAAAGAATGGAAAAAGGGCAGAAAGAAAATTTGAAGAAAAAAGGATCAAAATCTTCCCAACAATTACAAAAGACATAAATATAAAATATCCAAGAAGGACAATGCACCCCAAGCAGAATAAATCTGAATAAACCTACTCTGAGACACTTGCTATTAAGAATGACAAATACTAGAGATAAAGAGTAAATCCTGAAAGCAGCAAGATAAGAAGAACAGCAAACTAATCCCTAATCAAGCAAAGGAAAGAAATAGTAAAGATCAGAACAGAAATAAATGAAATTGAGAACAAAAAACTACAGAGAATCAACAAAACCAAAAGTTGGTTCTATTTTTTAAATACATTTTTAATTTTTTAAAAAAGATACATAGTTTACATAAATTGTTACACAGAAATATATAAGGGATTCCCATATGTCCCACTCCCCTCAACCTTCCACTTTCCCCCACATTAACAAATTCTGTCATTAGTGTAGTGTAGTACATTCATTGCAATTGATGAACACATTTTGGAGCATGCCACTAAGCATGGATTATAGTTTACATTGTAGTTTACACTCTCTCCCACTCCATTCTGTAGGTTATGGCAGGATATAATGGCCTGTATCTGTCATTGCAATGTTATTCAGGATAATTCCAAGTCCTGAAAATGCCCCCATTTTACACCTCTTTTTCCCTCTCCCTGCCTTCAGCACCTCCAGTGACCACTATCTCCAAATCAATGATATAATTTCTTCCATTTCTAAAATCACAATAAATCTATAGTAGAATATCAGTAAGTCCACTCTAGTCCATATTTTATTCCCTAGTCCTCAGGATTCTGGGATGGTGATGCCCACTCCACCTCTTATTGACAGGGGGCTTAGATACCACATTGCTGATGGATGGGACTCTCTTACTTGCAGTTGTAGACTCTCTCAGTTCCTTGGTAGGTGGTTGTCCACCCTCACCTCCTTGTTATCATCCTAAGTGGGAACCATGACCTAGAGAGTAGATGTTGCAACTCTGTTGAGATTCAGGGCCCAGCTGGCACATGGACAGCCCAAAGATTCAAGTCTCTTGGATGTCCACCTACCAACTCCAGCACCAACTGTAGGTTCAAACAGAAGGGACAGAAGAGTTGTGTGTAGAGAAGTCACAGGTGAGTCCAACTCTGTCACACTTGGGAGTACAAACTCCAAAGTAGGCCCCATTGGCAAGACACCAGACTCCAGAGTTATCTGCCATGACTGTGGGAACTGAGTGTCTCCAGAGCCCTCAGGAGTCCCACTATTTGAGGTAATATCCACTTTGGCAGTCTATGAGATCCTGCTGAGATGTGCATAGGTGTTACCTCTGAGATGATCTCCCAACTCAAAAAATTGTTTCTTCAAGTTCAACAAATCCTTAACAAAGACAAAAAGACAGTAGATACAAATAAATAAACTCAGAAATGAGAGGGGGGACATTACAACTCACACTGTAGAAATAAGAGAGATCATGAGAAGATATTATGAACGACTGTACACCAACAAATTGGATAATGGAGGCAAAATGGACAAATTTTAGAAACACAAGAACAACCTACTCGGACCCTAGAAGAAATAGAAGACCTCAACAAACTGATCACTAGTAAAGGGATTGAAACAGTCATCAAGAATGTCCCAAAAATGAATAGCCCAGGACCTGATAGTTTCACAGGTGAACTTTATCAATAATTCAAAGATGATTTAATACCAATCTTGCTCAAACTCTTCCAAAATACTGAACAGGATAGAACACTACTAAACTCATTCAGTGATGCCAACATCACCCTAATACCAAAACAAAATAAAGATACTATAAAAAAAGCATATTACAGACCAATATATCTAATGAATATAGATGTAAAAATCCTCAACAAAATACTTGCAAACTAATTCAAAAGTACATTAAAAGAATTATATACCACAATCAAGTGGGTTTTATTCCCAGTATGCAAAGGTGGTTCAACACAAGAAAATCAATTAGTGTAAAAAACCACATTAATAAATTAAAGATGAAAAATCACATGATCCTCTTGATTGATGCAGAGCAGGCATTTGACAAAATACAGCATCCTTTCTTAATAGAAAAAAAACCACCAAAATACAGGAATAGATGGAAGCTTTCTCAATATGGTAAAGTGCATATATGCAAAACCCAGAGCTAGCATTGTACTCAATGGTGAAAGACTGAAAGCTTTCCCACTGAGATCAGGAATAAGACAAGGATACCCACTGACACCACTGTTATTCAATATTGTGCTAGAAGTCCCAGCTAGAGTAATTAGACAAAGAAAATAAATAAAAGGCAGCCAAACAGGAAAGAAGTAAAACTTGCACTATTCACTGATGATATGATCTTGTATCTAGAAAATCCTGAAAAACCCACAACAAAGTTACCAGAACTAACAGATGTGCTTGGTAAAGAGCAGGATACAGGAATAATATGCAAAAAATCAGTACTGTTTCCATACACTACTGATGAGCAATATGAGGAGGAAGTCAGTAAAAGATCTCCATTTATAATAGCGACTAAAAGAATCAAATGTTTAGGAATAAACTTAACCAACAACATGAAGGACCTGTATTCAGAAAACTGCAAAATATTGCGAAAAGAAACCAAAGAAGACCTCAATAAATAGCAGTATACTCCAGGTTCATGAATTGGAAGACTATTATTAAGATGTCAATCTACTGAAATTGATTTACAGATTCAACACAATCCCAATAAAAATCCCAATGGCCTTTTTTGCAGAAATGGAAAAGCAAATTATCGAATTTATTTGGAAGGGTAGGGGGCCCCAAATAATAAAAAAAAAAAAATGTCTTTTAAAAAAAGCAAAGCTGAAGGACTCTTACTTCCAGACTTTAAATCATATTAATTATCTACAGTGGTAAAAACAGCATGTTACTGGCTTAAAGACAGACATATTGAACAATGGAACTGAACTAAGAACTCAGAAATAGACTCTCACATCTATTGTAAGTGATTTTTGATAAGGCTATCAAGCCCTCCCAGCTGGGCCAGAATAGTCTATTCAACAAATAGTCCTGGAAGAAAGAACTAGATATCTATATCCAAAAGAAAGAAGGAGGACACCTCTCTCATACCTTATACAAAACTTAACTCAAAAGGGATCAAGGACCTAAATATAAAAAGCTACAACAATAAAACTCCTAAAAATAAATGTAGGGAAACATCTTCAAGATCTTGTGGTATACTATAGTTTCTTAAACCTTATACCCAAAGCACAAGCAATGCAAGAAAAAATAGATAAATGGGACCTCTTCAAAATTAAACACTTTCATTCTTCAAAAGACTTTGTCAAGAAAGTAAAAAGGCAGCCTACTCAATGGAAAAAAATATTTGGAAGCCACATGTTTGATAAGGGTTTGATAACTACATCACATAAAGAGACCATACAACCCAACAATAAAAAGACAAGCAATCCAATTTTTAAAATGTGCAAAAGTCTTGAATAGACATTTTGCCAAAGAGGAAGTACAAATGGCCAAAAAGCACCAACAAGTTAACACCACCAGCTATTAGGAAAATGCAAATCAAAACTACAATGAGATATGATTTCGTGCCTTATAGAATGGCCATTATTTTAAAAAGAAAACAACAGAAAACAGAAAACTGCAAGTGCTGGAGAAGATGTGGAGAAATAGGAACACTCCTTCACTGTTGGTGGGAATGTAGAATGGTGCAGCATCTGTGGAAGACAGTTTGTTGGTACCTCAAGAAGCTGCATATAGAAGGACCATATCATCCAGCAATCCCTTTTCTAGGAATATATTCAGGAGAACTGAAAGCAAGGATGCAAACTGACATTTACACACTGGTGTTCATAGCTGCATTATTCACAATTGCTAAAATATGGAATCAGCCCAAGTGACCATCAACCAATGAATGGATAAACAAAATATGGTATATACATACAATGAAATACTATTCAGCTGTAAGTAGAAATAAAATTACGATGCATATAACAGCATGGATGAACCTTGAGGACATTGAGTGAAATAAACCAGACACAAAAAGACAAATAATGTATAGCCTCATTGATTTGAACTAAATATGATGAGAAAATTCGTGAAGGTAAATTCTACAGTAAAGGTTACTAGGAGGTAGAATGTGGATTGAGAATGGGAGTTGATGCTTACCACATGTAGAATTTTTAATAAGGTTCCTTGTGAAAGTGTAGAAATGAAGAGAGTTGATGGTAACACGTTATAGTGAGTGTTAACTGGCAATGCACATTTATCAATGTGACTGTGCCTGAAGGGGGTAGTCTGTGGACGTAAATGCCACTTGAAAGGAAGCTGGAGAATAATCTAGGGACATAGAGATTTGATGGATGAAGATTGTGGTTAATAGTATAAATATATAAAAACTTTCTTTTATAATGCTAAGAATATGGTGATACCCAGGAAAATGACAACTAAGGTAACTTTTGGATAATAGTTACCAGTAATATTGTCATATTTTTGTAGCAATGGCAAAGAAGATATATCAATTCTAAGGGACAATATAAGGAGGTGTGGCAGTTTGAAATTATTTTATGAATCTTAAAAAGAGAAATATTATGTTTATAAATTATTGTATTCCTCTGGATATGATACTATTTGATTGCATTAAATTCAATTGAGGGACCTTTGATAAAATTCCTGTTAAGATTACTGTAGTGCTTTTTATTGGACTAGGTCAGTGAGGCGGGTCTCAGGGTGAGTCCCCACACCCCCACTGGGTCTGCTATAAATGGACCCTCACACAGACACAGGAAGAGAGTGCGTTGTCTTTTTTTTTTTTTAAGATTTATTTAATTTTTTATTTATTTTTCTCCAAATCCCCCCCCCCCCGAGTTGTCTGCTCTCTCTGTCCATTTGCTATGTGTTCTTCTGTGTCTGCTTGGATTCTTGTCAGCAGCACCAGGAATCTGTGTCTCCTTTTGTTGCATCATCTTGCTGCATCAGCTTTCTGTGTGTGTAGTGCTACTCCTGGGCAGGCTGTGCTTTTTTTTGCATGGGGCAGCTCTCCTTATGGGGTGCACTCCTTGCACGTGGGGCTCACCTACATGGGGGACACCCCTGTGTGGCATGGCACTCCTTGGGCACATTAGCACTGTGCATGGGCCAGCTCATCACATGGGTCTGGAGGCCCTGAGTTTGAACCCTGGACCTCCCATGTGGTAGACGGATGCCCTATCATTTGAGCCAAATCCACTTCCCTGTCATTTTTTTTATCCTACCATGTGACAAAAAGGAGAAGGCTCAAACAGCTGAGACCCTGGGGAGAGATGAGCCGTTTGCCTGGTAGCTTAAACTGAAATTGAGAAGAAAGCCAAGAATCATATAGGAGGCTCTTAAAGAAACAAACCCTATCACAGGAGAGAGAGAACTATAGGATCACTTAAGCAGAAAGCCTCAAGAAGCTTGGCCCATGGAGCTCAAGAGGTAAGGATGAGCCTGGAGGGGAAGGCTGAAATGGGCAGAGATCAGCAGCCATCTTGCTTCACCATGTGGCAGCTGACTTTGGTGAGAAAGAACCTCTTATGGTGCCTTGAGCTGGACTTTCCATGACCTTGGAACAGTAAGCGTTTACCCCAAATAAAGCCCCTTTATAAAAGCCAACACATTTCTGGTACTTTGCATCAGCACCCCTTTGACAAACCAAAACAGGAGTTATGGGGTGTTTCTTTTTGGAGTAATGAAAATGCTCTCAAATTGACTGAGATGATGACAACACAACTCTGTGATGAAAATGAGAGCCACAGAGTATACAGTTTGAATGCATTGTACAAAGCATGGGAATGTATAGCACAATGAATCCTGTGATTGAAGATGGACTGTGGTTAACAGAAAAATATGAGAGCATTCCCTTATGAACTGTAACAAATATATAATACTAACACAGGGTGTTAATAATCAGGTGGGTTGGGAGGAAAATACACCAAATGTAAGACATCGGCTATAGTTAGTAACAATATTTTAATGATGCTCTTTCATTGTTTATAACAAATGTTTCACAACAATGCAAGGTGTTGGTAGTGGGATGATGTATGGGAGTCCTGTATGACGATATGCATGTTTTGTAAATTCACAACTTTTGCTATACCCTTATGGTTTATGTATGTTCGTATATGAATAATATACTTCAATTTTTAAAAAGTTAATGAAAAAGTAAAGAAGAAAGACTTCAAATCAAAGATCTATCTCAAAACTGACTGAACTAGAAAAAGAAGAGTAAACTAAACCTCAAAAGGAGGAGAAGGAAGGAAATAATTTAGAGTGGAGATAAATGGAATAGAAAGCAAAAAATCAATAAAGGTAATCAACAAAACCAAAAGTTGGTTCCTTGAAAAGTTCAATTAAATTAACAAACATTTACCCAAACTAACAAAGAAAAAAAGAGAAAGGATACAAATAACTAAAATCAGAAATGAAAAGGAGGACATTATTACTGACCCTACTGAAATAAAAAAGAATAAGAGGATACTATGAACAACTGTGTGCCAATAAATTAGAGAACCTAGATGAAATGGACAAATTCTTAGACATGCATAAACTACCTACATTGACTCAAGAAGAAAAAGAGGATCTCAAAAGACCAATCACTGATAAAGAGATTGAATTAGCCACCAAACCCTCCCAACAAAGAAAAGCCCAGGGCCAGATGGCTTCAGGGAAATTCTACCAAACATTCCAAGAAGCCTTGACTCCAGTTCTGCTCAAACACTTCCAAAAAATTGAAAAGGAGTGTATTAGTCAGGGTTCTCCAGGGAAACAGAATCAACAAGGGATATCTGTTGATAGTAAGAGTTTTATCAGAGTCTCTCATACAGCCGTGGGGATATACAAGTTCAGATTCCACAGGTAGGCTGCGACCAAGAGCTCTGATGAAAGTCCAGTGAAGATTCTTGACGAGTTCTGGGAGATGTTGGCTGTCCAAAGATGAGCTGGGAAATTCTCTCTCAATGCTGGAATCACTTCCCCTTTTAAGGGATTCAACTGAATCGGTTAAGGGTCACTCATTGCTAATGGCAATCTCCCTGATTGATGTAATTATAGCCAGCTAGTTATGATTTACCACTGCAGTAAAGTCAATGGTGATTAAAGTTCATAAATGCCCTTGCATTACAGTTAGCCGGGTGCTCCCCTGACCAAACAACTGGGCACAATTACCTGGCCAAGTTGACACAATAGCTTAACCACAACAAGGAGGGAACACTCCCTAATTCATTCTATGAGGCCAACATTGCCCTCATACCAAAACCAGATAAAAAAAGCACAAGAAAACTATAGACCAGTATCTCTTATGAATACAGATGCAAAAATCCTCAACAAAATACCAGTAAACTGACTCCAACAGCATATTAAAAGAATGATACAACATGATTGTGACAGTTTGAAGTTCTTTCATGAATCCCCAAATGGAAAAGATCATAGTTTTTAACTAATCCATTCTGTGGGTGTGAGACCCTTCTGATTGGACTTGTCAGTGAGGTGTGACTCATGTTGAGTCTCCGCCCTTTTACTGGACCTGATATAAATGGAGACACAGGAAAGGGAGCTTTGCTATATGTGACCCTGCTATGAAGAAGACTCAAGGATGGCTAGCAGCCAAAGCTAAAGCATGAAGCCCCAAGAGGCTGGGCCTGTGGAGTTGCTCAAGGCTGAAGAGATAAGCTGTGTGCCTGATAGCTCACAGCTGAACTCGGGATGAAAGTGGAGCAGCTGAGACTGAAAAAGGATGGCAGGTGATAGACGAGCCCTGTGCCAGGTTGCCCACAGTTGAGCTCCAGGAGATGGTGGATTCTGGAGGCAAAGGCAGAGACCACATCAGAGATCAGCGGCCATCTCACTATGCCACATGGCAGGACCCTGAGAAAGCACCCCTTTATAAAGGTCAATCCATATCTGGTACTTTGCACTGACAGTCCTATGACAAACTAAGACAATGATCAAGGCGGGATTTATCCCTGGGATGCAAGGTTGGTTACATACAAGGAAATCAATTAATGTGCTATTACACATTCACAGAACAAAGGGGGAAAACACATGATCATTTCAACTGATGCCGAAAAGGCATTTGACAAAATCCAGCACACCTTCTTGATAAAAAATACAGAACACTAGGAATGGAAGGAAATATGATAGAAATAACTTTAGATGATTCCAAATCCCAACTGTCGCGGCACTCCCAGCCATCAAGTCTTCCCTGCTGAGGCCTCAGACTTGACCAAGGAGCAGCCATTCCTGCTGTGCCCTACTGCCCAGGTAGTTCATGAATTTAAATGCTTGTGTTAAGCCAACAAGTCTTGAGGGTAATTTGTTACACTTCAATAGTCATTGGAACAATCTTGTTACAAGTTAACTCAACCTTCCAGATTGCTCCATTTGGCACCCTTGGACAGTTCCTTGGGAGTCTCCCCAGAGCCTGCAGGGTGGCAATTCAGACAGGAGAATGCCCGTGGTCCTTGGGTGGGGCTAGCAGATTGGCAGAGCCAATGCCAAAGTGTAGCAGGTACCTGAGGGTTCTTGAGATAGATGAAATCAAGAAAATTAGACAAGGTTTACTGGATGTGTCTGATAAAGGGTGAGGTAGAGGGAAAAGGAAGAGTTAAGGATTCTCAGGTTTCAAGCTCCTGACTTGAGCAATTGAGTAGATTGATGGATAGGAGTTAGATAAGGAGAGTACGGATTAATCTGTGATTTCACTGGATATGGCAAGAAGTGGGACCTCCCGTCACCAGAGAAGTCAAGGACGTTGATTTTAAGACTGCAAGGCTGCAAAAAGGCTTAAGGATCTCTTACTGCTTCTCCCTTCCTATGCAATGAATACTTTCCAAGTGTTAGGCTGAGACTCTTGCTCAGCTGGACCACGTGTTTCAAGAAGAATATGTTAAAGAAGTCAGAGGTTCTCCCTGGAAAAATGCATGGAGTTGCTATAGGAATTACATACCCTATACTATTGCTGGCAGAATAGATATATAATGCTATTTTATGCCACAGATATACATATATATCTGTGATTACTTTCCAGTAAGTTGGAATCCTTTTTTAACATGCGGCTTTTCTTTTTCACCTCCCTCTCACCTTTAACCAAAACTGCAACATGTGCATAATGTTAGCCTGTTTTGCATTATTTAGATAATTGGTGCCTTTCACTCACATTCTTGTCAACTGTGCTTTAGTGCATAGACTCAAAATATTCCCAGCCCTAGAAGGGACCTTAAAAATTAATATTATAAAACAAGCACCTCTGCCTGGATGCCTCAAATAATGGGGAACTCACCACCTCCTGTCTCTGATCATAGGTAGGTAGGATCCTCTTCTGAAACGAGGGGCCAAGGTCAGGCCTAGGGCACTTTTCTGACTCCTGTGATGACCATACTCAAGGGCAGGGCTAAAGGTTCAGGAATTTACATTACCCCACCTCTCACCCCCAGCTCATTTCCAAAAGACAGTGCTTGTACCAGCAATACTTTTCAATTAGTTACAAAATCATGTCAGGGGAAAGAAAAAAAAAAAAAAAAAAAGAAATGAACGAAAGAAGGGAAAGAGGGATGAAACATTACTGTGACACCCTGTTCCAAGTATTTTACTGTTCTTTTATCTCAATCCTTATAATATCTTCTTCATTGGTGTTTGTGATTCATTTTTATATGAAGAACCAAGGCACAAAGAGATTAAATAACTTGCCCAAGATTATGCAGCTGATAAGATACAGGATCAGCGTCCTCTCTGGACTCCAGACCAGAGCTCTCTGCACTTTCACCTTTTTCTTCCATCTTCCTTTCACCCTTTTAAACAATGGAAGACGTTACTCTAAGATTTAGATAGACAGGACTACGGAAGACAAGTGCCACCGTATCTCTCTCTGAGCACCACCAGATGGCGCAGTGCAAAGCTAAAATTCTGTGGCTTTTTTGTCAGCGAAATTGGCCAGACAGTTAAGCGTGGGGAAGAACAGCTGCAAGGCGAATGTCAAAACAGAGTTCTATTTAGGAAAGCGAAGCCTTCTCCCTGCTCTTGTCTCCCACCGGGATTCTTGGTTGGCTCTCGGCAGACTATAAATGAATTTGCTTCTTTCTCCCTTCCCCTTCCTACTGCTAACCCACATTTCTGATTCTATTTTCTTTCCAGCCTGGCACGAGGGCACTGGTCCTACCCACATCAGAGAGGAGTGTGTCCTGAAGAGAGAGGGCAGCAGTCAAGCAGGGTGGTGGAGGGAATCGAAGCCTGAAATCCTTTAGCACAGCAACTGCTAGGTCTATTCCCAAAGATACCCTCCCACCTCCACCCTGTTCAACACAGCCCACAGCGCGCGCGCACACACGCACGCACTAAGGGACCCAATCATTTAGTTTTGAAAGTCCCGATTAGAGGGCAGAATTTTGTACTAAATGAAGACGTTTGACCCCAGAAGGTCGCAGAAGTCGTCCTCGGTCATGATAGGCTCACTACCTCGTGAACTCCATCAACTGTGTGATGTTAGGTCAATAAAGTTGAAACAATCAAAGTGATTGCAAACTGACCGGTCCCAGAACCTGATAGGAGCTCTGGTGGAGCTGGTTTGGGCTCTCTACTGATGAATTAACTAGATCATCACCAAGTTATCTACTTCCCTAATCTTTCTCCTTTGAATGTCCTCCAAGGCAGAGCACACCTGAAGGTCACAGAGCCCCTTGCTCCCTGGGGTCTGTACAGCTGGGGCATGGCACTTGGATGACTTCCTGGATCTATACTTATGTCATTCCTGGAATACCCTGGAGTGACTCTAGGCACGTTAAGTTGCCGCAGAGGGAAGATTTAAGCCAGAGGGTCTGTTCGACTGAGAGTACCCCAGGTCAGACTAAATGTGCCTCATTTAGAACAGACTCATGCGGAATTAAGTAATCCAGCAGAATTTGTCCCTTCCCAGAGAAATAATTAAAGAGGAGAACCGGGGGAAATGCCTAATGACAGGTTAAATAACGCAGCTCCTGACTGATAGGAAATGTTTTGACAGGGCATTGGGGTTTGGGGTCTTGGTTCCTCTTTTTCTTTTCTTATTTTTTAAAGATTTATTTTATTTATTTCTCTCCCACAGTTGTCTGTTCTCTGTGTCTATTTGCTGCATGTTCTTCTTTGTCCGCTCAGTGTTATCAGCGGCTTGGGAATCTGTTTTTTTTGTTGTTGTGTCATCTTGTGTCAGCTCTCCGTGTGTGCAGCGCCATTCCTGGACAGGCTGCACTTTCTTTCGCACTCCTTGCATGTGGGGCTCCCCTATGCGGGTAAGGTCCTCACGCATCAGCACTGCGCATGGGCCAGCTCCACAAGGGTCAAGGAGGCCCGGGGTTTGAACCACAGTCCTCCCATGTGGTAGACGGACGCCCTAACCACTGGGCCAAGTCCCCTTCCCCTCTTGGTTCCTCTAAACCAGGGACTGAACGTATGGTCACTTTGACTCCCAGAGGTATCACCTATAATCTCAAGTGCCTCTTTTCCCCAGATCACTGTGGTTTCCCTACAGAAGGCAAAAGATGACTAGTCTGATGACCTAAGAAATTCTCAGCCCATCAAGGGCAACTTACCTTCTTCAGGACATTTGATTTCTGTATCTAAATATTACAGCATGTTCAAGTAAAGTTATATGATGCTAGAGTAACAACTCTGTATATATTAATAGTTGTGATTCTAACCTCATATAATTGTGAGTAGCAGTACTAATACCACTGCTTTAGGAACAGGGGAAGAGAAGTAGCAGAACCCTGCAACTTCCCTGAAAAGTCTCCCTAATGTGAGAATTTGTGACCTGCTTAGAAATTCTACTGATTGATGAGGTTTCAACCAAACAGTTCAAAATACACTCGTGGAAGGTCTGAATTGCATGAGGAACCACACTAGGTACTGGAAACACAAAGGCAATAGTCTGGTAGAGGAAATCAACACATAAGTAATTAAATTCAATACAGTAAAACATGGGCAATAATAAAAGTATGTATAAGGTACAGAAGCAGTCTAAGGAGGAATTAGTTAATTCTTGGGAAGGTCACAGTGGGATTTGCAGAGGAGGTAACCCATGAACAAGAGTTTTTGAAGAATGAATATGAGTTCACCACAGAGGAAAGCACGAGACAGAGAAAATTCCAGAAAGAACAGAAGCATGAAACGAAAACACAGTGGTGGGAAACAGTGTAACATGTCTTGGTAGGCAACAGTGCAAATATTTTGGTTAGGCTGAAGCATAAAGCATGAGTGAAGGAGTGATATAGGATGAGGTGATGGCTTTTATGGAAAAAGCCTCAGGTATGCTCAGGTAAGGAGTTTGAACATTATCCTGAGAGTATTTGAAGGTGTTTAAGTAGAACTGTGACATAATCAGAGGAACGTATTAGAGGGGGTCTCTCACTGCCCAGGGGAGGAAGGATGGGGCAATCACCCTAACAAGATCTCATAATTAAGGCCAGTGGCAGGAAGGATGGAAAGGAGCAGCTGCATTAAGCACATACCTAAGGGAGAGAACTGGTCAATGTGTAGAGGAGAGAGAGGGATTTAGAAGTGATTTCCTATCTTTCACTAGATGACTGAGATGATGGTGCTAGTCGCTAAGGCATACAATAAGAATAGGGTAGATTTGGAGAGGGAAGATGAGAAGAGCTGGTTTGTTTGTTCGTTTACCCTGCTGTGTTTCCTAATCAATTGAAAATGTCAAAATCTAATTGCACATGCATATATGGCTGGTCTAGAGGTTGTGAAGAACATCAAGATCAGAAGGAAAGAGGAGGGAATCATCAACACATAGGCATTTAAAACCACTTGTGGTGATGATATGTCCTAGGAAATGTGAGTGAGTGAGAAGAGACGACCAAGGCTGGAATTACGAGAAGCAAGAAAATGGAAGGGTTGAGCAGATGAACGTTCCAATAGAGAAAAGGCCTGGGTAGAGCAGTAGGAGGAAAAAAAATGGGAATATTATGTCAAGGAACTAAAGGAGAAAAGTTTCAAGAAGGAGGAAATGGTCAGCAGTGTCAAATGATACATGAGAACAAACAAGCAAGGTCTTCACTAAATATAGCATAGAGAAATTATTAAATTACTCACTCAGCAACTTTTTATTGCGTTTCTATGGTGTGCCATGCACTGTGAATATAAGACAAATGAACAAGGGACTTATATTTTGGTGATTATTTCAGTCTGTCAAAGGACTGCCCATACAAGGTATCAGAAATCTGTTGACTTTTATAAAGGGTATTTATTTGAGGTAAAAGCTTACAGTTAGAAGGCCTAAAGAGTGCAACTCACAGTTGCTTTCTCACCAAAGTCAGTTGCCATGTGTCAAAACAAGATGGTTGATAATCTCTGCCTCTGGGCTTCCTCTGTCTCAGCTGCAGGCTGGCATAGGGCTTGTCTCTCAGGGTTTCTTCTCTCCCTAGCATAAGACTCATTTCTTTCCGGGCCTTCTCAGGTGGTCTGTTCTCTTCCTAGGGTCAGCTACAGACTATTAGGCAAATGACTCATCTCTCCCCGGGGACCCAGAATCCAAATTAACAGAGCTCAATCTCTTCTGTCCTGTCTTCTTGAATGAGGGTATGTTTATACCAGACCACCATGGAGGCAAGGACTCAACCTGAGTCACGCCTTACTGAATCAAAGCCCTAATTTTAACAGGTAATTTAATCAAGGGCCCCTCAACTGAATCCAATATAATAAAAGGTATCACACCCAGAAGAATAGATTAGTTTAGAAACATACCCTTTCTCTTTTTGGGATTCACAAAAATATTTTCAAATTGTCAGTGATGAAGATAGCTACATTGGTTACTAGAGGTCTGTATTAGTCAGCCAAAAGGGTGCTCGTGCAAAATACCAGAAATATGCTGGCTTTTATAAAGGGTATTTAGGTGGGGTAGGAGCTTACAGATACCAGGCCATACAGCATATGTTACTTCCCTCATCAAAGTCTATTTTCATGTGTTGGAGCAAGATGGCTGCCGACATCTACGAGGGTTCGGGCTTCCTGGGTTCCTCTCTTCCCAAGTCTAGCTTCTTTCTGGGTTCAGGGTTTCTTTCTTCCCAGGGCTTGCTCCTCTTTCCTCTGTGCTTACTTCCTGGGGCTCCAGCTTAAGACTTCAGCATCAAACTCCAATATCAAAATTTCAACATCAAAAACCTTCCAGCATCAAAAGCTCCAACTCTGTCCTTTGCCCTGCCTTTTATCTGTGAGTCCCCACCCACTAAGGGGCAGAGACTCAATGCCCTAATCATAATTCAATCATGCCCAGGTTCAGAGCAGATTACAAACATAACTCAATATATATTTTTGGAATTCATAGCTATATCGAACTGCTACAAGGTCCCTGGGATAAGTGCCCTGCAAGCCGATCACAGAGGGTGCTGAGGAACAAAAAGGAAGGGCACCCATACCAGAGAGGAGCTACACAGGGGAGGCAACACAAGCTGAAATCTATGTAAAAGTTAGTTAGAAGAAGGGAGGAACTTCATGCTAGAAAGAACATCCCAAACAAAAGCAAAGAGGCATGAAATGGCATGATACATTTGGAGAACTGTAACTAATCCATGGTGGGAAAAAAAAAAAAAAGAAGGGTCATTGAGGAAGAATGATGGGAAATAATACTACCAAGAGAATAAAGTGTGATTATTACAGTAAGGATAAGATCCACAGGGCCTTGTGTTTGGAGGAGTTTGAGATGGGACCAAAGGCAGGGAAGTCAGTGTATTAGTCAGGGTTCTTTAGGGAAACAGAACTGACAGGCGATATCTATAAATAGTATGAGATTCATAAAATTCTCTTATGTGACTGTGGGGATGCACAAGTCCAAATTCTACAGGGCAGGCTGCAAACCAGGAGCTTCAATGAAGGTCCTTAATAAGTTCTCAGGAGATGCTGGATGTCTGAAGTAGAGCTGGGAATTCTCTCTGAATGCTGAAATCACTTGCCTTTTAAGGTCTTCAACTGATTGGATAAGATATCACTCATTGCTGACAGCAATCTCCTTGGCTGGTTGAGATGTAATCAACCACCTATGCAGTCAACTCACTGATGATTAAAGTTCATGAAATGTCCTTTTATAAGAATTAGCTCAGTGCTTGTTTGAATAAACAACTGGGTACCATTACCTGGCTGAGTTGACACATTAGCCTAACCATCACAGTCCACCCATTGTCAACTTGACAGTCATAAACATCACCTTAAACCATAGTCTCTAAATAAAAACAATAACAGACACTCACACATATATATATTTCTCCCTAACAGTATTCAGCTCTCATGCATACAACTGGAAATGCACTAATTCCCTCCAGAAAAGGGAGCAAGTCCTTGGGTAATGTTCATTCTTAAACTTGACATCTTTAAATATTATGACATGAAATTAATACAAGTTTGGGGAAAAGTTACGGAAAAAAACAAAGATGTTTGCTTTATGTACATATACAATCATACTCATAGCAAAACAAGGAAGAAATAGTCATGTCCATTACAGTCCTCATTTCTGTAATTGGTCACAGGGCTCATGTTTAT
Organism: Dasypus novemcinctus; assembly: GCF_030445035.2. NCBI lineage: Eukaryota > Metazoa > Chordata > Mammalia > Cingulata > Dasypodidae > Dasypus > Dasypus novemcinctus. The sequence goes on from NC_080673.1 coordinate 54,338,464, forward strand.
CACTACTCTCTTCCATTACCCGTTCCATGTTTCCTTTAACCTCAACAAGCACCTCAGCTGGCCATGGTTCTTTGCCTGGTGAGGTGACCCAAACTTTCATTCCTGAAGATTCTGGGCCATTGTTAGTCCTGCTTGGATTGGGTTGTTTCAATTTTCCACTGGCGTTAATCACAGGGCATGGTAGTAAGAAGAGATACCCTAGAGGATTTCCTGTATTCCAGGCAAACTCTTCTTTATCTCAGTTGTGTAGGTGCAGTCCTGTTTCCTCTTGATAGTCAGGATCAATCACCCTAGCCAATACAGTAATTCCATTTTCTGCCTGATTCAGAGGCATGAGGAACCCAAAGTGGCCAGGGGGCAGTCTTAGCTTCTAGTTCAATGGAATCATTATTGTTTTCCCCGGTGGAAGCACTCCTCCTTTTGGAACTAAGACCTGGAGACCAGCAGAGCTTAAGGTTGCAAGGACAGAAAGCAAAACTTTTCCTAGTGGATCAGTAGGGGTGATAGAGAGTGGTGCCAATCCCATTTCCACCCCTTGATACCTAGACCTGTGAATCCTGGCTATGGGAGAAATAGCATCGCACACTGATTTAGAGCCTACACAGCCTCCTGGAGAACACTGCTGCAACCCTACAAGGTATTGCCACCTACTTGAGTCTCCAAAAGGCCATTCAACCATTCTGTCAATCTAGCTGCTTCAGGATGATGGGGAACAGGGTAAGACCAGTGAATTCCATGAGCATATGCCTATTCCTGCACATCATTTGCTTTGAAATTGGTTCCTGGATCAGAAGCAATGTTGTGTGGAATGTCATGATGGGGGATAAGATATTTGGTACACCTATAAATAGCAGCTTTGGAAGAAGCATTGCATGTAGGAAAGGCAAGCCCATATCCAGAGTATGTGTCTGTTCCAGTTAGAACAAATTGCTGTCTGGTCCAGTGTAATCAGCCTGCCACCAGGTAGCAGGCTGATCACCTTGGGGAATGGTGCCATATCAGGGGCTGAGTGTGGGTCTCTGCTGCTTGCAGATTGGGCACTCAGCAGTGACTGTAGCCAAGTCAGCCTTAGTGAAGGGAAATCCATGTTGCTGAGCCCATGTATAACCTTCATCCCTACCTTTATGGCCATTTTGTTCATGAGCTCATTGGGCAATGACAGGAGTGTCTAGGGGAACTGGCTGAGCATTAGCCACAGAATGGCTCATCTTATCCACTTGATTATTAAAAATCTTCCTCTGCTGAAGTCACCCTCTGGTGAGGATTCATGTGAAACACAAATATTTTCATGTTTTTTGCCCACTCTGAAAGGTCTATCCACATACCTCTTCCCCAGACCTCTTGTAAACAATTTTCCAATCATGTTCCTTCCAAGTTCTTGACCATCCAGCCAAACCATTGGCAACAGCCCACCTCTGGCCATTTCTCCTTCCAAGCAAAATGAACAACCAGGTGCACTGCTCAAAGTTCTTCCCACTGCTAGAATTTGCCCTCACCACTTTCCTTCAGGGACACCCCAGAAAAGGGCTGGGTGTCCAATTTTTGGTGGCACCTGCATATCATACAGAACCACTGTAAACCACGCCCGAGTTTTCTCTTCTCCAATCAACTGATTGTAAGGGACTCCCCAAGAGGCCATAGCTGTGGGATGGGAAAGAGAAGGTAATTTGGTAGGGATAGTGACCATGGGCATTTGGGCCACTTCCTCATGGACCTTCCTTGTGCTCCCTTGAGCCCTAGCTTGTATATACCACTTCCAGTTTATGGTGGACTGCTGCTGTGCACACCCAACTTTATGGTTTGGTGGGTCAGACAATACCCAGCTTGTGATAGGCAACTTAGGTCTCATGGTAACTTTGTGGCCCATGGTTAAGTGCCCAATCTCTACTAAGGCCCAGTAAAAGGTAAAAGGCTGTTTCTCAAAAGGAGAATAGTTATCTGCACAGTATGGCAGGGTCTGTGCTGTGATTCCTAAGCGTCTGTGCTCTGATTCTCCTATAGGGGCCTGCCAAAGCCTCCAGACAGCATCTCTATTTGCCACTGACACTGCCAGTACCATTAGATGTGTTGGATCATATGGCCCAAGTAGCAGTGTAGCTTGTACAGCTACCTGGACCTGTTGCAGAGCCTCCTCTTGTTCAGGTGCCCACTGAAAACGAGTAGCTTTTCTGGTCACTCAGTAAATGGGCTAGAGTAGCACACCCAGATGAGGAATGTGAAGAGACCAACTAAGTGTTGTGACTCCTTTTTGGTCATAGAGGGGCTAGATGCAACAGCTTATTGTTCACTTTAGAAGGGATAACTCGACATGCCCCACACAGCTATGTATCCAGAAATTTCACCGAGGTGGAAGGTCCCTATATTTTTGTTGGATTTATATCCCATCCTCTCTCATGCAAATGCCTTACCAATAAGTCTACAGTCATTGCTACTTCTTGCTCACTAGATCCAATCAACATGATGTCATCAATATAATGGACCAGAGTGATGTCTTGTGGGAGGGAGAGATGATCAAGGTCAGTTTCACGATGTATTCTAAATCAGCAACTAATATATGGTCTCTTTTCTCCTATAATCAGGATTTGCAGGAGTGAATCTGCTTGTGATCACACCTAGTAATCCTCTACAGAAAGTTTCGCTTCCCCTCCTGGCAACTTGAGGCTCTGCCAGTCTGCACATTTTCTTCCTCAAGTACAGAATGCTTCCACCAGCAGATACAGCAAAGGTTACATTAGACTGGAAGTTGAGAGTGCCACCTGACCACGTGGGGCTCCTCAGGCCAATGAATCAACAGACAAAGGGGATCATGTGCTGTCTGAGGTGACTGATCCTGAGTATCAAGGGGCATTAATTTGGGTTGCTACTATACAAGGGAGGTAAGGAAGAGTATGTGAGGAATGCAGGAGGTTCCCTGAGGTGGCTCCTGGTGCTCTCATGCTCTGGATCACAGTAAATGGAAAACAATATTAGCAGGACTGGAGTCACCAAGCAAGGAGTCACACCCAGCTATGACCATGTGATCAGCTGCAGAAACAAGAATTGCAATAGTTACAAGTATTTTTTTCTTACTTAGATATGACCGTGTGTTTATAGTAGCCATTAATTGCCCTCCTCCACTCCTCTGTCATCTAACATAAGATGCATCAATAATATTTAGCCTTATATCTCAAAAAGGCAATGTGGGGAAGCAGACTTGGTTCAATGAATAGAGCATCCGCCTGCCATATGGGAATTCCAAGGTTCAAACCCAGGGCCTCCGCACCCATGTAATGAGCTGGCCATGCGCAGCGCTGATGGGTGCAAGGAGTGATGTGCCACGCAGGGGTGTCCCCTGCATAGGGGAGCCCCACGCGCAAGGAGTGCACACTGTAAGAAGAGCCGCCCAGCACAAAAGAAAGTGCAGCCTGCCCAGGAATGGTGCTGCACACATGGAGAGCTGATGCAGCAAGATAACGCAACAAAAAGAGACACGGATTCCTGGTGCCACTGACAAGAATACAAGGGGACACAGAAGAACACACAGCAAATGTACACAGAGAGCAGACGGTGGGGGGGCAGTGTGGAAGGGGAGAGGGAAAAAAAAGGCAATGTGACTCAGTTAGAATATGAATAATCAATCACCCAAAGAGGGATAAAGGAGAGAGAATTAGTATGTTTTTGGTTGTATGAGGGGTATTACATTACTATAGATAGAAGCATTAGCTTGCTACTTTATTTGGAAATAAACTGAAGTACAACATGTATTAAGTATTTGCAGATAAAAGAGAAGAACAGGAGCAGAGCACTTAAAACTTACAACTTAAAAATGAACATTACACATAAACCTGGTGTCCTTGGCAGAGGTCCCCACCCCTGTTAGTTTTGTTGTCTCCCCATAGAGACACTTCCTGGCCCATCTAGTCCTCTCAAATACATGTACACATGCACAAAATTCTTACATTTATGTACAGTTACTCTGCAAAACAGTGCTGTTCTCCTTACACAACCCCGCTGCCATGGTGGTTTACTTGGCTAAGCTGCCAGAAGCAGATACCATAAAATGTGGTGGGTTTAACTGCAGGAATTTATTAGCTTTAAAAGCTTACAGTTTTGAGGCTGAGAAAAATGTCCCCTGCCACACTGCAAAGCACATGGTGGCATCTGCTATTCGCTCCCTTCCCTTCCCACCATGTGCTTTGCCATGTGACAGAGGAGTCCAGGATCACCAGTAGCCAGTCTTAGGGAGAAGGCAAGACCTGATGATGCATTGATTTGAACATTTTTCTCCATTGCTTTCTACTCCTTGCCTGCTTCTCTCTCTTCTTATTCACTTATTTTGTAAAAGACTCCCATAAAAGGATTAAGACCCACCCTGGGCCATGCCTTAAAGGAAGTAACCTAATCAAAAGGCCCTACTAAAATTAGGTTTACATCCACAGGAACAGATTAGCTTGAAGAAAATGATTTTCTGGAGCACATTCAGCTTCAAACCACCAAACATGGGTGTCATCTTTTATTTTCAAAGGCCTTTCAAGGTATTTTCCCAAAGAAAAGAGCCGTCAATTTCTAAGAGGAATCCTGTTCCTTTTTGCAAACGCAGATTTATAATAGCCATGAAATTGTTTTGACAAAGCACTTATACCGCATTCCTAAAACCCAGGAAAATAAATATCATCATGCAGGAGACAGTGTAGTTTGGAACCTGAAAACATTTTTCGAATTCAAGTACAAGAAAAGAGAAATGGCGTGTACAATCCCACAACCCAGTGTAGTACGTAGGTGATTCCAGAACCAGAGATCCCTTTGTCTGCAAGGCCTTAGGTATGCAGACTGTGGGGGAAACCGGTTGTGACTAAATGCAATGTTTAGTTGAATGCTTGCTTGAATGAATGAATGAGGTGTGCATGGGACATAACATGAGAAGTTTGGTAGGCAGTTTTTACCCATCTTAATGAAAAATGCTTCAGAATTGTGGTAGAATCTGGGCTGAGTTGAAGAGGAAAATGGAGAAAACAAGGTGACTCTCCTTTTCTAGAAGGTAGGTATGAAAACGGGAAAGACAGCATAGTGGCCTCTCTGCTAGCATATCCGGTGGCATGATTCACACCCTCCTCTGCGGTCTAGTTATTTCACGTGCATCTTATCTCCCAGAGGAGACCCTGACAAACACACCTTCCCAGCACTCGGCTCTCCACCCCACATGCCCCATGCAGCAGCCTTTCCAGAGCGAACGTTGGTGAAAGGACAGGCCTGCAAAAGCAGAAAGAAAAGGGAAGGACAGTTAAAAAAAAAAAAAAAAAAGCAGGAGGTAGGTGGGAGAAATTCTAGGACACTGAACCAACGTTTTTCTTCACAGTTGTGCATGGATCTGGCTCGAATGGAATAACAGTACAGAGGAAAGGGGGAAGGGAGCGAGCGTGACCTAGGCAGACCTGCGCGCAGGCGCTCTTCCCGGCAGGCCAAGCCCCAGCCTCCCACCCCTCCTTTGCGCCCTCGGTTTCCCGCGCTCGGCGGGCTCCACCTAGAACACGGGCAGTTGTTGGAGTCGAAAGCTCCCCACCTTCATCTTGGGTCTCTTTCCCGACCTCTCAATGGTTCGCTTAGTTTTTAAATATCCCAGCTTAGATAAATAAAGTTCCGTGGTGGGAGTCGTGGGTTTTTTCCCCTTCTGATTTATGCCAAGATCAAAAGACATTTTAGAACCTTTCCCGTTGTTAGCGACCCATGGAGCGCCGCTCTGCGGCCAGAGGCCTGGCTGTGAGCCCGCGGAAGGCGGGGGTTAGCGAGATTCCGCAAGAGATTTGAAGAACTACGCAGCAGCGTGGACTTTCGTCTCTCTCTGCCAGCGTATAATGGACTCCAAGTGGTGTATCGCTCCCCGAGTCCTTCCCCTCCTCTCAGGTCTAACCTTCGAAGGCGAACTGCATTAATTAGTTAAACAGTTCAGCTCAAAGGCTTCTTTTCAGCGGCAGCCGCTCACGTGGCCGCCTCCTTTGTCGCTGGCAAGTGGGTGCTGCCAAGGGTGGGCGACGGAGGGCGGCCTGTGCAGGGAGCACTTATTTAAACAAGGCCAATTTCCAGCCTACTTTGCAATGCAAATGTTTATAAGAGCATCCGGATTGCTCCTTAGAATTAGATGGAATAAAGACGCTTGAGTGAGATGTGGCTTGGTTTCTCTTCAGCCTTTCCCTCTTAAGACTGGAACCTCTTTCTCCTTATCGTCCTTCGATTTTGCTGTATTCGGAGTTTATGTCATAAGGAAAATAATTTTATTTTAAGGAGTAAACCGTTTAAAATGGGATGCAGTCCTTTTTTTTTTTAATTATTTTTTAATTTAAAATAGTGTCTTGGATGGGTGTCTTAAAACGGTCTGCCCCGGCTGCCTGCAGGTCCACGCCTGGGTTCCGCTCACCGTTGAGATGTTAGTACATTGCTTGCAGAGACTTGCAGGAGGCCAATAGGCCTTAGCATTTCTGGGTCTGGCCGGGTGGTGGCCAAGCACACCCGAAGTCCTCACCAAATAATTTCCTTGGTGAATTGTTTATAGTGTGGTTGCATTAATCTTTTATCTTGGACTCTGATTCACACTCTTAAAATGTTGGTATGGCCATTTTAAACTTTTTTCACAAATCGGCATTTTCCCTATATTCACTGCATTTTTAGCAGTTTAATCAAAAACATCACCACATGTCAACTGTACTACATGATGTTCCCTAATTCATTTAGTTCTCTTTAGCCCTTTTATTTCAAATTAATAGGATGATTGCAAAAACAGTACAAACTACAAATCCCATACAGAGAACTCCAACATACCCCCACACCTGCCCTTTGGCAGATCCACCAATTTTAACATTTTGCCCCATTTGCCATATCACTTCATCTATCTCTCTACCTATCTGTCTAACCATCTATCTATCCATCTATTCATCTTATCTCTTTTCTAAGCATTTGAGAGTAGAGTGCATACATCATACCACTTGATCCCATTATTCCATCAACATTTCCTTCAATCAAGAAGTCAATGATGTAATCACCATAAATGCAGTTATCAAGTTCAAGTAATTTAACATTGATATAAAGCTTACATCAATTCCAATTTTTCATATGTCCCAATAAAGTCTTTTTGAGACTTTTCTCCTCCATTCCTAAAGCCCATCCAGTAGTACCTGTATTGCATGTAATTAAATCCATTATCTCTTTAGTTTATCTTTCTTTTTTAATTGTGGGAACATATGTACAACATAAATATTCCTACCCAAAATCCTCCCAAGCATACCATTCAGTGGAATTAATCACATTCACAGTGTTGCAGTACCCTCCTTGCTGTACATTACTAGAACCTTCCCTTCAACCCAAACAGAAACTCTATATTCATTTTGCGTGAACTCCCTATTAGCCCTTTCCCCCATGCCTGCTACTCTATTTTCTGTCTCTATCTGTTTGTATATTCTCTTATGTTTTCTTTGTGGTTACCATAGGGCTTAATTTTAAAGTCTTATATCTATAACAATTTTGTGTGCTTTCATACCAACTTAACTTCAATAGCATACATTAACTATGTTCCTATACCCCTCTGTCCCCCTACCTTTTAAGTTCTTTTCACAAATTACGTACTATACATTATGAGTCCAAAACCATTGATTTCTCATTAACTTTTATTCATTTACCTTTTAGATCCTGTAAGAAGTAAAAAGTGGAATTACAAATAAAAATGTTATAGTACTGGTATTTGTATTTACTCATGTCATTATCTATGCTGGAGGTCCCTATTTCTTCTTGTGGCTTTAGACAGTTGTCCAGCGTCCTTTCCTTTCAACCTTCAGACCTCCCTTTAGCATTTCTTATAGTCCTTAAGCTTTTGTTTATCTAGGAATGCCTTAATCCCTCCCTTATTTTTGAAAGACAGTTTTGCTGGATATAGAATTCTTGGTTGGAAATTTTTGCTTTCCGCACTTTAAATATGTCTTGCTACTGCCTTCTTTCTTCCATGGTTTCCAGTGAGAAATTGGCACTTAATCTTATTAAGGCACCTTGTATATGACACATTGCTTCACTTTATGGATTTCAGAATTCTCCCTTTATATCTGGCATTCAATAGTTTGATGATAATAGTGTGGGCCTACTTGGGTTTATCTTGTTTCTAGTTTGTTGAGCATCTTGGTTGTATATATTTATGTCTTAGGTTAAATTTGGGGAGTTATTAGTCATTATTTCTTGGAATATTCTCCTTGCCCCTTTCTCTTTTTCTTCTCCTGAGACTCCCAAAATGTGTATACTGGTATGCCTGATGGTGTCCCACTGGTTCCTCAGGCTCTGTTTCACTTATCTTCATTCTTTCTTCTTTCTGCTCCTCAAACTGGGTGAGTTCAATTGTCTTATCTTTTTTATGCCAGTTCTAATCTGCTATTGAATACCTCTAGAGAATTTTTTCATTTCTGTTACCGTAATCTTCAGCTCTTTTTTGTTCTTTGCTCATATTTTCACTAACTCTTTGAGTATATTTAGGACCTTTTTAAAAAAAATTTTGTCCGGAATTCCCAGGTCTGATTCACCTCATCAATGTTTTCTAATTTTCTCCTTTGCCTGACCCATTGCTTCCAGTTTCTTTGCATTTTTGTAATCTTTTGTTGAAACCTGGTCATCTTGATATTTTAATGTGTTATCACTGAAATTTAGACTCTGACACATATGTCCCTTAGCTTATATCCAGCTACTGTTATGTAGAGCTTTCTTTAATCCCAGAAGCTAAAAAAACAGAAAGGAAGGAAAGAAAGAAGAATAAAAAAGAAACACCTTTCTCAGTCTTTGCAGATTGACCTGTGCAAGTGTTTACCTTCAGGGCTTATCTATACAATGTGTTTAGAAAATAGATCCAGGCCAAAGCAAAGGGGCCTATCTGGTCCTTTCTGCCCATGCATCTTGTCTTGGGCTTGCATTTTTGACCCTAGGAATCACCGTCCTCCTTTACACAGTATGAATGTCCCCTCTTTCCCGGGAAACATTTTCACCATGGTCCCAGGCACTGTATCATGTGTCCTAGAGCCAGCAATCCCTTGCCAGGTTCTGTAAGAGAGCTGCGTGAACTGTCTTCTACATGCAACTTCTGGGACAGCAAGTTGCTTAGACCACCAACAGACAGATTGGACCAGACATACAAGTTCACAAGAGTTACTCTGCTTCCTCTGGAGCAGGGGCCAGTGGTCTGTACTGGAGCACAGGCCAGATCCACAAGGAGCTGTTACGGGGAGGGTTGGGGCCAGCCAGTGTACCACAAGACCTTACCATTTTTAAGTAGTCTTTCTCTTGATTCAGTGCTTGCCTTGTTGCTGCAATCCTTTACTTGTTTTCTGGAGTTTTGAGAATGATGTTTCTATCAGTTGTTACTTGCTGGTCAAAGCTTCTTTGGGGAGGTGGGCCCTAAAGCCTCTCACTCTGCCATCTTGATTGAGGCAGAGCTCTGATTTTATTTTTTACTAAGTTAATGCTCATAAATATTACCAAGATTGCCAATGCTATGGTAGTTCTTCTGGCAGCAATTTTCAAAATCCAAAGCATTTGGTAAAGGAAACAATCCTTTTTTCCCTGGAGCACAGGAACATTTTTTGGATGAGATGAAAAATGGCAAGAGGCAAAACTAGAGTGAATACAAGGAGTTCTGGGACATTTCATTCAATCTTTTACTCATACATTGATGTAGGCCTTTATTGGGCAGACTCAACCCTGCCTGGAGAAGCCCATATTAAGGGAACCACATAAGCAAATGATTACAAGATAAAGTGATGACAACAGACATTTCCCCAGCTTTTTATTGACCAGATATCAGTGTTTCTTTGGACCAGGTTTCTTATATACCTGATGGTCTGTAGCAGACATTGGTACTCAGATAAGCCAGTCTTAAGCAACAGAGCCTTGTGGCTCTGGTGGCCTCACCCCCTTGTTCTGGGCAGGAGCCAGGTCCAGCTGAGCAGGGGCACTGGCGTGGTGTGTGGTAACCAGAGCTGAGCACCCAGATGCTGCAGAGCCTCCCCAGAGCACATGAGCCAAAGTTCCAGGCCACTTGGTTGTGTTTCAGGAACATCTGTCTCCTTACCATTCCAAGAAAAACCCTTTAAAAAGTGGGGAGAGGGCAGACTATCTAAAAGGTCACTAGGCAAATGCCTGTTTGTCCTTGGGAATAATTCAACCCTGACCAGTACTGCGTGCTCAGTCGCCAGCTTTGTAGGAGAAGCACAATGGCCCCGAATAACGGAGATGGGATAAAACAGCCCCTCTGGCAAAACTTCTTATGCTCAAATACAAGGGCGGGGAGTCATACCCGCAAAACCCACAGTTGACCAGAAAGCCTTCAAGTAAATTCACATACCATGCCCCACAGGGGCAATTCATCCTGGGCAAGTACCTCAAGAAGTGCATACGGGGGTTGACGAGTGTCACTGCCGTCAGCAAAAGACCTGGCTTGAGCTAGGGCAACTGTGTGCTTGTTATCCTAACTATAGGTGTCTCTGTTCCAAGAAGAATGTTATCAGCTTTTCAGAAAACCTTTCAAGAGAATCAAGCAATCAGACTCAAGCTGCCCTCTGTCTTTATGTGTCTGATTTCTTTAACCATGAAAGAACTGAAACCCTAAGCCGCTGAGAGAGAGGGGTTCTACCCAAGCTGGTTTTCTCTGCCCAACCCCACTCCAGCCTCCTCCCGCCCCTCCACCACTGTGAAGAAGTCACCTTCTGGAATAAGCTGCCTTTCATCATGTCCCTTGAAATATGGTTCTATAGGACATGGTAAGGTATTGGATTACAAAGAGAAGCAGGAAGATTCTTTCAAATGGAGAACAACGTTCACTTGACTGTGTCAAGGGTCCCTCTTTCCCCCTGCCCACTCTTCTAACGGGGTTCTCAGACTTCAGTGTGCTTCTCAGACACCTGGAGCCCTTGTTAACAGTTTCTGACCCAGTAGGCCTGGGATGGAGCCAGAGGATTTTATTTCTACCAAGTTTCCACATGAGACACTGCTGGAGACCACGCTTTGACAATGACTTTTAGTCATTGGCACAGCCGTAACCGCCTGAGGCCCCTGGAGTTATCAGAGGCCCTGGTACATTGTCGTGTATTGGGAGCTTTTCCAAGGCCAATGGAGATGCTTCCTCTTCTACAAACTGCTCCTTCTCTCCCTTTCTAGTACTTGCTTTTCCTTTACTCCCTGGCCTTATTCCACACTTTCCTTCTGTCTCTTTCCACCACCAGGTCACAGCAATTCTCTGCCAATTAGCCTTCCCCTTAAAAGAAATTTTTAGCCTGTAACTCCTTAGAATAAGTAGCACTTAATCTTTCCATCTTTAAGGGAGTATTTGTTTTGGTTTGGTTTTTAAAGGCCAAATCCTCCTTGAGCCCCCACAGCCCTCCCTGAAGCGAGGTGGGGAGAAGGGGCTTTCCTCATCCTCCCTGGTTACCTAGCAACTTGTCTCCTCCTCTGACACGTTGCCACCCCTGCAGAGATGCCAGCTGATGTGCACACAACAAAAGGAAAGTGACAGCATGGCACCAGTTCCCCTCTTAGAAAGCCTCCCTGTTCATTAGCACGATGATGATGGGCTTGCTAGGGTAGGTTCCCAGCTGCCCCTTCCTGATTAAGCCAGCCACACTGCCCCTTCTAGGGAGCTCAGAGTGCTGGCAGCTAGTCAAGTTCCAAATTCTCTGGGAATGCACTGGAAATTTCAGATTTAATCCCTAATTACATTGAGCCCATCACCTTTGTGATCAGGGCCATAATAGTCTTTTCATTGTTATCTTCCAGTCAGTGGGACTGTGTGGAAAACGTTATCCATATTCATGCATGTGCTTTCTATTTTGTAATTATATCCTCTCCTTTATACTTCAAAATGAAGGAGGATTTTCTTTTCTCTAGGAAAGGCTTTATGAAAGAAGTTGTTTGCTTAACACCTTTCAATCTCCCCCCCCACCACCACCCTCTGTTCCTTCTCTACACATTCATGGACAGTCTGCTTTGGGCCCAGGGTTGGTAGCCAACTTTATCATAGAAGATATAGATGCCCCAGCTGGACTGCTATAGCAGAAAGCATGAGTAATCAAACTCTCTCCCTGGACCTACTGAGGAAGGAAGACTTTTTATAATCCTGGAAGAGACAGCAGAATAGGAAAGGAGGAAGAGAGAAAGGGAAGGAGGGGAGGAGGATGGGGAGAGAGAGAGGGAATGAATTCCACTCCCAAGAAAAAGGTATTCATAGCAGCAATACTTATAACAGAGAACAATGGTAAATTATCCAGATGCCCAATAGGTGAAACGACAAACAAGAGGTACAAGAACAACAGCAGAATAGTATTATATCAATTTTATAAAAGGTAGGCCATTGTTTTTGTTGTCTATATATATGGACTTTATCTTTCATAGAGGAAAACAGATTGTATATTTAAACATACATAATGTGTGTAATATAAAGATATTTGTGACATGTTTATGTATACAGTAATCCAGGGGAAAAGAATACAAGAGAATTTGAACACATTAGTTAGATATATGCAAAAATATTTGTGGCTATTCAGAAAAGTTAGAGGAATATGTGAAAAGAGAAGAATAGTTAGAGCTGCATCATCTAGTATGGTAGAACTGGCCACATGCAGCTACTGAGCACTTGAAATGTGGCTAATATGAAATGAGATATACTGAAATTATAAAAGACACGCCAGATTTCAAAGACTTAGTATGAAAAAAAAGAATATAAAGTAACTCATCAATTTTATGTTGATTACATATTGACATGATTATAATTTTATAATTTTAATACATTGAATTAAATAAAATATATTATTAAAATTAATTCTGCTTGTTTCTTTTTTAATATGATTACCAGAAAACTTAAAAGTACATATGTGGCTCTCATTTGTGGCATGCATTATATTTCTATTAAACCACACTGGTTGTTGAGTGTTTTCTATAAATAGCTTAAGCTTCTTGTTTGGTTTGTATTTATAAGGTATGTGAGCTCTGGTATATGGGATAATTTGAAAGAAATATTCCCATAAAGGCCAGTCCTCAGGCTGGCTTTCTGCTTACTCTAGACAAATTATTGAGACTGTCGCTATCCTGGGAAGATGGGAGTTATTTCCAAGAACAAAAGAAGAATGGGGAGGAAAAGTAGGATGGAGAGAAAGGAGGCAAGGCAGGGGGAGAGGAAGGCCACATCCATCAGAAATGATGAGATCACTGAGACAAATATATGACCTGTCCAGAAAAGTAAGTGGCCTCCTTCAACTTGTCACTTGTCATTCTGGAAAAGGCTTCCTTTTCCAACCAACTGTCTCCCACTGGTTTGTTAGCTGCACCTATTGGAGTTGAGAAATGCCCCACTATTTATAGTCCTAGGAGGAAAAGCAAAAACCTATTATATTATCTTACATTATATTACATTACATTACATTATACACCTTAGCATGAAATTTACTGTTTTTGTTATTTATTTGCTTGTTTCTGTTGTTAGAATTCTTTCCTTTAGGACTGATTGTTGGCCATAGGCTATAATAGGGGTGGTAATGTGGAGAGCAGAGAAGTACTGGTGCTGAGGATGGAGGCAGAGATATGGGAATGCCACAATGAATGGAGACATAGCAGAGCAATGAGACAACACCTACCTACCTATCCCCCCTTTAGCTGAGGACTAGTCATGAGTATGTGGGATGTTCCAGTAGCCAGGGGAGTCCCAGCACATTGTCTCAGAAGCCAGTTGGAGTAAGTGGCTGTGGCTCAAGTGATAAGGCCTCCACCTACCATATGGGAGGAGCTAGGTTTGATCCCTGGGGCCTCCTGGTGAAAAAGAAGAAGAGAAAGCATGCCTACATGGTGAGCCAGTCCCTACACAGTGAGCCAGAGCCTGCATGGCAAACCAGGTGCCCGTGTGGTGAGCCGAGTGCCCATGTAGTGAGTCGAGTGCCCACGCGAGTGCCATGTGGTGAGCCAAGTGCCTGCATGGCGAGCCAAGTGCCTGCGTGGTGAGCTGAGTGCCCATGCGAGAGCCCGCGTGGTAAGCTGAGTGTCTACCTGAGTGCCTGCATGGTGAGCCAGTGCCTGCATGGCTAGCCAAATGCCTGCGCAGCAAACCAAGTGCCCATGCAGTGAGCCAGTGTCCACGCAAGTGAGTCACACAGCAAGATGATCACACAACAAAAGAGAGATGAAGGGGAGAGTCAAGGTGAAGCACAGCAGAGACCAGGAACTGAGGTGGCACAATTGACAGGGAACCTCTCTCCACATCAGAGTTCCCCAAGATCGAATCCCGGTGAATACTAGAGGAGAAAGATGAGAAGAGAAGACAAAAAGAGAAATAGATACAGAAGATCACACAGCGAATGGACACAGGTAGCAAATACAGCAAGGTGGGGGGGGGGGGGGAGGAGAAGAAAATAAATAAATAAAGAATACTACTATATAAGTATTCTCCACTATCTACTAGTCAATGTCAGATAGGGATACAAAAATAAGCATAACAAAATCTCTGCCCTTAAGGAGCCTAAAACTGGTGGTCTTTCACATGTGATGTTTCATTTAATCTTTACAATTAGTTCACAAGTTAGCAATGTTACTCTGAGGTACAGGCAGACTGAATTTCCTACCCAAGATTATACAGATCATATATGAGAGGTATGATTTAGAGCTGACCCTAAATCCAGGGCTCTTTGCTGAATAGTATGCTGTCTTCTAGTGGCCAAGTCTTAACTCAGTTTATGAATTTGAAAACTATCCCCAATGGCAATAATAGACATTTTCTTTGCAGCAATTTTAGTTAGGGTGTTTGTAAGTAAATAACAGAAAGTCGTAATTCATTTTGACTTTCACATTAAAGAAAATTCATCATTGCACTTAAAAAAGGCTCCAAGCATATTGCTCCAGTGTTGGTTGACGTGGTGGTTTAATAGCATCATGAAAGACCCAGATTCATTCCATCTTTCTGCTCTGCCTGCCTCAGTGTGTTGGCTTTGTGCCAGGATCACAAGCTATTTTCCCTTTCCAGGAGTTATATGCAGGTACAATAACAGCCCTCAAAAGAAGGACACTTTCTCCAAAAGTCTCCCAGGAGTCCTTCCTTCATGTTTCATTAGGCCAGATGTCAATCCCTACACCAATCACTGACCAAAAAAAATTGGAATTACTATGATCGGCTTGGCAAAATCAGGATTTACTCCTGGAGGGGAATATACATTCTCTGAAGGTGGGTGGCCACAAACACAAAATCAGGTCTCCCATTGTTGGCAGCATAGGCAGTCAACAGCGTCTGCCCCATGTGCTTCACCAAGCAGCATTACTTTACCAGCTGAGCCCTCATCTCAATTTAAAAGAAAACTCCAAAATCAAAGTAGGCTGTGGGTAAGGGATATGGTGATATTTGCCTCACTGTACTAATGAGGTGTTTTTTTTTTAAGATTTATTTTTTTATTTATTTCTCTCCCCTTCCCCTTCCCCTCCCAACCCTGCCCCCCACGTTATCTGCTCTCTGTGTCCATTTGTTGCGTGTGTGTTCTTCTTTGTCCGCTTCTGTTGTTGTCAGCAGCACAGGAATCTGTGTTTCTTTTTGTTGCATCATCTTGTGTGTCAGCTTCTCCCTGTGTGCAGTGCCATTCTTGGGCAGGCTGAACTTTTCTTTCGCGCTGGGTCGCTCTCCTTACAGGACGCACTCCTTGCGCGTAGGGCTCCCCTACGCAGGGGATACCTCTGCGTGGCAGGGCACTCCTTGCGCGCATCAGCACTGCACATGGGCCAGCTCCACACGGGCCAAGGAGGACCAGGGTTTGAACCACGGACCTCCCATGTGGTAGATGGACGCCCTAACCACTGGGCCAAGTCTGCTTCCCCTAATGAGGTTTTTATAATTTTGTCCAAACTGTTTTAATTTTGAGAACTTGGTTGAGATTATCAATTTTTCCAAGTTGTCCCAACTAGTTCAAGTCTTAAAACATTTTTGAGGCTGTTTCTTTTTAAGAAACACTTTTTATTAAAACACAAAGAGGAGTATAGAAGGTAGTAAAATATGCAAAGGATGTGTAGCAAACAAAGGGACATATTCTCCTTCCTAAGAGACAGAATTTTATGGGGTTCTAGGATCTTTTTTTTGTAACTGATTGTTGAGGTCTTGACAGCTTTTCAGTTGAGGAATACGGTCATGTCTTTTAAACTAATTGTAGCTGTTCACTCCACTATATAATTTTACAACATTCCAGCTTCAAATAGAATGGCTTCAATAAACATAAAGCAGACTGACACATCCCAGATTTCTGCAGTTTATTTTACACCAAGAAGTACATTTAAAGATTTCCAGACACATACAATAAATGAAAATTCAACGGGAAGTTTCTTTCACTTCCTCTAGATCTGACCTATTTTTCAAAAATATGTGAGTAGGCTATAACCAGGAACTTCTTTCCCGCTCAATGTCATTATTCACACTGTGTTTTCTGAAAGATATTTTTCCTCAGTGATTCTAACGACCACTGAAGGAAATGTAGACATTGGGAGACTACATATCCCTAAGTGCAATGGCGAGTGTTTTCAATGGGAGAGGCCAAATTGTATAGCTGTAGAATACCTTATTCTTCAGATTAACCCAAAAAGGCGAGCCTCTGTGTGCCTGGTGTGGAATAGATGAAACCCATGGATTTTCTATCCTTACCCATATTTTAAAACCGAGCAACCATTTGGTGGCTACATCGTTCCCAAATCATACGCCACCCATGCATCTACTCTAAAGGAAAGGAGTGGTGATGAATTAGATCCAGTATATTTACCACTGATGCTTTGTTTTAGAAAATGGTGCCATTTAAATTCAAGACCTTGTTCTAGCAAAGCAGGGCTCATAACATGCCAGCTTGCATATACTCTATTACGCTTCAGGCTGCACCTGACAGGCAGCATTCCCACACCTCATCTACCTGCCATCTTGGGAGTTCTGGGAGTCAGAACATGAGTCTGGTATTGCTAGAGAGATGCATATGGCTTTGTGCCCAGGAAAGTGTGCATACATCATATAAGTTTTCTTTTAATTTCAAAGTGGTTTCTACAAGGTAGCTGAATAAGGTACTTAAACCAAAGCAACAGCTACCCTTTGAATCACAGGTAAAATGCCAGAAGGCATGGAGGAAAGGGGGAAGTACAGGTGTATATTAAACATGTTAATTCAGATTAAAGGAACTTCAAGTTGACAAGCAAGTAGGTGCAGAGAGTGAGGAAGTTATAGTTTCCAGCCTTTCCAGCCTCAGCAAGGATTTAAAACTTAAATGCATCTAGGGTCAAACAGCATATTAATTGTCAAAGGACTAAACTAAGACAATAGGGAGTATGAGGTTTGGGGCAAATAGAAAGTGTAAATCCTAAGAGCATTCAAATTAATTTTTAAAAAAATGACTTTCCAAATAAAATGTGACCTTGATTACTACACATGATCTAATGTAGAAGAACAGCTGGGAAATAGTTGTTTGTTTTGTTGTTTGGTTTATTTGCTTTTTGCTGTTTTTAATTTTATTTCTGAATTACAAAGATCATTTCCCCTTTCCTGTTTTTAGAATTTCCTGTATTCCCCATTCAATCTTGGCTGCTGCAACCAAACAGAAAGCACGGGGACCTTCTTTTCTTGCATCTATAGTGGAAACCTTAGCAGCAGACATGAAATGGTTGTTTTTTAAGTGGCTGGGTGTTTCTGCTTAAAAGTCAATTAGCCAGGTTGTACTTCAGATAAAATAAAAAATATTGCATGTGCTAAAACACATACTTTGTCATGAGTTAAATGAGACATTGTACATGAAATCTACTTGCCTAATTCTTATCACATAACAGCAACAACAGTAATATTAGCCAACACTCATAGTCCTATGGACCAGGCACTCTTCTAACTACCTTACATATATTAACTCATTTAATACCTGTATTAGTCAGTGTTGTCTAGGGAAACAGAATCAACAAGAGATAGCTGTTCAATAGTATGCAGTTTTATAAGAGTCTCTCACATGACCATGGGGATGCACAAGTCCAGGCTCCACAGGCAGCTGCAACCAGGGGCTGCAATGAAAGTCCAATGAAGGTTCTTGATGAGTTCTGGGAGACATTGGCTGTCCAAAGACAAGCTGGGAAATTCTCACCTAATCCTGGAATCACTCTCCTTTTTAAGGTATTCAACTGATTGGATAAAGCATCAGTCATTGCTGATGGCAATCTCCCTGACTGATGTAATTATAACCAGCTGTCTATGATTTACCACTGCAGTAAAGTAAATGGTGACTAAAGTCCATAAATGCTCTTGTATCACAGTTAGCCCTGTGCTTACTTAACCAAACAACTGGTCACAATTACCTGGTCGAATTGACACATAATATGTTGCTTGCTTATTGGCTGAGCTCCCATTCCACCTTTGATGGAAGGTAAACCTCTAAGAGAAGAGGAGGGTGGTTTGTCTGTTTTGCTTGTTGATATATACCAAGTTCAATAAATAATCACTTACTTGTTTGTTCGATAAAGGAAGAATGCATCTATTGATTATCTAATATAATCAACAGTGAAAAGTATGGGTTTGAAATCAAACTGCCTGTGTTCAACTCCCAGCAATTCTACTTATTAACTGTTAACCTAGGGCAAATTACTTAAATCCTCTATACCCAGTTTCCTCGATAATAAAATAGGTGGCATAATAATGATACCTGACTACCAAGGATGTTGTGAGAATCAAATAGGATAATTGTCCTGATCCAGCAAGAGGTAAGTCCTCAACAAATGCTGGCTATTATTCGTGTATGTTTGGCACCTTCACACACCTTATTTCATTTTAATGGGGGATCCTGACACTGAAACTGCAAGTTTCCCCCAGAATCTTACCGGGGCTGTTGGTCAACCAGATCATAATCCTCAATTTGGGGAACTTCACTTAAACAGAAATAGTAAAAATATTGTCTTAGAAGTGTCCTGATTTGTTCTGGGAAAGAAAAAGTATTGACTTTTCTTCCCCTCAAATTAGCAAAGAAAGCTCACCAATCATTTCATGTGTACATTATGACCCAAAACAGGAGTTCTAAAGTGAAATTCCAGCAGAGACCAACAGAAGTAAGGATATGAATACAAGGATAGGTTTTCCTACAGTAAAAATGAATTGGCCAAGAGCACATCCCAGAAATATTGTCCTTTCAAGTCTTTGTAGACAATTGATGAAAAAATCGTATGTACTCAACCATTTTCCACTGCACATGGGCCAACACTGAGAGGACCAAATACTAGTACCATAACGAACTTAGAACATGCTCAGTTGTAGGGACTCAATAAATGTAAAGACAGTAATTCTTAGCCGATATTTGTAAGTCTCAGAAATAAGTCTTTATATTTTGTTTTCTGTCACCTATACAGTATATAAAATAACATTAAACAGTCCAACTTCAGGATTAATATCCTAAAATTTGAGATTATATATAGAAGAACTGTGTACACAAGTTAGAAAATAGCCAGGGTTCATGGCCCAAATCCAGTCCACCTACTCTTGGTGTGAATAAGGTTTTATTTTAACACAGGCATGCCCATTGATTTATGTATTGTCCACAGATGCTTCTGCTGCAACAGCAGAGTTTGGTAGTCATGATAGAAACCATATGTATTAATTTCCTATTGCTGCTGTAACAAATTACCACAACTTAGTGGTTTAAACAACATAACTTTTTCTCTTACAGTTCTGGAGGTCACAAGTCCTGAAATCAAGGTGTCAGCAGGGCTATGTTCTTTCTGGAGGATCTAAGGGAAAATCTATTCCCTTACCTTTTCTAGCTTCTAGAGGTCACTTGCATTCCTTAACTTGTCACCTCAGCCCCCATCTTCAAAGCAGGTAGCATAGCATCTTCCGACTTCTATCTCTGACCCTCCACATCCGTTTTATAAGACCCTTGTGATTTTATTGGGTCCCCTGAATTAACCATCTCGATCCTTAATTTAATCACATCTGGAAAGTTTCTTTGCCATGTACGTTAACATATTCACCGGTTCCAGGGATTAGGACATGGACATCTTGGGGAGGCCATTTTCCAGCCCATCACACTGTATAATACACAAAGCCTAAAATATTTACTACCTTGTCTGTACAAAAAAAGTTTCTGGCCCCTGCTTTAGACCCAAGGGCTAAGGGAGTCTGAGCAGCAGCACAAGTCCTGAGGTAGGAACTGCTGTGCCACATAAACCCAGGAGGGTGACCCTCTAAGTCAGTTCTAGGACAAGGCAGCTGTAGAAAAGTCCTATTTTAAAACTTATAAATAAATAAGCATGAAAAACCTGAAAACTGTACATAGGATAGAAGAAAATCTAAATTTACAAAATATGAGCAGGATGCTTTCTTGAATAAATAGTGCATTTTTCTTGACTTTGAAACCCTTTTTCTCCCCAGTAAATTGGTAGACACAGCTAGCTAATATCCATTCTCCCCTTTTTCCTTCCCAATGAAATCTCAAGTTTAACCAGGTAACAATAAGTCCAGTTCAAAATATTCATCCCTACAATCTTTCCTGCATCTAGAGACAGCCCTCTGAAACATTTTGATCAATAAAATTAAGCAGAAATCTGAAGAATGATGCTTATGAGAATTCTATTGTTTTCGTGGTTTAAAATGTGCAGATTCGACTGGCCAATAATTGTTGCCCTTCACCCTTTTCCTCTATTTCTTGCCTAAAACACAGATCTGGTGGTGGAGGTGGAGCAGCCATTGCCTATTAAGAGGATGGACAGCAAGGAGAGTGATGGCAGGTTAGGAAGCTGGAAGAGGTCTGGGCCTTGGAGACTCGTTGGTCAGCTGCACTGGATTCTGACTGACCATTACACCTTCTTGTTAATCAGAAAAATGAGCCACTATTTGAGTTAGTCAAATAGAATCAATATTCTCTTACATGCACAGGAAATCCAAACTGCCACAGCATCCTCTGATGTATACCAAAACCTCAGCAATATAATCCCTATCTATGTGCATTCCCATCACTTTGCTCTAACAAGAGATCATCTTCATGTATGGGGGAAAGGATAGATGGAACACTACACAGGTTTTAAAAAAATTTTTTTTAAGATTTATTTTTTATTTATTTCTCTCTCCTTCCCTCCCTTACCCGCACCCCCCCCCCCCCATTGTCTGCACTCTGTGTCCATTTGCTGTGTGTTCTTCTGTGTCTGCTTGCATTCTTGTCAGTGGCACCAGGAATCTGTCTCTTTTTGTTGCATCATCTTGCTGTGTCAGCTCTCCGTGTGTGCAGCGCCACTCCTGGGCAGGCTGCGCTTTTTTCATGTGGGGTGGCTCTCCTTGCAGGGTGCACTCCTTTCATGTGGGGATCCCCTACACAGGGAACACCCCTGAGTGGCACGGCACTCCTTGTGTGCGTCAGCACTGCACATAGGCCAGCTCATCACACGGGTCATGAGGCCCTGGGTTTGAACCCTGGACCTCTCATATGGTAGGCAGATGCTCTATCAGTTGAGCCAAATTTGCTTCCCTCTTTTTCATGTTTTTAACCCCAATATCCTTTGATACCAAGTGCCCAATATTCATGAAGTTCAAGGGCCACATTCTAAAATTAGTTACTTTTCTTGGGTTGCATGATAGAAATCAACCTTGGCTAACTTACCAAAAAAGATTATTGAAAAAATACCAGAGGTTCACAGAATCAACAGGAATCTGGATAAACAGGCCTAGGGACAATATTCATTCAAGAAAATCAGCTGAAATGTTAGTAAAAACAGCAAGTTTTATGGCATTTTAATTTGTTCCACTTCTATCCTCTACCCAGCTTCACAGCAGAATTGAAAACCAACCACCCTTTCTGTGTAATCTATGTATCTTTAAAAAAAAAAAGATAATAAAAAAATGAAAAAAAGCCTCACCAGAAAAAAAAGAGTATGCAAATACCTATTCATGTTTTCTTTTAGAACTTACATGATTTATTTTACATTCAAATATTTGATCTAACTTGAATTAATTCAAAAGAAGCTAGGAATACAGATAATTAAATGAAATCATCTGCTCTTTTCTATTAGAGAAGTTTTGAGTTTTCAGAAAAATCACACATGAAATACTGGATTCCCTATACCACCCTACTAACAACACCTTCCATTAGTGTGGTACATTTGTTACAATTGATGAAGGCGCATTTCCTCATCTGCAGAATGATGATAATAATAGGTTTGGGGAATCATTTTTGCCTTCTGTGGGTCTGTCTGGCACATGAGAGAATTCATTAAATAGTTAGCTAATATTGGAGGCTTTAGGGAGTTACAACAATCATTCCTGATGCCATCTGCATGGAATGTCCTAAGGTGGTTTCAGAAAGGATCGCCTCAAGTGGAGATTCTGTTCAAGTCAAGTGGTGTTTTAATGCATTCCCAGTTTGTACGTGATTCAGCGATGAGCTCTCTGGGAGGTACAGAAGAAGCATTAGACATAGTCTACTATCAGGAATTTTGCAGTTTGGTTGGTAAAATGGAACCTCCTTTTTTCTTTTTTTTTTTAAGATTTATGTATTTATTTTATTTAGCCCCCCCCCCCTTTGTGGCTTGCTTGCTGTCTGCTCTCTGTGTCCATATGCTGTGCGTTCTTCTATGTCTGCTTGTCTCCCTTTGTTGCATCATCTTGCTGTGCCACTTCTCTGTGGGCACAGACCATCAGCTCTCCACAGGTGTGGGCCAGCTTGCCTTCATCAGGAGGCCCTGGGACAGTAACCCAGTGTTAGTGGGTTTAGATGGGAGCCCAATCAATGGACCCGCAGCCGCTTCTCCCTCCTGTATTTTTAATGTAACATTTTGTGTGATTTTCGAATCTTTTAAAAATAAATGAAAAATATATATATAAAAAAAAGAAAACCAACCACCCACAGTCATCATAAACCAGCAGCTCGGAAGCCACTGGAGAGAACAAAATGGTGATGGAGCTGCTTTAAAGTTCCATTCCCAGAGAACTGTTATTCTTTAAACTGTCCAATGACTCCTTGGAAGACCCCATTCACAGGCTATCTTTATTTGGATATGCTCACCCAGTACAGACAAGTAAAGCACAAGCTTAACTTGGAGCTTTCCCTGTGCAAGCAGATTTTTCCTTAGGTGTGTTTGTTAAAAATAATCACAGACAATTTTTGAGCATTGTGGCTGCCTGAGGTGGTTGGTAGAATTGAGGCAAACACTGGGCCAATCAAAAACTTAAAAAACTGGTCAAGCTCTTAGAATTGTGGGAAGATGGCAGACTAGGAAGTTCCAGGAATAATTCCTTCTACCACAACAACTAATAAACAGCCAAGAACTGTCTGAATCAATTATTTTGAAACTCTGGAGTCAGGCAGAATACTGTATGGTATCCACAGAAGAGCAGGAGGAAGAGCAGTGAAATTATGGTAAAGACCAATAAATTACTCTCTCCATGTGGTGGTTATTAGTGCCCATCCTCCACTCTCATGGCAAGCAGCAATATTACCAGGCCTTTGGCATAGTTTGCTGGTACTAGAGAGGGACATAGAAATCCATTTCCCCAAGATTCTGAGTGGGGCGGGCATCGGTCTATCACTGATCACTGCTTTTTCTTTTTTTTAAATAAGCTTTATTTTACCTTCTAAAAATAAAAGAACAGATAAAAAGAAGCTTAGCAAATTATGAAAGCATTGCTCTAACAAATTCTGATCCTGCACATTTATCTCATTTAATCCTAAAAACACACAATCATTTCTCCAGTGTTCAGAAAGATGCAGACATGAACACAGATGGATGAAATGACATGACCAAGGTCTCCTTGTTAATGAAGAAAATGAAGGAAAAAATACTGAATCATATTTTTATCTCATAAAACTAAACCCCATATTCTTTTATTTTACCTTTGACATTGATATAGTACCTTCTTTGTCTTTGATACAAGCTCCCCCTTCTCAACCCACAGTCTATCTCCTACAGGTTCTATATTCTACCATCTAACTCCATAAGTTTACTCATTGTAACCAAATTTTTAGTTACCCATACAATCTCTTTACTATTTCTTGGTCTGTTGAGATCTTCTATTTCTCCTTGACTCAGTGTAGGTAATTTATGTGTTTCTAGGAATTTTTTCCATTTCATCAAGGTTATCTAATTTGTTGGCATACAGTTATTCATAGTATCTTCTTATAATCCTTTTTATTTCTATAATTTCAATATTAATATCCCTCTCTTATTTCTGATTTTAGTTATTTGTGTCCTCTCTCAGTTTTCCTTTGTCAGTCTGCCTAAAGATTTGCCAATTTTACTGATATTTTTAAAGAACCAACTTTTGGTTTTGTCAATTCTCTACATTGTTTTTTAATTCTCTATTTAATTTATCTCTGCTCTAATCCTTATTATTTAACCAAGGATGTAAAGGACTTTGCAGCAGTTTGATATGGTTACGAATTCCAAAAATAGATATTGGATTATGTTTGTAAACTGGGCGTGATTAAGTTATGACTAGGGCTTTGACTGGGCCACATCATTAGGGTGTGATAAAAGGCATGGCAAAGGACAGAGTTGAGGGTTTTTGACGGTGGAGTTTTGATGTTGGAGTTTGATGCTGAAGCCTTAAGCTGAAGCTCCAGGAAGTAAGCTCACAGAGGAAAGAGAAGCCAGCCCCAGGAAGAGAGGAACACTGAGCCCAGGAAGAAGCAAGCCCTGGGAAGAAAGGAACCTTAAACCCAGAGAGAAACAAGATCCTGAAAGGGAGGAACCCAGGAAGCCTGAACCCTCACAGCTGTCAGCAGCCATCTTGCTCCAACAAGTGAAAATAGACTTAGATGAAAGAAGTAACTTATACTTTATGACCTGGTATCTGTAAGCTCCTACCCTAAATAAATACCCTTTATAAAAACCAACCAATTTCTGGTATTTTGTATCAGCACCTTTCTGACTGACTAATACAGAATTGTACACAGAAAACTACAAAACATTCCTAAAAGAAATCAAAGAAGACCTAAATAAATGGAAGGGCAGTCTGTGTTCATGGATTGGAAGACTAAATATCATAACAATGTCAATTCTACTCAAAGATTCACAGGTTTGAAGCAATCCCAATAAAAATTCCAACAGCCTTCTTTGCAGAAATGGAGAAGCCAATCATCAAATTTGAATGGAAGAGTGAAGGGCCCTGAATAGCCAAAGCAATCTTGAAAACTGGAAACAAAATAGGAGGACTCACACTTCTCGATCTTAAAACTTATTAGAAAGCCACAGTAATCAAAACAGCCCAATACTGGCACAAGGACAGACATACAGACAAATAGAGTCAAACTGAGAGCTCAGATTATAAAGCTTCATATCTATGGCCAACTAATTTTTAACTGATTTTTTACAAGAGTGCCAAGTCCACTCAATTGGGAAAGAATAGTCTCTGCAACATATGGTGCTGGTAAAACTGGATGTCCATATGCAAAAAGTGAAAGTGGATCTAAAATTATTAGAATTATTTATACTTCAGGTCTTGGCTAAGTGGGGCTGAAATTGACGAAAGTCTTAAAGACTGTTAGCTCAGAAATCACTGTAGGAAACCATCTTCTAAATTTCTGCCAAACTTAGCTCTTCTGAGATGACCTGGTACTAGTTTATTCATTCTGTGGAGAAGAATATACAAAAATCAACTCAAAATGGATTGAAGACTTAAAAATAAGAACCAGAACTATAAAACTCCTAGAATAAAACATAGGGAAGTATCTTTAGGACTTTATGTTAGGCAATGGCTTTTTAGATATGGCACCAAAAGCACAAACAGCAAATGAAAAAAAAATAGATAAATGGGACTTTATCAAAATTAAAAGCATTTGCCTTTTAAAGGACATTATCAAGAAAATGAAAAGACATCCTACAGAATGGGAGAAAATAGTTCACACCATATATCTGATATGGGATTACTATCCAGAAAATATGAAGAACTCCTATAATACAAAAACAAAAAGACAAAAAATAAAAAATGGGCAAAAGCCTTGAATAGACATTTCTATAAAGAAGACATACACACCATGGAGCCAAGAGTGCCTACAACTGAAAGCAGGAGGATTGCATCCAGCATCCATGTGGAATCTAAGACCCCTCTTGATATAGATGTGGAGTGGACACAACCATTCCAAGGTCCACAGGATGGAGGAATAGAATATGGATTAGAGTGGACTTACTGATATTCTATTCATGAACTATTGTGATTAGTAATCGAAGAAAATGTGGCATTGATGTGGAGAAAGTGGCCATGGTGGCTGCTGGGTGTGGGGAATGGGAGGAAGAGATGAGATGTGGAAGCGTTTTCGGGACTTGGAGTTGTCCTGGGTGATGCTGCAGGGACAGTTACCAGACATTGTATGTCCTCCCATGACCCACTGGATGGAACGTGGGAGAATGTGGGCTATAATGTGGACCATTGACCATGAGGTGCAGCGGTGCTCAGCGATGTATTCACCAAATGCAATGAATGTCTCATGATGATGGAGGAGATTGTTGCTATGGGGGGAAGAATGGGGTGACGGGGATGGGGGGTATATGGGGACGTCATATTTTTTTAATGTAGTATTAAAAATATAAATAAAGACAAAAAAAGGGGAAAAAATAAAATAAAATATTCTGAAGGAAAAAAAAGAAGACATACAAATAATCAAAAAGCACATGAAAAGATGCTCAACATCATTAATCATTAGAGAAATTCAAATCCAAACCACAATGAAATTCCATTTCACACCCACTAGAATAGCTACTATTTTAAAAAATGAAAAATTACAAGTGATAGGGAGGATGTGATGTAGTGAAATAGAAACACTCATTCGTTGTTCATGGGAATTTAAAATGGTGCAGTGGCTATGGAAGACAGTTTGGTGGTTTCTCAGAATGTTAAGTTTGGAATTATCATATGACTCAGCCATCCCACTTCTAGGTATATACCCAAAAGAATTGAAAGCAGGGGCTCGAACAGATATTTGCACACCAATTATTCACAGCAGCATTATTAACAATTGCCAAAAGATGAACGCTACCCAATGTCCATCAACCAATGAATAGATAAACAAAATATGGTATATAATGGAATATTATTCAGCCATAAAAAGGAATGAAGTTCTGCTGCGTGTGGCAACAAGGATGAACTATGAAGATATCTTGTTCAGTGAAATTAGGCAGATACAAATGGGCAAATATTGTATAATTTCACTGACATGAAATAATTAGAATAAGGAAATTCACAGAGCCAGAAACTAGAAAACAGATTACCAAGGGCTGATGTGAGGGTAGGGAATGGGAAGTTAAGGCTTGAATTGTATAGAGTTTCTATTTAGGTTGATGGAAAAATTTGGAAATGGATGGCAGATGATGATAGCACAACGTTGTAAACATATTTACAGCACTGATACATACATTTGAATGTGGCTAAAAGGTGAAATTTTAGGTTGTATATATATTACTAGAATACAAATTTTTTAGAGAACCATAGGATTGTACCACACAAATAATGAAGCCTACTGTAAGCCATGGACAATATTTAATAGGACAATTATAATAGTAATCGTTCAGCAATTGTTAGCAAATGTACATTAATGCATGCTATTAATAATAGTATAGCATTTTAGTTTGCGAAAGGGCTGTCAATGCAATGTACCAGAAATGGGTTGACTTTTATAAAGGGGATTTATCCGGGGTAAAAGCTTACAGTTCCAAAGTCGTGAAAAGTCCTCCTTGAGACACCATCAGAGACACTTTGTCACCAAAGTCAGCTGATACGTGTTGAAGCAAGATGGCTGCCAATCTCTGCAGAGGTTTGAGCTCACCTGAGGGCTACCAGGTATAGGACTTGTCACTTTCCAGGTCTCCTATATCAGTCTCATTTGTTCCACTTTCTTCCCAAGCTCAGCTGTCAGCTATCGGGCATATAGGAGGGTTCGTCTCTTGGGCTGCTCTGTGGGCGCAGCCTCTCCGGCTTCATACTTCAGCAATCCTCTAGTCCTCTCTCTTACACAGCAGGATCAAACATGGCGCCTTCCCTTTCCTGTGTCTGTCTGTCTCTCTGTGTGTACCCATTTACATCAGACCCAGCAAGACAGTGAAGACTCAATCGGAGTCACACCTCACTGACTAGTCAAATCAAAAGCCCTAAATCAATTTTATCAAGTAATCTAATCAAAGGGCCCTCAACTGAATCACACCCACAGAAACAGACCAGTTTGCAAACACAATCCTTCTCTTTTTGAGATTCATTAAATGATCTCAAACTGCCACAGTTGGCATATGGAAACTCTGTATTTTATGCATGATTGTTTTGTAATGCTACAATTTTTCTAAAGAAAAATTATTTTTATAAAATTCCCACAAGGAATAACCCAGCTTTACTGGTGAATTCTTAAAAAAAGAAAAAAAAGAAAAAATAACACCAATCCTTCAATCTCTTCCAAAAATAGAAGAGAAGGGAATATTTCCAATGCATTCTATGAGGCCAATATCACCGTAATACCAAAACCAGAGAAGACACCACACAAAAAAGAAAGCTACAGTTGAACATCACTACTGAATATAGATGAAAAAATCCTCAACAAAATACTTGCAAACTGAATTCAGCAACATATAGAAGGATTATGCACCATGACCAAGTGGTATTTATCCCAGAATGAAAGGTTGGTTCAACATATGAAAATCAAACAGTGTAATATACCATATTAATAGAAAAAAGAACAAAAACTACCTGATAATCCCAACAGATGCAGAAAAAGCACTTGGAAAACTCCAACATCTTTTCATGATAAAAACACTCAACAAAACTAGGAATAGAAGAGAACTTCTTCAACATAAAAAAAAGAGCTCTATGAAAACTGACAGCTTTCTCCGCCTAAGATAAAAAATGAGCTCAACAAGGGTGCAGAATATATGATCAATAAACAAAAATCAGTTGTATTTCTATATACTAAGAATGCACAACTTGAAAATGAAATTAAGAAAACAATTCTATGTACAATAGCATCAAAAAATAAAATAAAAATACTTCCAGATAAATTTAACAGCAGTAGGGAGTTGTTTAGCGTCTCCTTCCCATAAGGCAGGTACCAAGTTGGGTTCCCAATGCCTCCTAAAAACAAAGACAAACAACAAGCAAGCAAGCAAACAAACAAACAAAAAAACAACTCAGGGAAGCCAATGTGGTTCAATGGTTGAGCACCAGCTTCCCACTTACGAGGTTCTGGATTTAATTCCCTGCCCCAGTACCTAAAATAAATAAATAAATAAATAAATAATAAAATAAATTTAACAGACGTGAAAGACTATCTTATAAAGTATCATTGAAAAATTTAAAGACCTAAATAAATGGAAATATATCCTGTGTTCATGAATTAGAAGACTTAATGTTGTTAAAATGGCAATACTCCACAAATTGATCTACAAAATCAATGCAATCCCTCTTAAAATTCCACCTGCTTTTTTTCCCAGAAATGGACAATCTGATCCTAAAATTCTCATGAAAACACAAGGGACCCAAAATAGCCAAAATAATCTTGAAGAAATAGAACAGTTGGAGAACTCACACTTCCCAATTTCAAAACTTACTGCAAAGCTACAATAATCAAGACTGCAGAATTAAACACAAAGGCGAACAGCAACACTGTGGCAAGAACATCCTGGTGAGGACCTGCCACCAGGGTAAGATGGCACACCTTAATCTTCTACTGAAGAGTCAGATTCCAAAGTGAGAAACTTGGAATCGCTGGGGTCAGTTGTCTACTCCTAGTGTAAGACATGGCAGGGTGTCTAATTACAATCCTGTCCCTAATGAAGGAGAGATGATTGCAGATAAGCCCTCCTCTCCTTTCACCTTCCTTTTTACTCTTTCTCTATATGCCTGTTCTTCCCCACCAATCTCTTTCTCTCCCTCCCTCCCTCTCTCCCCCCGCCCCCTCACACACACACACACACACTTGCCTTGCATTCTTATGACAGCAGTAGGCACATTATGGAAAGCAAGGATTTGAGTTTAGGCTGATCTGGCTTTGAATCCAAGTTTTGCTTTTATTCTCTAGTGTCCGTGAGGCAAGAATGTAAGCACTCTAAGCTTGTTTCCTTGTCTGTAAAATGGAATAATAAAAATATCTGCCTCATGGGAGTTTTGTAATGGTTAAATTAGACATGCATATAAAATATTAAGCTCAGAGCCTGGCACTTTGTGTGTTCGCACTTGATGGTATAAAGTACTGAAGGTACTTGCCACGACATGGCAAGAAAGTCCTTGTTAACCACAGAAATTTTCTTAGACATAATGTTTCTGGTGTTCAAGTACTGACCTGTCTTTAGAGGCTGTTAATAAATGCATGGTTCTATCAAATGTGTTGGCATTTTAAAAGGGGGGGGGGGATGTTAGTCTCACATATACAATTATGAAAGGGTAGAGAACTATACATTCTGTGAAATAGGCTACAGAAGCAGTATTTGGCTTGGGAAAAAAGAAGGCAGGGTGTATGAAATTAATTATATATTAAATATATTAAAAGCTATTTGTATAGTGGTCAGCTCTATTCCATTTCCTCCAATACAGAATTGTATTTTGAGGCTTAATTTTGGCATTTGGATCAGAGATTTAGCCAACTCTGGTTTATACACACTGAGAAGAGGGAGCCAAGGAATGGATGACACAGACCAGTTTATAGTGTAAAAACTGTTTGGCTTTGAAGTGTAGACAGTGCCAATTGGTAAGGGAGAGTCTATGAAAACAACTATCCAAAAAGTGTTCACCGATTTTTTTTCTGCTGAAATTGCACTTGATGCACAACTGATTCAATCATTGCACAATTGATTGGTAGACCCTTCTAGGCAATTTTTTATGCTAATGCATCTGATTGAGTATGTTTTATTACAGTTTGAAAAAAATAATAAATGGCCCATCCTTAGACTCTTTCATAGACCTTCGTCAGCCAGAGGGGCACCGTTCCCACATCCTCCTGCTACCAGGACTCCTCCACTCTCGAAGCTGTAAGACCCTGCTCCAGGCAGGCTCCTGTCTTCCCGTGATCTTCCTCTCCACCTCAAGTCCTGTCAGCGGCTTAAGTGGCACCAAGATCCACCTCAATGCCCCACTGACACCAGAGCCTCTCACTTATTTGTCTTTTTCCCCCTCTGCAGCTGTCTACTCTCACGGACGCACCCTGAACCGTATCATTCAGCTTCCACCCCTCCTCTGAAATCATAAGTGAGATGTCACTTCTTGCCCCTCCAACTGGCTTGCTCATTACTTCCCAGAGAGCATTTCTTTGACCCCTGCAACCCTACTTTGTTTCTTTTTCTTTTAATATTTATTTTTTATTTCTCTCCCCTTCTCTGCCCCCCCCTCCCAGTTGTCCCCTCAGTTGTCTGCTCTCTGTGTGCATTTACTGTGTGTTCTTCTGTGTCCGCTTGCATTCTTGTCAGTGGCACCAGGAATCTGTGTCTCTTTTTTTTGTTTCCTTCATCTTGCTGCGTCAGCTCTTCGTGTGTGCAGCGCCATTCCTGGGCGGGCTGCACTTTCTTTCGCACTGGGCAGCTCTCCTTGGGTGGGGGGCGGGCAGTCCTTGTGTGTGGGGCTCCCCTGCGCGGGGACACCCCTGCGTGGCAGGGCACTCCTTGCGCGCATCAGCACTGCGCATGGGCCACCTCCACACGGGTCAAGGAGGCCTGGGGTTTGAACCGTGGACCTCCCATGTGGTAGGCGGATGCTCTAGTCAACTCTTTCCTGCTCTCCAGGGTGAATACTTCAAATCTCTACCTTCCAACCCCATCACTTCCCCTTCACCCACAACAGATCACCCCACCTCGGATTTTATCCAGGAGAAATACATGCTGCCAGAAAAGCACACTTCCGACATTTCGCCACCACATCTGCAAGCCCACCTGCACCTACCTTTTCCCTTCCTTCCCATTATAATGGGAAAGGTCACCCTTGACCATCCTCTCCCCCTGGACTCTGGACCTTTACTGCTCTGACCTTCTTGTGGAGGGATTAGCAACTATTTCCATCTTTCACCGCTCCCTTCCTGTAGTCTCTTCCCACCAGAATGTAAACATGTTCATTTTCTCTCATCTTAAAAAATAAAACAAAGTCCTCCAACCCCTCTTGTCCTCCAACTTCTGACCTGTCCCCTCTCCCTTCCATGAAATAGTTGTCCTCACTGTCCATCTGCTCTCCTCACTCCTCACTCACCTGCCCTGGGCTTCTGACTCTCCCCTCCACTGAATGCCCTCGCCAGAGCCACCACTGACCCAGATATGCCTTTAAACACTCTTTGGATCTTACCTTTTTTGACCTCCAGGAAACATTTGCCACTGCCAACCACTCCCAGCTCACTCTTCTCTCTCATTTTCTCTCCTCTTTTTTAGTCTACTTTCTAAAAACCTCCACCCACACAAGATTTGTTTTGTTTTGTTCTGCTAGGGTTCTGTTCTCGGCTCTTTTTTTCACTCTTCAAACTTTCCCCGCATGAACTCGCTTACTCTCCAGTTACCACCTACAGTCAGCCACCCTCAGGGCTTTTCTCGAGTGCAGACCGTCTGAGGTCCACACAGCCGAGCTACCACCAGACACCTCCGCTTGGCTCTCTGTCCTGCGAACCCCTCAAATGCATCATTAGTCCTTCCCTTCCTTCGCAACCCTCTTCTCTCCCAGGTTCCCTGGTAATGGCCCCACGATTTAGCTGGTCGCTCGAGCTGGGAACTTAGGAGTCGTTGCTGAGGCCTCTCTCTCCCGACTCCTCAGATCAGTCATCGAGTCTTTCATTCTCCACTCTCAATATACCTATGCCTCTCCATCTACACTGCCACCCTCAGGTCAGGCCACCAGCCCTGGCTTAGATTATGCAAACCTTTCCTCCCTGGTCTCATCGTTCTTATCTGGCTCCTTCGCACAACTTTGAATGATCTAAAATGCAGGCCTGATTTTGTCCTTCACTCCCTTCCATCCTCTGAAACCCTCTCAGACTTCCCATTGCCCTTACAATAAAATGCAGACTCGGTGCCATCTGGCCCCACTTACCTGAGTCTCAGCCTTGCTTCTCTGCTCACTCCCCTTCCACTCTACAACTCCCTTCCAAGTCTTTGCTGTGCTCTTCCTTCTCTCTGAGACCGCCTTCCACTACTCCTTCCCTTCCCCTTAACATGTCTCTTATTTATGTTACAAGTCTCAGCTTACATGTCACTTCCTTGGGAAGACTTCTCTAGCGGGTTGAATGGCAGCCTCCAAACAGCTATCTCGTGTCCTAATCCCTGGAACCTGTGACTGTTACTTTATATGGCAAAATGGATGATAAAGTTAAGTGTCTTGAGAGAGGATGCTTACCCTGGCTTATCCCGATGGCCCTGAAATGCTAGCACATATATCCTTGTAAGACAGACACACAGAGAAAAGAGAGAAGTGGAGGAGGCAATGTGGTCATGGAGGCAGAGATTGGAGTGTGGCGTAGCCACCAGCTAAGAAGCCACCAGCAGAGGAGGAGGCAGTGAGCAAAACCTCCTGGAGAGGGAAAGCGGACCTGACAAGACTTGGATTTCAGACTTCTCGCCTCCAGAACTGTGAGAATATTAATTGCTGTAGTTCTGAGCCATACACTTTGTGACCATTTGCTATAGACATAGGAAATTAATACACCTTTCATGACCTCCTAGACAGGGCTAGGTCCCCTACCTCCTGACCCCACAGCCCCTGCACTGCCCCTTGCTTTACACACATCACATCACTCTCGGTTGTTTCAAGTCAGTCTTCCCCTCTACACTGCAAGTCCCATGAGGGTAGAGATTTGCCTGTCTTGTCCACCACTGATTCCTCGGGGCCTGGCACATACTAGGTGCTCAATGAATATGAGATGAATGAATACATGTGCTGGTATTGAGAATGGTTTGGATGGGAGAGTTGCTAAATAATAGACCAAATTTTGAACAAAAGGTAGGGAAGTTCTTCCTTGAAGGAGACATTCTCAGTTCTCTGAAATAATTAGGTGAGGTCTTGGGAATGCTCTTTCAGGGTTTTTAGTACCTGACGCTGTGACCCTGTGGTTTTCAGTTTTCCTAGCAACTTGAGCTTTGGTGCCCTCTGGTGACAGGAATTAATTGTCACTTGTTCTAAGCCCATCAAG
This sequence comes from Dasypus novemcinctus, assembly GCF_030445035.2. Classification (NCBI taxonomy): domain Eukaryota; kingdom Metazoa; phylum Chordata; class Mammalia; order Cingulata; family Dasypodidae; genus Dasypus; species Dasypus novemcinctus. Next base: position 54,372,537 of record NC_080673.1, read on the forward strand.
ACTGACACAAATTTAGTTACCTGCTGCTCTGTGGAATTTTCTCTACTGGAAATGTGTAATTAACCATGAAGTCAGTAACAGTTACATAAAGCACATAACTTCCTAAGATTTGCAGATGCCCTATTGAGTGTTTAATTTTGAATATTAAGGGTTTTTTTTGGAAACTACCAAACTTCAGGCTATGTTTAACATAATAACATTTTCTCCTCAAATAGCCATGATTTACATGGTCAAATTTAACTGTCATTTGGAAAACCAACATTGCACTGTAGGTGGCCGCATATAATCACTGAAGACATAGAGCTTTCTAAAATCCTTAAACCTTCATTGTGATTGAAAATCAACCTGGTATTTTTTAAGAAACCACATACATGAAAAGATGGTGTATGGGCTGTTTGTAAATGAGAAGTTATGGGTCTGGCTGGGTGTCTGTAAACAGACTTGCTTTTTCTCCTGAGTGTGAAAATATCGATGGTTACATTGTTTCCACTTTTTATTCTGTGTGAGTTGCCATGCCAGACTGCTCCACGTGGCAACTGCCTGTATGACTATGCTGAGCTTCATGCCAAAAATGTGTTTCTCCAAGTACCATGGTAGGATGATTTGAGAGGAAAAAGTAAATGAAATTTTCTTTTCTCACTAATTATATAATCATTTAAGAGACAATTTACCATCATTTCTTTTTTTTTTTTAATAAATTCTAAAAAATTTCTCTCCCCTTTCCCCCCCCCCACCCCAGTTGTCTGTTCTCTGTGTCTTTTTGCTGCATGTTCTTCTTTGTCTGCTTCTGTTGTTGTCAGCGGCATGGGAATCTGTGTTTCTTTTTGTTGCGTCATCTTGTTGTGTCAGCTCTCCGTGTGTGCGGTGCCATTCCTGGGCAGGCTGCACTTTCTTTGCACTGGGTGGCTCTCCCTACTGGACACACTCCTTGCGCGTGGGGCTCCCCTATGCGGGAACACCCCTGTGTGGCACGGCACTCCTTGTGTGCATCAACACTGCACGGGGGCCAGCTCCACATGGATCAAGGAGGCCCGGGGTTTGAACCGCAGACCTCCCATGTGGTAGATGGACGCCCTAACCGCTGGGCCAAGTTCGCTTCCCAACCATCGTTTCTGCTTGATCTTTGTCGTGGTTAATTTTATGTGTCAACTTCACTAGCTTATGTGTCCAGCTCTTCGGTCAAGTAAGCACTGACTTGATGGTTACCCTGAAGTTATTTTGTAGATGAATTTAAATCATTAGCCAGTTGATTGTATCTATGGCTGATTACATCTACAATCAGCAAAGGAGAATGCCTTTCAATGGCAAGAGTCTCCTCATCCACTCAGTTGGAGGCCTTAAAGGGAGAACTGAGGGTTCCAGCAGCCAGAAAGAAGAATTTCTATTTCTACTTCAGCCAGCCAGCTTTTCCTGAGGAATGCATTGCCATCCTCATTGAGTTTCCAGCTTGTGGTCTACTCAATATAATGTGTTACCATCAACTCTACACATTTCCACACTTTCGCAGTAAAGTTAATTAAGACTTCTACATACATTAAACATCAGTAGTCCATCTCAGTCCTCTTCTTATCTCCTTTAAGAATCCACCACTTACCACCAGATCTTGAAGATATTTTCCTACATTTTCTTCTAGAAGAGTTATGGTTCTTGTTTTTATATTTAGGCTTTTGTTCCATTTTGAGTTACTTTTTTGTATAAGGTATGAGATAGGGGTCCTCTTTTCTGCTTTTAGCTATGAGTATCCAGTTCTTCCAGCACCATTTGTTGAGTGGGGTGGGTTTGACAGGCTTGTCAAAAATCACTTGACCATGGCAGATGACTCTGGAGTTCCGTGCCATGTCAGTTGGCCTTACTTTGGAGTTTGTGTTCCTGAGTGTGATGGAGTTGGACTCAGATATGACCTTTCTACACATGCCTTTTCTGTTATTTTTATTGGACCTGTGGTTGTTGGTGTTCTACTATGGAACTATTGTGATTAGTAATGGAAGAAATTGTAGCACTGATATGGAGAAAGTGACCATGGTAGCTGCTGAGGGTAGGGAGAGGGAAGAAGAGATATGGTGTGGGTGCATTTTCAGGACTTGGAGTTGTCCTGGGTGGTGCTGCAGGGACAGATGCTGGACATTGTATGTCCTGCCATGGCCTACTGGGTGGACTGGGGGAGAGTGTAAACTACAATGTAAACCACTATCCATGTGGTACAGCAGTGCTCCAAAATGTATTCACCAAATGCAATGAATGTGCCATGATGGTGAAAGAGGTTGTTGATGTGGGAGGAGTGGGTGAGGGGGGTGTAACATTTAAAAAAAAAAAAAAGAGGGGGTTGTAACATTTAAAAAAAAAAAAGAGGAAAAAAAAATCACTTGACCATATACGTGAGGGTCTGTTTCTGAACCATCAATTCTTTTCCATTGGACTATGTGTCTGTTTTTATGCCAGTACCATGCTGTTTTTACCATTGTATCTAGGTAATATGATTTAAAGTCTGGAAGTGAGAGTTCTCCAACTTCGCTTTTCCTTTTTAATATGTTTCTGGCTATTTAGGACCCCTTACCCTTCCATATAAATTTGCTAATCATGTTTTCCATTTATTTAAAAAATGCTGGTGGAATTGCGTTGAATCTGTATATCAATTTGAGTAAAATTGACATCTTATGGATATTTAGTCTTCCAATCCATGAGTACGGAATATTCTTTCAATTATTTATATATATTTTATATTTCTTTTACCAATGAGTTATAGTTTTCTGAATATAAGTGCTTTACATAAGTGGTTAAGTTTATCCTTAATATTTGGGTTTTATCTATCATTTTTTATTTTCACCACTCTTTTGACACTTTTAGTTCCTTTAACTGATATAATCTTCATTTCTAGACTCTCTTCCAAGCCTCTCTCTTCTGTCTTTTTGTTTCAGGCTATAGCACATCCTTTAGTATTTCCTGTAAAGCTGTTCTCTTGGTTACAAACTCTCTCAGTTTCTGATTATCTGTGAATATTCTTAACTTGCCCTCATTTTTAAAAGAAAATCTTGCTGGATATAAGATTCTTGGCTGGAAGTTTTTTCTTTGCAGTATCTTAAATATATCCCACCACTGTCTTCTCGCCTCCATGGTTTCTGATGAAAAATCAGCACTTAATCTTATTGGGTATCCCTTCTATGTTATGCATTGCTTTTCTCTTGTTGCTCTCAGAATTCTCTCTTTGTCTTTTGCATTTGACATTCTGATTAGTATGTGTCTCAGTGTTGGTCTATTAAGATTTATTCAGAAGGGAGTATGTTGTACTTCTTGGACATGGATATCCATCTCTTTCAATAGGGTTGGGAAATTTCCTACCATTATTTCTGTAAATATTCCTTCTGCCCCTTTTCCCTTCTCCTCTCCTTCTGGGACACTCACGACATGTATGTTTGCCTGTCTCCTGCTGTCATTTAGTTCTCTGAGACTTTGTTCAATTTTTTCCATTCTTTTCTTCATCTGTTCTTTTGTATGTTTGCTTTCAGAGGCCATTTCTTCAAACTCACCAATCCTTTCTTCTGCCTCCTCAAATCTGCTAATATATGATTCCAGTGTATTTTTAATTTCATTTAATTGCACCTTTCATTCCCATAAGGTCTGCTATTTTTCTATGTATGCTTTCAAATTCTTCTTTGTGCTCATCCAATGTCTTCTAAATATGCTTAATCTCTTTAGCCATCTCATTGAATTTATTAAGGAGATTTGTTTGAACATCTATAATTAGTTGTCTCAACTCCTTTATGTCATCTGGAGGCTTATCTTTTTCCTTTAACTGGGCCATAGCTTCCCATGTGGTAGGCAGATGCCCTAACCGCTGAGCCAAGTCTGCTTCCCCCAATATCTTCTTAATATCCTTAATCTCTTTAGCCATCGCATTGAATTTATTAAAGAGATTTGTTTGAACATCTATGATTCGTTGTCTCAACTCCCTTATGTCACCTAGAGGCCTATCTTGTTCCTTTAACTAGGCCATATCTTCCTATTTCTTGGTGTGGATTGTATTTTTTTGTTGGTGTCTTGGCATCTGGCTTACTAGATGTACTTATTCTAGGTGCAGTTTCTATCTTTAGTTTAGGGCTTTCTTGTCCTTTCGCCCTTGCTGGTTGTGTAATGAGAGCCAAGGATGTAGCTGGTGCTGTAAGCTGTGGAGGCTCAAGCTGCCCTCTTTGCCCCAAAGATTGATGAAGCTTCTCCCAACTTTCTCCTTTGCTAGGTGTAGGGACACAGCTACAGCCATGTATAATAATTCAAGTCAAGCAGGCCTAGACTCTAGTTGCCCAGAGAGTCTGATGAAGCTTCAACCCCCTTCTCCCCTGCCTGGGGCGGGGTGGAGCTGGAGGTGTGGGCAGCAATCGTGCAGTACGGGTCCAAGATGACCGCAGTCACCCTGGTAGACTTCTGACTATTTGGTGTGCCAGCCAAATGTACCTGCAGTTATACCTGGAGAGGCTGGTGCAGGGCCTGCCAACTTCCTCCCTGCTAGAGGTGGGGTTGAAGCTTAGGCTCGGGCTACAATCTAATCTTGGCAGAAAGAAGCGTGTCCCTACCATCATTGTGATTTTCAGTCAGCTCAGTTTCTCCTCATGCTGGGGGTGGAATTAAAATGGCAGTTCCCAGCCTCTTTCTGACTTGGACATGTTTGAACTTCAGCTATTTTTAGGATTATACTTTAGCCAGCCAAGTTTACTAATCAGTAGCTGAAGTTGGTGCCCAACCATCTCTCCCTCCCCTGTTTTGGGGAAGAGGAGCCTCCAATTCCAGCCGCAGAATAGCTCCTGAGGTGGTATGACAGATGGACAGTCTCCTCCTTCCATTCTTCCAAAGATGTTGCAGGATGCTCTTCTGGTCTCCTAGAGCCCCCAAACAGGTGTCTTAGATAGCTCTTGGTGATTACTAACTGCTCTATGGAACCAGCTGACTCTAGGAACTCCTTACTTCCTTACTCTACTGCCATCTTGCTGGTTGTGTCTCCCCTATACTTTGAACATTTCTGTAATCTAAAACTTCTCTGAAACTAAAGTTTATTATGAATTAAAATAAAAAATAAAGTTATACTACATAAAAAAAGAATGGGACAGGGAGGTGAGCTGGTTATTTTAATACTTGGGAGGCAATACAGTTTAATAGTTCAGTATAGATTCTAGAGTCAGACTGCCTGGTGTTGGCACCCACTAGTTCTGTGCCCTGGTGACATAATCCCCTGTACCTTAATATTCCTTATTTTTAAAATGGTGATAAAAAAAAAAATAGTACCTAGCTCTTAAAGCTGTCAAGAGGATGAAATAAGTCATGTTGCAAAGCCTTTAGAACAGTGTCTGGCACATAGAAAACACCATATATATATGGTGATATGTGTTTATGTGTTTGTGTTTAAACAGCCTTCCCTAGATCTGATGTGTAGCAATGATGATTGCTCAATCTCACCACCACTGCCTAAGCCAGTAGGGTACTTCTCCAAGGGAGAGATAGTCACTAAAAAAGGCATTGCATTCTGGTCAGTCAGACTGCCTGACATATGAGTAAATTCTTAGAGTTAATATAGGCCGTTTTGTGGGATGATGAGTTCACCCACACATGCTAAAATGGGGGCAAATTCCCCTAAAAGTCACTTGCGGGTGATTGCATGAGATAGATACTGCGTGTGTCAGCAAAAGGCTGCCTCTGTGATCTCAGTCCGTTCAGGCCCAGCAAGGCTTTCTGAGCACAATGGGAAACAGAACTTGAGCAAAGCCCCGTGAATAAGGTTTCATTCCTTGTCCTAGTCTGGACAAGGCAGTGGATGTGGTGAGAGGATTGGATCACTCCAGGGGAACCCCAGATTTGAATAATGATTGTTATTCAAAACTACAGCTTTCAATGCTGTAGAATCTCTTCCTCTTCTTGGTCTCCAGAAGGGGGATCTTAAGAAACAGATAGGACGAGCTATCTCATTGCATTTAATCCTGTTGACCACTGCCCTGACACTTTCTGATTTTAATTTATGCATTAAACAAATATGTGTTGAGCACTTACTATGTATCAGCACTCTTCCAGAGGTTAATACTGAAGTGAACAGAAAAGACCCCCAAAGGCCCCTACCATGGAGATCTCATCTTCCAGCAGCTGGAGAAAAACAATAAATAACCTAAACAAGTAAAATATTCTGGTATTTAGATGGTAATAAGAGCCAAGGAGAAAAGTAAAGCAGGGAATGGAGATGGAGAGTGTTTCCAGGCCATAATTTTAAATAGAGTGGTCGGGGAATACCTCACTGAGAAAATTGTATTTGAGAAAAGACTTGAATGAGATAAAGGAGTCAGCCTTGTGGTATCTGGGCAAAGAATGTTTCTGACAAATGGAAAAATAAGTGCAAAGGCCCTGGCAGAACATGACCATGTGTTCAAGGAAGAGCAGAAAGGCTATTGTGGCTGGAGAAGAGTAAGTTAGGGGGAGATAGTTGGAGATGAGGTTAGATACACAAGGGGGTTAGCCCAGACCATGAAAGCCATGGCAGCCCATCTTAAAACTTTTGACTCTTACTCTGAGATGTAGCTAGAGGAATAACATAATCTGACTTCTGTGTTAATAGGCTCACTGAGGAGTCAAGGGCAGAACCAGGGAGACTAATAAGATTGCAATATTCCAGGCAAGACATGCTGACAGCTGGCAGCCATGGCGGTGGTCAGAGGTGGTCAAATCCTGAACTTATTTTGAAGAAAGTACCAAGAAGCTTTGCTGAGAGAATGGAGGTTAGCTGCAAGAGAAAGAGAAAGATTAAGGATGATCCAAAGTAATTTTAGCCTGGGCAACTCTAAGGAAGAACATACCATTAACTGAGATGGGAAAGAATGTGTATTGAACAGGTTTAGAAGAGGAGCCAGGAGCTCAGCGTTGGACATGTTAGGTCTGAGATGTTTGTTGGACATTTAAATGGAGATGTTGAGCAGGCAGTTGGGTGGAATAAGCCTGGACTTCAGAAGACAGGCACAGGTTGGAGATACAAGTAAGGGAGACATGAGGAAATGGACAACATTTGCAGTCCCAAGGCCAGTGAGCTTAGCCAGGGAAGGAGTGTAGATTGAAGGGAGAAGCCTCAGAGACTGAGCCCTGGGGCAGGCTAGCATTCAGAGGAATCATCTAAGACACCGAAAAGAGCAGCCAGGGAGGTAGAAGGAGAAGCAGGAGAGCATGGGGTCCTGGGAGCAAAGACGCTTCAAGCAGGAGGGACTGATGAACTCTTCATTCTGACTATGGCCTCATGGTTGCAAATTCTCAGATCTGGCAAAAGTTTAAATTTCTTCTGACGTTTCTAAGAAACTAGATGTTTTGCCATTTTCATGTAACCCCTTTATTATGTAGAAAACCATCATTCTAAAGGTGTCTTATCACTGTTTTCATCAGTAAAGGCTTTTCATTGGTTCAGTGCTTCATACGTTTGTCTCAGGAAGCAAAGAAAGGTGCCTGCCTCACCCCCACCGGGGTCAGGGGAGCTGTCAAAACTAAGTCCTGAACTGTTGTCTTGAGTTACACAGTTTTCCTAATTTTAAGTTCCTGAGGTAAAAAGCCTTGTTGTCCTTAATGGATCTGGTGGCTGCATGGGGAAAATCACTCTATGAAATTCCTTTAAAGTGTTCTAAACTATTGCTAGCAAAGGGTATGTTACCTCAGGAACCAAGACAATTTGAAGAGTGAAAAACTTTCTCAATCCTACTGTCTATTGAAAGCCTGTTAAACAAAGCCAAACATCTGGTCAGATCAATCAGTGCAGCTGAACATCCAAACCAAGTTGCTTGTCATTTAGTTGGGGAAAGCGTGAAATGATTGACTGGATTTTCCACGGAGGTGGGCATCCAGAAAACACAGTTTAAATCTTGTGTAGTTTTTGGTTTCCTTGTCAAAAATAATGAATGGCTAAATTAGAGAATGAGTGCTAAATCCTGAAGAATACATCTTGTGAAAATTGCTTGTTTCTGCGTCTCTGTAGCCAAAATATCGCAGGCTTCACTCGTCTGGGACTACAAATGGAATTTCATCAATATTAATATCCAAATCTCCATGACTCACAGCCTCCTCCAGCTTGGCATCAAAATTCCCTTCTCCCTTAAGTATTTTTGGGAATCCCCAGAGTGTATATTTATAGAGTCCCTAAAGCTGTGTACTTGGCTGAACTGGACTCTTAGTCCTCACCCCAGAGGAGTCACTCCAATCTAGGGACCTTTGGGCCCACCTTGCCCCCTGCTCCAGCAGGAGTACTATTGGGGTTCAGCCTCACACCAGCCACCTGTGGAATGGGACCTGATCTGAAACTCCACCTAGGAGACAAGTCTCGTCCTTCTCGTGAAGAAAGAGCACACTCCGGTTGCATTCAGTTAGAGGGTTGACAATTACAGTCTCTTGACCCGCTCAGAGTTTCACAAGCCATTTCCATTTAGGCACAAAGCCCTTTTCTCCCTGGCTATGAAATCATGGTTCCTGGGCAGAAAGCAATTCCAGAAACTGACCTCTTATAGCCCTTTTAACTGAGTCTACCTCTCTATCAGTAGGTTCCTGTTTTTCCCAGGAGGCCCCTCATCCCACCAGTATACCAGTAGTTGTAAAAAGATGACTAAAGAAGCATCTGTTGGCTAACTTTACTTACCCAAATCATCAGAAACTCCACTCTGTCTCTAGCAGAAACATTCTGTAACACTTGTTTGGAAACATTTTTTTTTTTTAAGGATGGGAAATATTCCATCCTCTGAAAGGAAAGCCCAGTGAACTGCTTTCACTTTCAGCAAAACACAGGAAATGTGAGGGAAGCAGGAACAGCGGTCAGAGCCCTGGAAGAGAGACCTCAGGGTTTCCCTGCAGGTCTTGACAGATACCCTTCTTCCTCAGAGGAACTGGCGGCTTGCTCCTGGCTGAGGACCGGAATTATCCCAGCCTGCCTTCCAAAACCCAGGTAAAGAAAGAGACTCCTTAAGTGAAGACCAAAGTGTACACACTGCTTGGTTATTTTGCAGAAAGAAAAGGATTTGACAATCTAGAGCTTTAAACAATGGGCCAATTTTATAATAGGAGTAGTGTTAATAATACAAAGAGGACATTTAATTGTTTGTATTAGTACTTAATATGTGTCACCCACTATGCTAAGCATTTTATATGAATATATTATCTCACTCAATCTGTACAGCAATCATCTGAGGTGGATTTATTATCTCAATCTCACAGAAAAGAAATCTGAGGCTCAGAAAGTTTTCATCAACAAGGCGATGCACAACTAGGAAGTGCTGAAACCAGAAACCCAAACCAGTGTAACTCCAAAGCCTTAGTTTTTAGCCATAATACTATGTTGGATCTTGACATTGAGATGTTCAAATATCACTCCAAACCCTCCCTGAAAACAAAAAACCCTCCACAAAACACAACTTTACTGGAGGATTCATGGCAGTGAATTTGGCCATGTTTCCAGAGAGACTAGAGTGATGGGAGAACAAATGCATCCTTTGTAAGGTTCTCCACGTTGTGTGAGGCTCTGAGGCCTCAGGAGATCACCCTCCCCGTGAAGTTTCCACATTCCTGATGACGGGGAAGATGACGCTGTGATGGATAACTCTCCAAAGACCATGTGAAATAGGAGCAGGGCTCTTCTCAGCAGTCACTTGGCCCTAGTTTTACCTGATCTAGAAACTGTGTCCTCAGAAAAGTTACCACCTCTCTCAGGGCAAATTCCTGACACAGATTCTATATTGCCAGAGATTGCTACTTGAGAAAACAAGGAATTTAGCATTCTAGGCTATGGCCCTGGGTCTATTCTCTACCAAATGCTCTCACCAAAATGAGCTCAGAAATGATAAATAAAAGTTATTACAAGTTCTACTACAGTATATTCTTGGTGGGTATTTTTAAATAAAATCCCCTTGAAATTTATTCTTTAACTTCTTTTTTTATGAAATGGGACTGTTTGATGGATTAAGTGCAATTTCATTTTAGAATTATGTTCCCTTTTAATCACACACACACAAAAAAAGAGGTATTCATTTTAATTCTTCTTTTCATCCAAAAAGAACATCAAATTCAAGTCTGGAGAAAAAATAATTGTAACAATTTCCTCTTTTTCTTCTACATAAATATATAAGACTTTTTAAAAAATTCAGTCAATTATTAACCTTCCAGAAATGAGACAGATAATGAAAACTGAGATGGCACCGGAAACACACAAGCACAAGACAGCAAACCTTGCGGGAACTGTAAATCGACGATTTGTGATAAAATGCACTGACAGAACCAATTCATTTGCATCCCATTTTATAGGACACTAAATGGAAGAGCTAGTGTCACAATTTCATTATCCCTGTCCCTCATACATATTGCATCATGAATTAATGGAGTAAAGCAAAATCGAAACTGCAGCCTTAAAGGGGTAAACACAAGGCTCAGAGCAGCTTACTCTAAGCCTCATCATTTCTGTCAACTAAAATTTACCATCACTGTGTTAGCTCACTGTCTTGCAGGAACCTAATAACATCAGAGGCATTGAATCTGGAAACTGAAGTGACAGGGCACGCCTCTGTGCGGCTTGTAATACTTAGGAGCACTAAGCAACCGGAAAGAGAACCCGCCCCCTGGGGACTGGCCAGCCAATGAGGGATTGCTTTGATGATGTAATGCCTTTTCTCCCTGGCGTGTCCTTGGTTAACTAGAAACAAAGATAACAATAAAACGCACGAGGAGTTTGTGCATTCCTTCTGCCTGAGCAACTCCTGGCAGTTTGCAGACATCTCAATTATCTCAGGAGGTGTGCATTGTCTCTACCTAGGGAATGGCAAGGATTTCAATGTGGCTCCAAGCGGAGAACCCAAAGTGACAGATGGACCAAAGCTCCCTCAGAACAGCAACATGACTCTCTCTGTCCCCAGAGTTGGTCAGTCTCCCAGGTTTGGATGGGCATTGCCCTCAATTCCCAGTGATGGTGGGCGGGGAACTCAGCAGCTAACGGAGAGGGCAGCGCCCATCCTGGGGTGAATGTGCTCTCCAGGGCACCACTAGAACATCCCGTCTCACTGCCTCTAGTCTCTCTCCACCTGGTGCATGCCAGACTAGTTCCACCAAAGCACAACTCTGACCACATCTTCCTCCTGTTTATAATAAAGTTCTGGCATCACTGCAAATTTTATCACCCCAAATGTATTTCCAACTACACTCGTCCCACTATAATCCAGCCTAGACCAAATAGTCCCAGTTCCGTACTCATACCTGTGCTCTCCCACCTCAGCACATTTATTCTGCTGTTCTCTGCCAGCAGTGCTCTTCTCTCTCCTGTGTGTACAAATGCTGCCCACTTTCTATATGCAGCCATCCTTAATGCCTATCTCCACCCACTAATCCCTCAAAGGAGTGGGGAGTGGGGACAGGCGAATGGGGGCACTCTCAGCACTCTAAAGATACAGAGCTGCAGGGTATGTTGTGGTGGGTCTCAAACATTTTTGCTGGCATATGCCCCAACCAACTTTTGTAAGATCACCATGTCCTCTCACACATTTTAGGTTGGCAGAAGTTTAAGGAGTTGTCAAAGAAGTAATTTCTGGTGCAGTGGTACTCAAACTTGAGTGAGCCTCAGAATCAGCTATCAGGCTCATTTAAAACACAGACTGCTGGGCCTCCACAAAAGAGTTTCTGATTCAGTGGGCCTGAAAGTTTGCATTTCTATCAAGTTTCCAGATGTGCTGTTGCTGCTGGTTCAGGACCATGGTTTGAAAATCACTGTTCCAGTATGTTGTAAATTCTGGTATTTTAAAATAAAACTGTCATATCACTCTTTTAAATGTATTCAGTGAAATCTAAAAACCTCAGGAATTTGAGCGCCACCATCATCTATTAAAAAAGAAATTTAAAAAATAAGCACTTCTTAACAACTGCAAATTTTATACTGGTCCTTTGTCTTTGAATTTTTATTTCCTATCTATTTTTCTGGTAAAATTTTACACTAATGTAATATATTTTAGTCTCAAAAGTATTTTATTGATCACTCTCTAATATAACTCTGCTACAAGTATATGTATAGAAATAGATACTTATTTAAATTTTCTGTGACTATTGACTCTGAATATTTTAAAAATTTCTTCTGTATTAAGTTATTGTGACAATAATTAGTAGTATGTAATTGATCAGAGCAACATAAATATATATATAAACCTTATTAAATCATTATTAAAGATAAAAAGTCAAGTTTTATTGGAAATGTAGCTTTTAATGAAGTGGGACTTTTTTCAATTATATCTCGTATTTTTATTTTTAAAGAAGCTTTAGATTACATAAAAGTTACATCAAAAATATAGGGAATTCCCATATTCCTTACCGGCTTCCCCCCCAATATCTTGTATTTTTAAATGAGTATTATTTATTACTAGAATGACACAGACTAAATGAATCCTGTTCCTATTTTTATTTTTTATAGGCATAAGCACCAAGAAATACTGTTGATGTACAAAAGTACAAGTTTTGTATCTTCAGTTTTACTTAATTCTCTGAGGCCTTCCAAGTTATAGCTCACCAATCACATAGTGATCTATTGTGCATAGTTACTCTTTATGACCTACTAGCAGAAAACTTGATTAGGTTCTTCTGCAATTTAGTTGAGAACAAAGAATTAGAAAACACCTGGTTTGCAAAAGAGTTTGTTACCCAAACATTTGAGTCATTTTCTTTTTCAGTATTGATACCATTATTTCACATTGTCTCTCTCTCTGCTGCACTGGAGATTTTGTTTTATTTGTTTGTTGTGTTTTGCTTTTTAAAATTATCTAGGACAGGCAAATGACAGCCAGCTAGTGCTGGTCAAATCCTGCCAGACCTGTTTTTGTATAGCCCTCTGAAGTTCTTACAGTTGAAAACAGGTGCGAAAAAAACAATGAATATGCAAAGAGACAGAAAAAGCCCACAAATCCTAAAATATTTAGTATTTGGCCCTTTACAGGGAAAGTCCTCCAACCCCTGATCTAGGATAAAGCAGCATGGTAAAAGTCAAGAGGGGCGACATACACTTTCATTTTGTAAAGTAAAAGCATATTCTTTGAAAGGATCTATCCTAGGGCCGGGTTCTCAGGTTGATCAATTTTGGAAGAGTACATATGGAATCTGGAAGATGATTCCCTCACTAATGCTCCGTAACAAATCACCCTGAATGTAGTAGCTTAAAACAACAACAAACATTTACTTTGCTCACAGATCTGCAATTTGGGAAGGCAGGGTGGGAAGCGGCTTGACTAATGGCGGGAGAATCTGATTCCAAGACGACTCACTCACATGGATGGCAAGTTGCTGCTTTCTGTCAACTGGGAGTTCAATCACGGCAAGGCCAGAGCCTTTGGTTCCTGTGAAGAAAGGACTGAGGACTGCAGCTGAGACGGCTATCCTTAGAAAAGCCTGCTTGCTAGCCTGGCCCTTGGCTAATATTTGAGAACTTGGATTCCGGGAGGGTTTCCACCGTTCTGCAATAAGAGTGACTTACTCTGCCTAAACTGTTGGTGCAAAAAATGTGTTTTATCCTGAACACCTGCTTTCCTTCTGGTAGTTTGGGATTCTGGTACATGTTGGGCAGGAGTTGCCTATGTGACCAGCCCCAATAAAATTCCAGGGCACTGAGTCTCTAATGAATTTCCCCGGTAGACAACATTTCACATATCACAACTGAATGCTGGAGGAATTAAGTACATCCTGCATGACTCCAGTTGCGAGAGCGCTCTTGGAATTTTGTTTCTGGCTTTCTCCAAACTTCACCCCGTGTGTCTTTACAGTGAAAGGATGCAAAGCAAAATCAGCACAGGGAAAAGACACAATCTTAGCTTTAAGTACAAATATATGCTGAGTCCGAGAGAATCATCCAACTTGGGGTGGTCTTGGGGCCCCTCAGCACAGTTCCTCTTCATGTGGGCCACTCCATGGTGATTCAGCTCCAAAAGCAAGCGTCCCGATGGAGGCAGCCAGGTGGAGGGTGAACTGCCTCTTATGACCTACCCTCAAAGTCATGTAGCATCACCGCTGCCGACTCTATTGGTTGAGATAGTCACAAAGGACTTCCCCCCCCAGATTCAAGAAGAAGGCATAGGCACCTCCTTCTGATGGTGGTGTGGCAACTTCCAGAAGAACACATAGACAGGAAATATTGGTTAAGCCATTTTTTGGAATTAAAAGATGCCATACCCTCATGATGACCTGTGCCCACATACCCTTGGAAATGTCTCTGAATACCTCCACAATATATTCCCCAGTTGAGACCACAGACAGTGAATAAACATTGACTTTTGAGGTGGTAAGACCGGATTTGAATCCTGACTCTGTCACTTGCCTATGTGATTTGAGGAGAAAGAAGTCGCTGTTGCTTAACTTCAGTGTCCCTTATAATATCCACCTAAGGTTGTTTATGATTGTTGCATGACATTATTTTGTAAAACTGCCTACCACAGAGTAGGGTCAGTATAGCTAAATGTCCCACCTGCAACATTCTAAGCCATGTACAGTAGACCATAGCACTTACAACTTTGAATTTTGTCCAGTAGTTACTTATGTACAATCTAACTTCCCTACAAGAGCATAACCTCCTCAAGGGCATCAGCTGGACCTTTTACCTTCAGACCCACCATCTCTGGTCACATGTACACAGGTCCTCACTCAACACCCTAAACACAGCAATCATTCAGCAATTCCCCAGGACTGCCAAGTAATGAACATTTTCCACTGACTGTAGTTCAGGGTGGATCACAAAGATTGCTTATTGATTGGCTCTTTGCCACAAGAAGCCCACATGCCAAAGTCACAACCTTGTGTTGCACTGAGGAGAATGTTACAGACGTGTGTGAAACATGAGCACATGGGCGTGGACCCAAGGTAAGACCACCAGCTCTCAGTTCTGCTTCTGTCCCTTGTGAGTGCAGAGCAGAGCTCAAGAAACCTTAACTCAGGACCTCCCCCCTCCTGGTCAGGTTGCCTTACTTTTCTGTGGCTGTGTCAAAGACTGGATGAGACAGAGATTTTGTACCAAGAGAGCAATGCCCATTAGTAATTTCCAAGCAGGCATACTTGATACAGGTTCTGAGGGGTTTGTGATCCTGAGTCCTGTTATGAAGTTTTGAGAATTTACTAATTTATTCATTCACTGAATATGTATAGAACGTCTTTTATAAGTTGACATTGAGTGAATGTGAGATCTAGAATGGTTAGCAAAACTGACCCAGTCCTCTTGAATCTTACATTCTAGAGGAAAAACCTGACAATCAAATGGTCACACAAATAAGTAAACTACACTCTACAAGAAGTGCTATGAAAGAGCCCACATACTTTGTCCTCTAGAATATAAGCTTTACTGGGGCAGTTTTTGTTTATTTCCTTCACTGAATAGAACAAATCCAGTGTTCTAGAACAGGACCTAGCACATATCAGGTGCTGAACAAATATTTGTTGAATAAAGGAAATAGGGAAAGGCAGGTATGAGATTACCTTTGCTGGGTTATGGACAAATTCCTTGGGGAGGTACTATTTTGGCTGAGATGTAAAAGACAAGAAATTCAGTTTTTTTTAGCTCAAGTTCTACTGAATGAATTTATATTCACCAAATTCTCAGGAGACTAATGTGTATATGAAGATACACATTATTTTGCAGTAGGAGATACACCCAATTTAATATTTCCCTAGGAAACATCCCAAGAAATTTCAAGGGGAGCTATCTTTGGTATTACTGGAATTATGTTGTATTGAACAGTACTTGGAAGCCTGTCAGGAAGCCAAATTAATTATCAGAAGGCTCATTTGGAAGAACCTGGAATCAGTTAAAAAAAAAATCAACAACAACTGGCAATAAGTATATAACTAAAAATATTGGTAAATAAATAGATTTAAGAGGCACCTTATACAAATCAGGTTAAAACTTGCACAAAACCACTCTCCTACCAGGGACGTTACTGGGTGGATCAAATTTCTCCCCTCTCTTGGTAGTGCTGGGGATTCACAGCAAATTACACTGTAGGAGTTGCTCTTTTTCCTAGATTCCAAGCTAGGAACTCATTTACATGAAATCCTGGACCTGTGGTTGGTGTTCGGGTTGGTGTATACTCAGGAGACCTGAATCTCTGGACTGTCCATGTGACAGCCAGGCCCTGAGCCTCAGCAGACTTGCAGCTCCTACCCTCTGATTTATTGGACTTACACTGACCAGCTAACAGGGAGGTGAAGAAGGTCAGCCACCACACCAGGGAGCCAAGAGTGCCTACAACTGCAAGCAGGAGAATTGCAGCCATCATCCATGTGGAATCTAAACCCCCTCTTGATGTAGCGGGGGACTGGACATAGCCATCCCAGGTCCACAAGATGGAGGAATAGAGTATGGATTAGAGTGGACTTATTGGTGTTCTGCTGGGGAACTATTGTGATTAGTAAGGGGAAAAATTGTAATATTGATGTGGAGAAACTAGCCACGGTAGCTGCTGAGGGTAGAGAGAGGGAAGAAGAGATACGATGTGGGGGCATTTTCAGGACTTGGAGTTGTCCTGGATGGTGCTGCAGGGACAGATGCTGGACATTGTATGTCCTGCCATGGCCCACTGGGTAAAGTGGGGGAGAGTGTAGCCTACAGTGTACACCACTGTCCATGTGGTGCAGCAGTGCTCCAAAAGGTATTCACCAGGTACAGTGAATGTGCCACGATGATGGAAGAGGTTGTTGATGTGGGAGGAGTGGGGTAGGGGGGGTGGGAGGTATATGGGGACCTCGTATTTTTTGAATGTAACACTTAAAAGAAAATAAAGAAGAAAATATAAAAAATAAAAATAAATAAATGAAATCCCAGGCCCCTGTTATTTTGCTTTTGGCTGGCCATGAACTTATTCCAATCAAAGCAGTTATTTTTTTCGACCGTTTTCATCTATTTTACCTTTCTCCTAGTTCCTCACTTCCTTTTAATTCTGTGCAGACTTTCGTGTGCTTCTTGCAGGAAGGCCTCCATGCATCCATCTGCTTTCTCTGGGTAATGTACATACTTCTGTGTGGATGTGCACATGTGTTTCGGGGGGGCGGTCTCTCTGTGCAGCCTCACAAATGGGCATGTAAGTATAGAGGTTTGTAGTGTGACTTCACGAATCCACACGAACAAATCTCACTGTTAGGCGCATGACCCAACTGCGTGTGTGTGTGTGCGCACATGTGCTTATCCAGTTGTTGAATCCATGTAGACCTGCTTGCTCCCTCAGGTCCTCCAGGGGCCCTGTGAGGGCCGCTGGCTACCTGGAAGTGATGAGATGTTTAAACCAGATAAAAACTGGGTCAAAGGACAACCGAGAAGGACTGGACCCTACTGGGGCCCCAGAGAATCGGTCCTTTGCTGAGCCATGGAGAGAAGAGAATGAGTTAACACAAGTGCAGGCAGATCTCAGAAGAGCATTTTGTTCACAAAAACTGAAAATAGCATGTGGAAGTAGGACATTTGAGCTTTATGGACTAGAATTAAAGGATATTTTGTAAGGAGGCGTAGGGGGTCTCTCTGGCCGCTTGCTCTGATGCACCATGGGCCTGACAGGTCATTTTTAGCTCACGAAACATAATAAAGTCAATTTCTTGAAAATGAAGATTTCCCCCAGCCTGCCTTTAAAAAGCAGATGTTCCTAATCCCAGATTCCATATCAACAGCAGGACAACAAATTCTTTCCTTCGAGCAGCAATGCTTTGGGGCTCTCATAGATACACTAGTTCCCCCTAATTTTCCCTGTGAGATCTGGGGAAGACTATCAGCAGAGCAGCAAGGAAAGGGTGAGGCGCCGTGGTCATCTTGAGTGCTCTGCCCTTCTGACCTCAGAGCTCAGGGTATCGGCCTCTCTGAACCGCCCCCTCTGGCGCTGCACCTTCCATCCTCCTCCCCTCTGATTCTCACGAGTGTCTTGGATTAAGCATCTCATTAAAAACACCACAGTACCTCTCAATTGCTATGCAGTAATTCCTTCCTAAGAGGCAATATATCAGAGCTGCTGCTAATCTGTATGGTAGTCTTGGGAAAATTAGAAAAAGGCACCCACACACTTTACTTCCATCTACTGAAAAAATTGTCATAATCGACTGATTTTGTTTGAATAAGACCCTTTACCACCACCACCTGCAGGAAAACTGTCCATGATGCCTACCATGTGAGTGGTGCCCCTTTAGAATTAAATTCAAAGGCTCTAAAACCAATTTGGATTCAAGCTTCTTCCAGCTTTGTGACATTAGGCAGATTACTTAACTTTTCCGAGCACCAGGTCCGCCAACCCCCCCATTACAAATGGGAATAATGTACCTGTATTAGTCATCCAAAGGAGTGCTTGATGCAAAGTACAAGAAATCTGGTGGCTTTTATAAAGGGTATTTATCTGGGGTAAAAGCTTACAGTTACAAGCCCCTAAAGAGTCCAGTTCAAGTCTGCTTTCTCACCAAAGATGGCTGCTGATTTATGCGAGGATTCAGCCTTCCTCCTTCCTCTTAAGGCTCCGTGGTCCCAGCTTCTTCCAATCTCAGCTGTAGGCTGGCACAGGGCTCATTTCTTTCCAGGATTAGCTGCTCTGTTCTCTTCTCTCTACAGCCAACTGTAGACTATAAGGTGAATGGCTCACCTCTCTCCAGGGCCCCAAGATCAAAGTTCACTCCTCTGCCATGTCTGTGGAGCTCTCTCTTCTTCCTCCGTGTATCTTCTTCTGTGTGTCCTCTTGAGTGAGTGTCTGTTTCTATCAGCCCACCAAGGGGACAGTGACTCAGCCCTGAGTCATGCCTTACTGATGTGATCGAATCAAAGCCCTAATCTTGACTTAATCAAGTAAACATAAAACCTTTCCATCTAATACAATCAAAGGGCATCACACCCAGAGGAACAGAGCAGTTTACAAACATAATCAATATCTCTCTTGTTTTGGAATTCATAAATAATACGGAACTGCTACAGTACCTACTTGTCATGCTTGTTATCAGGATAAATGAGATAATGTATGTAAAGCATGTGGCGTTATGCTCATCAAGTAGTAGGAGTTGTGCAAAGGACAGAACACACATACTAGCCGTGTCCGTGGTATAAACAAAAAACATGACTGTTGTTGGTTTTTGTGGGGTGGGAGCTTATAAGGAGAGAAATAACAGAGTGTCCATGAGGCCCTGAGGGTTCCTAATTCCCCCAGAGGGGTGCACGGGTCCTGGCATAAGAGGGCGGCAAGAGGGAGAAGGTGGAAACATCTAGATGATGGTAGTGAAGGAACGTCCTGACAGGAAGTGGCTTTGTTAGAAGAGGGAGGCTCCAAAGCTCGGTCTCTTCTTGCCTGGAGCTAACTTAGACAGCTGAGCCTCCTTCTTGCTACAAGAGGGGAGACAAAGAGCCTTCTAGGGCTGCCTGGATTTGTCCCTCCTCAGTGTATGCCATACAGGGAAATGTGAGGAAATAAGGCATTTGCTTGTCCAAAGTAAGAGTTGAACTCAGCTTCTCCAGTTTCTAAGGCCAGGGATCTTTCCATCAGCTATGCTGCCTTAAGTAACTAATTAGCCTAGAAATTGTTAAACCAGTTTATTCTAAACAAATTCCAAATGTCTTAGAGCATATGTTGAGAAGGATTTCAAAGACAATGCAATCAAATGCCACATTTATTGACAAAGTGAGACTTGAAGTGGGTAATCCCTTTGGTCACCAGTGAGAAGTGGCCGAGTCTGGACTTGAGCCTTCGCCTCACAAACTCCGTTTCTCCCTAAATTGTAATGAAGCACAATTTCATGTTACAACCCAAGTCACAGAGATCCTGCTAAAAGGGCTTTATATAGTCTACAAGGGTCTGAGGAATAGAGAGTAACTTCCAGCGTAAACCAAGAGGGCAAGAGGAACTAGAAACTATTAATACATTTTTTTAAAACCTGTGAATTCTGCATATAAAAAAACCCTACAATTAGATAATTGAGCAAACAATGACAAGGAAAGCATTACTTCTTAAAACTGGGGAATATAGTCAAAAATTTAGAGGAAAAGTCATACTTTTATAACCATTTTAGTTTAAGAAGAATAAATGTGAAGGAAGTAATTTTTCAACTCAAGAAGACAGAAAAAGGAATTATTTTTAAACCTTAAGAAAGTGGAAAGAAGGAATTAAAAGTGAAACCAGAATACAATGAACTTGAAAAGAGAAAATTAGCAAAATTGATTGTTGGCGACAATTCCCCATGTGGCTCTTGTATTTCTCTACATCATCCCGCAGACGTATTGGCTAGTTTTGTTCGGGACTACCTTTTCATGATGGTTTGTGTAGCAAACAGCGTTGGGGGAGAGAGAAAAGTGCCTCTTTCCGGATCAAAGGGCAGGCATTCTTACTGTCCATTACAGAAGATTCAGGTTCCCTAAACCTAGGATTTTTCTCTTGGAACACGGCTGACGATGTGTGCAGGCATCACCTGGCTTTCATCGTGGGAACTGGGCATTGGAGAACTGGCACAAAGGCTGTACTCTGGCCGCTCTGACCTAGAGTCTTGCATGTTCTGCCAGCACTCTGACTTGTTAGCTTGCAAGAATGGTAAGACCTTCTTCACAGATCTTGATAGCAATAAAGAAATTCAAGAGCTGACTTCCTGCCAAACAACAGCAACAATAATAAACAATCCGTTAGCTAGCCTAATCCAGAATAAAAGAGAAAATACAAATAAAGTTAGGAATCAGAAAATGGATTAACACACACGTAGAAGAAACTCATGCTCATAAAATAATTATTTGTGCAAACATGCTAATATTTTGAAAATCTGGGTGAAATGAATAATTTTTAAGGAAAACATAAAATAGCAAAATTCATTCAAAAAGAAGCAGAAGCCTAAGCAGGCCAGTCTCACGCAAGAAATTAAGAGAGGTCCAAGGTCATGGTCTACTCAGCAGGTAAGTCACGTTCTTCTAATGCCTGCCTGCTTCGTTTTCCTTGGCTCCCAGTCAAGGGTGGGCAGCCTCGTCTGCTGACAGCCTGTGTTTGGCTCTGCCTCAGGTTGAAAGTGGAGATCAAATCAGCCAGCCCTGACTACAAACACAATGACGTGGTAAAATGACCCAATTAATTTCATTTTTCCCCCGTGAAAGAAAAGAGAAAGGAGATGAAAAATAATTTGTATTTAATGGTACACACATTTCTTCGGAGTCCTGCCCTTCCAATTTTATGCAGTCTTCTTATTCTATAAAATAAAACCTTTGCTCTGAAAATGCTGGCTCAGAAGGACTTAGTTTGACCTGACGAGGACAGTAAGGACACCGAAATCCAGTCTTCCGGTACATGTCAGCACACTCCTTTGGCTCAATCTGCACTCTCCTTCCTCAGGTGCTTGACCCATAATAACCCAACACGGGTTCTCCAGGTGTGGTCCTCCGTCCAGCAGCATCTGCCTTAATACCACCCCATGAACCTGTTAGAAACTCGAATCCCCAAGCCTCGCCCCAGACCTCTGAATCAGAAACTCTGGGTGTGGGGCCCTCTGCTTGATTCTGGTGCAGGCTAAAGTCTGAGAATGACTGTAATCCACTTTATTCATGTAGTCTAATTTAGTATCTATCAGAGCCCATTTCCTGCTAGTTGCATCACAACTACTCAGAAGGGAAGAAATGCCGTGCCTTCGCAGCCCCCTCCCGCTATAAATAGTGAGCACTTGCTCACCAGCAGCTGGAGTTCCGGCCCATCCTTGACGCTCCCCTGGCTCCATCAGGCAGCTGTTGTAGAATGCCAATAGCCGGAAGACCAAGAGAGAGTCATACCTCTGAGGGGAAAATTCCACCAGCTTTTAGCCCTTATTCAAAAAAGGTAGGAAGTAGTTTTGTAGTAGAAGGTCAGGAAAGCAAGGGTCACCCACTGTTGTGTGTGTGTGTAATGAAGAAAATTAAGATGGAGCCAATTCACAGTCATAGCCCTTGATCCTAACTGTGGGCTTTAAAGACACTGCAAGATCTAAAGCTGAGGCAACAAAACCGGAAGGACCAGAAACCGGAATGTGTTCCCTGTTTCCACTCCCTGTGTACCATATGACCTTGGGAACAATACTTAAGCTTTCAATTCTTTAATATTCCCGTTGTGAAATACGAGAGGTAATAATAACCCCTCCTTCCTTCATCATCCTACTAGTGGGCAGATTAATTATATAATCTAGAAAATGGGTTTTTAAAAAAAGAACCATGGGTAGAGCTGGGCCTAAGGTACTGAGTTTGAGTGTCCTTACCTCAGCCCAGCCTCTGTCCACCTCCTCCCAAATCCTAGGAGAGATTTGGGGAAGGACCAGTTTCTTAAGAGACCCCTAGCTCACTCACGTGCACACGAGCTGCTAACCCACCACCACCAGCCAGCAAGGCAAATTGGGCCACCTCAGCCCTTGGTTTTTCCCTACTTTCTCCACATACCCCTCCAGTTTGCAGAGGAGGCAGGGGGTGCTACCCTGATCATATTTTGGAACTCAAATTAATGGTACACAGCCTTAACAAGGAGGGGTACCTATAGAGAAGCTGGGCAGGGTTTTTGAAATGAGCCCAGTCAGAGGGCATTTGGTTGTGATCCCAGCCACCTCTTGATCTCTCTCTCCCAGCACCCCTCCATGCTCTGCCCCCGCCACTTCCACTGGAACTTCTTGAGAGTCAAGTCTTTTCTTCACAATTCTTTCATGCATTCTAGGTGCTCACTATGTGTTTGTTGAATGAAAGAGAAAAGAAGAGTGAATAGATGACTTCCTCCCCTCTGAGGGATGGCTTGATGTACACGCCAGCCTACTTTCGCCTGTGCATACAGTTGATCCCACCAGGGACTGTCTGGGACCACTGCATATTGCGATGTAGGATATTATCACAATGAGGAATCTTAGCTCTTGCTCACACAACTTTCTTTTACACAGTGAACCAAGGCTTGGAGAGAAGAAATGACCTGGGTCTGGAAACTTCCTTGTTAACATATTAAGTAAAGTGACAATTACTATATCAAAGAACCTAGAAACCTTCAGTATCAAATAATGGATTTGGGATAGAAATAACATCAGGGCATTGTCTTTGAGGAATGAAAAAAGTACTTACACACCATTCTGCATTTACCTTTCTGTTAGTACACTCACCTAGTTCAGCCACAATCACAGAGGGTAAAAGACAAAATGTTTGCAAGGTGGGCACATGTAGTCTGGTTCCCACAGACCTTCCTGAGTCCTTTCCAGGGTTACAGAATGCCCCTTCCAAAGCTCTGGGAGCGAGGGAAGTTTCCCTGAGGGTCACTTAGGTGTCCTTCAAGGAACAAAATAGAGGCTTGTACATTTGCTCTTGATCTGGAGCTTACATTGTCCAATCAATAATTAGGGAGGCATTGTGCTTTGCCTATTTTGGAGATGAGAAAGCTGGGGCGTGGAGAGGAGCAACCTGCCTAAGTGGACCACTCACATTTAGGGAAGGAATTCGAAGCTTGAAGTTAAGCCTACCAGCTGGGTAGGCCTAGGCAGAATTCTAAAGTATAGGAAGCTGTCCTGTCTTTATCTTCTCCTCTTCCCCTGCCTCTGCTCCTACTCGCCCTGCTTTCTTTGCCAAAGTCGTCCCCAGCTTCACTTCCTGCCCAGCACCTCCTTGTCTGGGGCTTGCTCTCTCTGCCCTGGCACCAGCACTTTTCACCCTAGGCCTCCCACTTGACCTCCCTTCCCTAGTAAAACCTGCTTCTCCTGCACTGGTCTCTCTTGTGCAAAGTAAACGGGTGCTATTTCAGACCTGCCAGTAGCAGCGAGCTAGATGTCCAACAATGCTTTCATTTCTTTCATTTGACAGCAAAATGACACTTCTAGCTTTAAAGCCTTGGGGCTACTTTCAAATCATGCTGTCCCCTCTGCTGAAGTGGGGTGCAGAGTCACTGATCTTCCCGGGGAAGGATTTATGCAGAAGACCTCAAATACTAACAGGAAGAGGTCCCCATGAGTCCCCAAAACAGAATTCTCCTATAGTGTTATCAACACCATCTGCGACTGTTTTCCAGGCATCCGGCACTCCAAATCTCACCAGCACCCTATTAAGTGTGCTGCACTTGCTTACCAGCAAGTTTCAGAAAACGGAGGCTCAGCGTGATAGAGCTTAAATCTAAAACCAGGCCTGTTTGACTTCAAAGCCAGTGTTCCCACCTCTGCATTACTCCCCCTTCAGCCTACCATCGAGATGGCTAGCTCATTCTGAGCTGGACTGAGAGCAGACAGTGTCTTAGTCCAGGGAGCCAGATAATCCCCCAGTGGTGGCCTCTTCCTCTCCATCGCAAACTCTCATCTCTGTAAGAAGGTGATTTCCTGCAACTTTTCTCTTTGGCCTGCCCCCAATCTCCTCAGTACTCCACCTTTCAAGGGGTGGTATCTGATGGAGGAAGATGTTGATGGTTCTTTAGAACGATCCTTTTAGAAAAATGAAAAAAAAGACAAGTTTGTATTTTTTAAATGTGGGAGCATGATTTAGTGCAGTAAAAAGTGTGTCAGAACAAAAGGTATAAAAGACAGAACCCCTGGAAGGAGGCATAACGAAGCCATACAAACCTTGAAAAGCTATTATGCTCATTGAAGAAATGAAAAACAGCTCTACCTGCTATGCGTCTTGAAAGGTTTACTGGAACTACTGCAGACAGTGGGTCTTTTATCATACTTTGCTGAAATACCCTTCAGTATTTAAAACCCTAAAATCACCAGACAAGAAACTTGAAGCAGTGGAACAAGCCCAGAGAGCCACAGTGACAACTGTGGACCTCTCTGCGCATCAACTTCTCCTCTGTGAGTGACTTGTAAATGCTGGTGCCAGGTTGGCCCAACCAAGTCACCTGGAGAGCTTTGTAACAGTCCATATTTCTATCCCTACTCGATCCCACAATTCCCATTGAATGTCTCTCAGGTAAAGCCCAGGATTTTTTTTTTAATGTTGTCTGGGTAATTCCTATGCAGCCAGATTTGGGAACCTTTGGACTAGATGCTATCTTAGATACTTTCCAACTCTAAGGACTTATGAGTATTTCCCTTGACACACTAAGGGCAAACTGATAAGAGCCCACATCCGTGGTATTGCTGAGCACATCCCAAATGTCACATGAATCAGGGACATTGGCCTCTACTGCAGACCAGAGATCATATGGATAGATTTTCATGACCTTGTGAAATCAAGACCCAGTGAGGGGTCTGACTACCACACGAGGGCATGGGGCTTTGGCTCTCGGCTAGCTGAATGGAAGGCAGCTAGAAGCTCATTGGTAACGTGTTCCTGACAGAGTCTTGCAGGAAAGAATGCCTCCGTCTTTAAACAAAGCAAATCTCTTGCTTTCGAGTTTATTGACAGCAGAACCAATTTAAGAGTGCGTGTTGTTGTATCTGAACATTCCTGATGGTAAATAGTCTCTTTGATAATAACATCTTGATTCATTTTGATTGCTCCCTAGAGAAGACTCTTAGAAAAATGTAAAACGCTATTCTTACTTTGGAAAATTGTTGCATGAAAGAACTTCTATTACTAACCTAGATTAAAACAACAACAACAACATCAATAATGGTCACCAATGATTGCTGGGTTTTACCTGCATGATCTCATTTAATCCTCTCAAAAACACTATGAAGTGGGTATAACTATCACCCCACTTTTAAAAAGAGTCAGGCATGGCAAAGTGAGATTAAGAATTTTGCTTGGTAAAGTATATACTCAATATTTATGCAGTTTAAAAGAGAGAGAGAGAAAAGGAAATTTAAAAATTAAAAGAAAAAAAAGAAAAGAGAAATTTTCTCAAGATCAGATAGGTATAATAGAATGGATCTTGGATTGGATCCCAGGTTATCTTATCCCAAAGCTTTCTATGCTGTTCTGCCACTGACACTGTAGAGTAAGCTCCGTGGAAGACTGAACAGCCTAGAAAATGAAAACTAGGCAACTTCTTAGATCCTCTTTTGGAATCATCTAATACAGATTTCCAGAGCACATCCTTTCCTCTGCCTAATCAGTTTAAAATTCCACATATGACATTACATTGGCAATGTTATCCCATTTTTCATTTGTCCTCTAATTTTAGATCCAACATTGCTACAAGTTTAACTTTACCATTATTGTTTTTAAGTGATTTCTAAGAAGTTGTATGTAATGACATACAACATTTAGTTTCTAGTAGTAATGACTAATTGCATACTCACTTTCATTGCCTCCTTCTTTACCAGTTCCACGAAAATTAGGATTGATTGGAGTTTTTTCAGGTTAATGGGTCTTTCCTAAATAGAACACTTTCTTATTCAAAATAACATGAGAAAATTGATAAGAACACTCATGTAGGTGACCCCCTGCATCCTGAGACTAATTTTTCAGAGCTAAAAGTTTTTGCCTCAAAGTAGCAACACAATTGGATATAGGGGAGAAACACTTGAAATTACCCTGTGATAACAATTATGAAACCAAAATTGAACCTTTTTGTTTATTTTTTAAGACTATTTTTTTCCTTTTTTTTTTTTAAAGGGGCTTTAGATTACATGAATGTTATATCAAAAATATAGGAGAGTCCCATATACCCCACCCCGTCCCCCTCCCACACTTTCCCCTATTAACAACATATTTCATTAGGGTGGTATATTTGTTACTACAGATAAATGCATATTGAAGCATTGCTACTAAGCATAGCCTATAGTATACATTATGCTTTACACTTTGCACCTCACAATTTTATGGGTTTTGACAAAATGTATAATGGATTGTATCAATCATTGCAATATCATGCAGAACAATTCCAATGTCCCCCCAAATGTCCCATGTGATACCTATTCTTGCTTCCCTCAGAACCTGTGGTGACCACTGTCTATATGTCACTGTTACAAGTTCTTCCATTACTAGAATAATAATAAGCCTAATTTAGTCCACAGTTGCATTCCCTCCTTACGTTTGTTCCTCAGTCTTAAGGATTTTGGGATGGTGATGCCCACGCTGCTTCCATTTGAGAGAGGGCTTAGACCTCCTGGAGCAGATAGATGGAACTGGCTTGTTTGCAGTCATAGATACTGTTTTTTGATGGGCACAGTCCTGGGTGAATCTAATGAACTGGAGAGTAGGTGTTGGCTGCAACTCTGCTGAGATTCAGGGCTCAGTCAGCATATAGCTAGAAAATTTAATCTCTGGGACATATATTTGCTATAGTGCTAATTATAAGTTCAAATGGAATAGTGCTAATTATAAGTTAAAATAAATGGGCAGGAGAACCATGTGTAGGAAAATTATAAATGAGTCTAACTCTGATACATTGGAGAGATAAGTTATCATATATTCCAAGGTAAGGCCCACCAACAGGGTACTGATTTCCTGAGGTTGTCTCCCTTCCTATAGCGCCTGGATGTCTGTAGAGCCCTCAGGAGCATCCCTGCTTGAGGCACTGTTTACTGTGGCAGTTAGTGCAATCATCCTGAGATGTGCGTAAGTGTAACCTCTGGAATGACCTTCCAACTCACTTTAAAATATCTTAGCCTCAAAAACTCATTTGTGTTTAGTATTTTACACTTTTGGTCTAGGTCCTTTTCCAAATGCATCACTAGTTGGAGCTTGGTATCCCTTGGTGCCAGGGACGCTCATCCCCAGGAGTCCTGTCCCACATCAGAAGGAAGGTAGTAAATTTATATGCTGAGTTTGGCTTAGAGAGAAGCCACATTTGAGCAACAAGGAGGCTTTCAGGAGGTAACTTTTAGGCAATATATATTACTGGCTAAGTTTCAATTTCACGAGAACAAGGTTCATAAGTGTACACATCAATATCAAGGGCCTAGCATATTAGTCTGTCCTCCTTTGGTAGGCATTGCCCATGTACTCTAAGGACTCTTGCCACTCTATGAAAGAATGTAGCAGGACACCCAAGGATGGGAATTCAATATCTGTCAGTTTTTCTGTGGATCTTCATCCGCCATGACCATATGAACACATTCATCTTCCTTAGAGGCATGCCCCAGGTGCGCCCCTCTCCACACATCTCCCTCCCACCGATACCCCCACACCAGTGATTCTCCCCTGCCACAGTTGCAACCCTCCTGCAATCCAAAACATCCCCAAAACAAAGCTAACAACAAAAAATAAAATAATTTTTTAAAAAAAATAATAATTTTTTTGCATTATGCCTTTCATCACCATAAGATTTGTTATCTTTTATGTATACTGACAATTTCTTCTGTATGTTCCCCAGTATCTTTTTTTTTTTTTTCCACTTTATTTTCCAAAAAGATTTAGGTTACAGAAAAGTCACATAGAAAATATTGGGGATTCCCATAATATGCCCCTGCCCCCCACCACCACCACCATATGCTCTCCTACCAAAAACATCCTACATGAATATGGTGCATTTGTTACAACTCATGAACAAATATCGAAGTATTGCTACTAACCATGGTCAATGGTTTACACTATGGTTCACCTTTTCTGCCACATACTTCCATAGGTTCTGACAAAATGTATAATGGCCTGTGTCTGCCATTGCAAGATCATTCAGAACAGTTCCAATGCCCCCAAAATGCCCTGTGTTCCGCCGATTCTGCCCTTTCCCTCCCCTTGGAATCTATGAACCTATTATTTTGCCTTTGTCCATATCCTCATTCCTAGAGGAGGCAGACTGAGGCCCTACCGCCTCATCCCCCTTTGTTTAAAGCTGCCTTTCCTCTAGCACTAGCATTCAAAATAAACATTTAAATTGTACTTTTTATTCAATTTCCCTGTTTTGTTTCCTAGAATTTCCTTTTTTTTTCTACTGCACATAGTGGGTTAAATAGGCTTTTGTGGGCTGGTTTGGGAACATTGTTTCCAGTGAAAAATGCATTCTGTGTTGGAAACAAACAACATACACAAAGAA
Organism: Dasypus novemcinctus; assembly: GCF_030445035.2. Classification (NCBI taxonomy): domain Eukaryota; kingdom Metazoa; phylum Chordata; class Mammalia; order Cingulata; family Dasypodidae; genus Dasypus; species Dasypus novemcinctus. Next base: position 54,401,357 of record NC_080673.1, read on the forward strand.
ACTTTGGGAACACGACCTCTTTGTAGGAACTGCCTGTCCAGCCTCCTGTATCAGAGTTAAGCTTACAAGGGTTCTCTTTGCAAATCTGGGCAGCTATTCTTTTAGGTTTGTTTTTTTTTCAAATCTCGATCTTGCAGGGAAAGCAACTGCTCTGACCACACTTTGAGGCTGCTGTGAAATGCTTATTCTGATTTTTTTCTTCTTCTTAGCTGGGGGTGAGGGGAGGTAGAAATAAAGTGATATGGTTGCCCTTTTCCTTGTTGGGAAAACACCTGCCCTCTGAGGAGAATGTGGTGGATGGTAATTAAACTGTTCAATCACTTGACAAAGATAATCGACTTAATTAAACCATTCATTCAACAACCATTTATCCAGCACCTATGATGTGCTGGTCACTGTTATGGGTGTCCCAGTGACATGACAGGCAAGGTCTGGGGGGAGAGTGACACTAGCTACCAGAATAAAACAAATAAACGAGAACTTGTCAGGTAGTAATAAATGTTATAATGAAAATAAAACAGAAGACAGGATGAGTAATTGGGCAGCCAGGGAAAGCTTCTCTGGGGAGGCAACTTTTACACTAAGACCAAAACCAACCAGGAAAAGACACAGGGAAGAGAATTCCAGAAAAGGGGAACCGCTAGTGCAAAGGCCCTGAGGTAGGACAGAACTTCACTTTATTCCAGGAGCAGAAGGGTCAGTATGGCTGGAGTGTAATGACTGAGCAAGAGGGATGGTTTCAGAAATGAGCTTGCAGAGGTGATCAGGGGCCAGAAAGGTGTTAGGGCCGAAGTAAGTTGTTTAGATTTGCACCTAAGGGCAATGGGTAGCATTGGAAGGCTTCACACAGGGTGATGACTGGGGAAGATGCTCTCTTACTCCACGGAGAACGGGTGAGAGTAGAAGAAGGAGCACTAACGATGGTGGCAGTTAGGATGGTGGTGGCCACCATGTACTGTGTACCCACCATGCACCCAGAACGGTGCGTTTGTGGGATTATATCAGTTAATCCTCATGACCACTCTCAGGAGTGGGGATGGTTAGAGTAGCCACAAGACTCATAAAGAAAAGGAGGCTTAGAAAAGTAAAGAAACTTGCCCACAGCTGGTAGGTGTTTTTATGCTTTTTAAAAAAAAATCCCTTTTTATAATTCCATAAATCAATAATGTAGTCATTATAAGAAATGCTTAAAAAAAAAAAGGAAAATATTAAATCACCTAAGATCACATTGCCCTGAGATAACCACTGTTAACATTTTGGTTTATACTTTTCAAATGTTATGCAATGCAAATAACTTCACATAGACTTATGAAAATGAGATCTGTTTCCAAAGCATATGACTGTTTGCTTCTATAAATGAAATATTTTCTAGATTATAGATTTTTATATTTTTACTATTAATTTTAAGAATACTGTCCATTTTAAATGACACCATGAAGAAAATGTTGAATTGTAATACATAGAATTGGGTGTACCACTGGACAGCGAATTAACATGATATATTAATTAATTAAGGATAGAATTAATAAAAATATAGACTATTATCTACCCTATAATCCCATTTTATCTATGCTTATATATTTTTAGAAAGGGTCTAAAAGGATATATACCACCTTGTTCACAGAGGTTTCTACTGGTTAGGATTTTGAGTGATTTTTACTTTCTTATTTTTGATACTTTACCTTTCTAATATCTATGCAATGAGTATTTTTCTTCTAAAAGCAATAAAGTAAATCGTGGTTTAAAATTACAGAATAAGACCAGACTTTTATTTAGTTTCATGAAACTCTTCCAAAAGCATTCTTCTGTCCTCTTCTGTTTCCGTAATTCAAAAGTCACCCGTTAGAAGTGAAGTGCTCCTAAGACGGTCATTCCAACCAACCCGCTTGTGATGGGCTTGTTTGGGTTGGTCCCTCAGTGGCAGTGAGCACTGCTGGCAATAAGCTTACAGGCATCTCCGGAACCTACCTGTCCTACACTGTGCTGGGCACTAGGGAGCATGACACCTCAGCAGAAGTCAGCATTTCTGTCCTCCACCTCAGCCTCCTTTTATGGTTTTATGGGTTGACTTGTGTTCCCCACAAAAACATAATCAAGTCCTAACCCTTTTTTTTTTTAGATTTATTTGTTTTATTTATTTCTCTCCCCATCCCCCCCCCCCCCCCCCCGCCAGCCCACCCGCCCCAGTTGTCTGTTCTCTGTGTCTATTTGCTGTGTGTTCTTCTTTGTCTGCTTCTGTCGTTGTCAGCGGCACGGGAATCTGTGTTTCTTTTTGTTGCGTCATCTTACTGTGTCAGCTCTCCGTGTGTGTGGCGCCATTCCTGGGCAGGCTGCACTTTCTTTTGCGCTGGGCAGCTCTTCTCAGAGGGTACACTCCTTGCGCGTGGGGCTCCCCTATGCAGGGAATACCCCTGCATGGCAGGGCACTCCTTGCACGCATCAGCACTGCGCATGGGCCAGCTCCACATGGGTCAAGGAGGCCCAGGCTGCACTTTCTTTTGCGCTGGGCAGCTCTTCTCAGAGGGTGCACTCCTTGCGCGTGGGGCTCCCCTATGCAGGGAACACCCCTGCATGGCAGGGCACTCCTTGCACGCATCAGCACTGCGCATGGGTCAGCTCCACATGGGTCAAGGAGGCCCAGGCTGCACTTTCTTTTGCGCTGGGCAGCTCTTCTCAGAGGGTGCACTCCTTGCGCGTGGGGCTCCCCTATGCAGGGAACACCCCTGCATGGCAGGGCACTCCTTGCGCGCATCAGCACTGCGCATGGGTCAGCTCCACATGGGTCAAGGAGGCCCAGGCTGCACTTTCTTTTGCGCTGGGCAGCTCTTCTCAGAGGGTGCACTCCTTGCGCGTGGGGCTCCCCTATGCAGGGAACACCCCTGCATGGCAGGGCACTCCTTGCACGCATCAGCACTGCGCATGGGCCAGTTCCACATGGGTCAAGGAGGCCCGGGGTTTGAACCGTGGACCTCCCATGTGGTAGACGGATGCCCTAACCACTGGGCCAAGTCTGCTTCTCAAGTACTAACCCTGGTGCTGTGGATGTGGACTCAATTGTAAATAGGGTCTTTGAAGATGTTATTAGTTGAGGCCAAACTGAACCCAGGTGGGCCTTAATCTGACATAACAAGGGTCCTTAGTAGGAGAGGAAACTTGGACACAGGTGGAGGAGACAGATGGAGAGAGATGGCCATGTGACAGAGGACGAAAAGACATCACCAGAATGCCACGTGCTTTAGAGACAGCAAAGCCCTGCCAGTGCCTTGATTTTGGACTTCTAGCCTCCAAAACTGTGAGACAATAAATTCCCACTGTTTAAGCCAGCCAGCCTGTGGTGGTTTGTTACAGCAGACCTAGAAAACTAAGACACCACTGTAATCAGAAAAACAAACCAAGTAACTTGGACCCAAGAAGCAAATCATCTCAATTGAGTGAGGGTCCCTTGAGACATTCTCATAAACATGTCCCCCCCGAGATAAATTCCCCTGCCCTCTGAGGCCAGCCATATATATGGTTTTTATGGTTTAGTCTTCCTTAAGTACACCTTGTACAGCACTATAAAAATTGATATGGGGAAGCGGATGTGACTCAATTGACTGGGCTCCTGTCTACCATATGGGAGGCCCTGGGTTTGCATCCCAGGGCCTCCTTGTGAAGGCAAGCTGACCCGTGTGCCACGGAGAGCTGACGGCCCGCACCCACGGAGAGCTGGCACAATAAAATTACACAACAAAGGGAGACAAGCAGACACAGAAGAATGCGCAGTGATTGGACACAGAGAGCAGACAGCAAGCAAGTGGTGGTGGTGGTGGAGAATAAATAAAATAAATCTTTAAAAAAATTTTTCATTAAAAAAAAACTGATACAGAGCTTTCTCAAGAAATCTTCCTGTATTCAGATATCTGCTAGAATTGTTTCTTCACAATTGCCCTATTTTTCCCTTTCCCTCTGCATATGATTCTTCATGCATGGACAGATATGATTCCAATCCCACTCTCACTAGTTATGTGACCCCAGACAAGTTATTTAAACTTGGATCTCAGGTTTCCTCATCTGTAATTGGAGATAATGCTTCTGTAAGGTCATTTACAGAATGAATTAAATGAAATCATGTGAATCAAGCTCCAGGGACACCATAGACTGTCTCTAAATGCCATTATCTTCTCACTTTTCCCCTGCCCTCTTAGGTCAAACCTCTGAAGGGTCTCATTATTATGCATGAGATGTCTGATAGAGTTGAAGGCCCAATGGACCTTGATTTAAGCCTCATTTGCAGGAAGTGGATGTGGCTGAAGCGACTGGGCTCCCATCTACCGTATGGGAGATCCAGGATTCCATTCTCGGGGTGTCCTGGTGAAGGCGAGCTGGCCTGCATGGAGCGCTAGCCTGAGCAGAGAGCTGGCCCAGGCAGGAGTGCTAGCCGGAGCAGACCACATAGGAGTGCTGCCCCACACAGGAGTGCTGGTGCAAGATGAGGCAATAAAAAGAGACACAGAGCACAGAGGAGAGACAATAAGAGATGCAGCAGACCAGGGAGCTGAAGTGGTGCAAGAGATTGAGCACCTCTCTCCTACTTTGGAAGCCCTCAGGATTGGTTCCCAGTGCTGCCTAAAGAGAAGACAAGCAGACACAGAAGAGTGCATAACGAATGGACGCAGCACTAAACAGGGCGGGGAGAGCCACATTTGGCCACATATTAGTTGCATGACCCTGGGCAAGTCTCTGGTTTAAGGGGCTACTGTGAAGTGCAAATAAGATCATAGATGCCAAGTTACTTTCTGTTCAAGACAAAGCATCTCTAAGTACTAGAAGAGTACAGCAGCAATGGGAATAGTCCCTTGGGTGAAAATGGGCCCATACACAAGATGATTCCACGGTATAACTCTACATTTTTAATAAGCATTTTCAGAAGGACTCTTGAAATAGTAGGGAGAGTTAGTAGCAAACACCCCAAATCTTCTACATGTTCAGGGCCAGGGGAAGAGGTATTGACTTGTCCCTCTCTCTCCTCCTCTACAACTGAGAACTAACCTAACCTGCTTCAAATCAGAGCCTGTTACCACATAATGACCTGCACAGGTAGAAAATCCCAGGGGAAGCTGGTCCAAAGAGCAAGAGCCCAGCCAGCAGGGAGGAGGGGCGCAGACTTCCCAGCTAAGAATCGAGGAGCTGCCTCCTCTGCTGGGGCACTCATGGCTTGAGGCACACCCTCAGATGCCAGGTTGGAAGGAGATGCTGCTCAAGTGGTATTTATCTCCAAACAGACCTCACTGCTTACAGTGTAAAGCCCACTGCAGAGGTGCGTTCTTCGTGTTCCTCTATTTTGAACAAATGAGCATGTGCACTGGGCTCTTTAAGTTTTTCTGGAAGATATTCCAAAAGGTTGGGCACAGCATCTTTTCCTGGGAATTGGTCTATGGACTCAGCAAGGAGGATCAATAGGACCTTAAATGACCTGAAAGGATATTCATATTCAAATCCACTGCAAAGCAGGTCCTCAGCAAAGTGTATCCATGGAAGGGATGGTTTAGCATTAAGATCCTCTGGATGAGGGCTACCTATAAGCCCAATGTGTCATTTCAATGCCATGGCCCCATACACATTTCATCAGCCTGTCCTTGTTTGGGACTAAGTTAACAGGGTCATGTGAATATTTTCATTTCTGACTATTGCATTCAAAATCAGAGAAAAGCAAGAGTCCTGTATGGACAGTGAGGAGGATGTTTTGTGTGCCATATAAGTTATAGTAGATAAGATCTGCATCCTTAAGGTTAAATTTCAGTGCGTGAGTCACAGCAAAAGGCCAAGCTCTGCATTCTCCCACATACAAAAAAGCAAAAAACAAAAATCCTTGAGCTGGGTACCCAGGGAAACCTGGACAACTCTAATAGGACAGGATACATGGATCTTGATGAATACATCTGGTCTACTTATCTAAAGTGCCATGGCATGCTATGGTTGTTGGTTGCCCATGGAGCAAATATGAGGTGCTTCTCCAAGAACTTGGGAACTAGTTGCCCACTGAAAGTTAGACTAGCAGACATAGCAAACCAAGACAGTGACTGAGTTTGTGACTGAAGACTTTGGGGATACTCCAAATTCCCATCAGGGTGACATGATTGTATTATCAGGGAAGTAGAAATGGAATGTGATTTAGATTTTTAAAGTCCAGACCTGACTTGTTGGCTGTATAGGATGCTGTGTGGAGAAAGTGGTTGAAGAGACTAGCCTATGGAGAAAAGAAGGTCAAAATCTTGGAAGCTAGCGAGATCATCTCTGCTGGGTTGCAGTGGGTGTGTGGGCGGCTCCTTTCAGGACACTGTGTCTGGGGTATTCCTCTTGTGGACCACACAGCTAATTTCATTTCTTCTAATTCCAGGCTGACTAACAAGTAAACTTTAAAAAATGGAATTTTTCCTCTCAAGTGCGTTTATCTACAAATAGACACTGTACTTGCTATGAAAGCATGAGTATTCTGGTCTCTCAGGCATAATTCTGGGATGTACATCAATCTCTGGAAGACTGGTTAGTGTGGGTCCACTTTGAGGATAGGTTCACTCTAATTTCTGAGCCTATAAGGCTGAAGGTCAAGATCTGAGCCTTGATGAATTATCCATGTTGTAATGTTTGTGGTAAATAAGTGAGGTAGAATCACCCTTTGATTCACCCTGTGTGCAATAACGACAAGTGGGTACACAGGATGCATTTTTGTGTTGGTAGCCCAGTAAACAATTTTTTGAAAATGCAATAAAAAGTAATATTTAAGAAAACGTTTGGTTTGGGTGCAAATTTCTGCAACTCTATTGATTTTTCTTAAGTGATTTCTGAAGCAGTTGTCTCTTTGGAAACAGTTTCCGATTTTTCCTTTTTTTCAAGTTTTGTCACTAAACAGCTTCACCAGACCCAAGCCTGACAACTGTTTTCATACCCCATAATGCATAGCGCAAAAGAACCAGGTACACTGTGGAGAAAGAATATTTGGCCAGACTCAACCCAAACAGAGAGATGTAGGCTGTGTCTTCCCTCCTGCTATGCCCTAGAAGGTCTAAATTTAGTTTACTGGGATACACTGCAATAACATTAACTTGTTGCAAGAGCAAGAATCAAGCAAAAGAGAAAAAAGAAGCCTAATGTGGCGTGAGGCATCTTAATGCCATGGCAACTGCGGTGTCTTCTCTATTATTTAATGCACTTCTCAGGTCAGGTCATTCTGCTCCCTCTCTCTCCTGCACTTCCTGTTGCCAGAATCGGGTCATCCTGAATTTTTGAGTCCTCTTCCTGACTGCAGTCATTGCTATTTCCAGTAGAATGACTTTTCTCTATCTCTTTCTGTGCTCCCCAGACTTTCATTTGGTGCCCACGACGTTGCTTCTTTGCTCTTTGCTGTGTTCCACATACTGTAAAGGTTTCCCTTTCATCTACATCTCTTCCCCCACACCCTTCTCCTTGCAGCTCCTCTCCCTGCTCCTCCCTCCAACTTCTGCAGTTGTCACTAACACAGTTGTCCACTTGATTAGTGACTCAATATTCGGAACCCAAGCTTCTCCTGAACTGCTCATGCCTCTCGTCCTCGAGTTAAGAGAAAGGCCCCTCATCTTCTTAATATCTGTACCATTAAGCTGAATTGACTCCATTTGCCAGAGTTGCCCGGCCTCTTTCCAGGGCATGTATCCGGGACTCTTTGGGCTCTCTATAGCTATTCCCCAGGAAAGGTACAGAGAAGGTTTGAACTTAGAAATTCTGTAGCCCCTCCTCCTCATTTACTGATGGGAAAACTAAAGCCCAGAAAGCTTAATTGTTCACTGCACAGCTAGTTTTTGGTAGAAACAAAACTGATAAAGTGAAAACCCAAACTGGTTAATTTGGGGGAGGGTAGAGCTTGACAAGGAGTGAGCAGGGTTGGAATAAGACCTGATGATCATTTAAGAGTTCCTTGACCCATTTTGCCTCATCTCCCTGCCGGGAGTGTAAGCAAACAGCACAAACTAGAGCTGAACACCAGCCATTGGCCCACAGGACCCCTGGAGAGGCCCCTGAGACTCCCTAGCTGGCTCTGGAAGGCCTTGCCTCCCGGAAACATGAGACCCAGACGTCTGCAGGGGCCACTCCAGCCCCCATGCTGCAGAGTGAGGTGTCAGTAACAGCCAAGGCTAGTGATCCTGCAGGAGTTCCACGTCCACTAGGTTTTCTGCAATTTACTTATTATACGTTGTGGCGAGTTGACAGAATTGTTTCTCCTGAATGTAGGAAGGCACATATCCAGCCTGTAAAACATATTTATCACAAGAGTTATAGCAACCTTGTAAGTAAGCACCAGCCTTCCCCAGGGAAAGACATGGGTGGTAAAATGAATGAAATCAACTCAATATTTTGACTGCTCACTACAGGGGAAGAGCGACCTACGTTTCCCAACCTGAGTGTGAAGAGAGAGGACACATCCTTGCATGCAGTAATGCTAAAATGTGGCAGCTTGGAAAGTTATTCTTTGGTGTGTGCATGGAAGCAAGCCCTCCCCACCCCCCCGCAAAGTTTTTTTTTCCTCTCCCCTCTCCCCCCACCCCAGTTGTCTGTTCTTTGTGTCTATTTGCTGCGTCTTGTTTCTTTGTCCGCTTCTGTTGTTGGCACAGGAATGTGTGTCTCTTTTTGTTGCGTCATCTTGCTGCGTCAGTTCTCAGTGTGTGCAGCACCATTCCTGGGCAGGCTGCACTTTCTTTTGTGCTGGGCAGCTCTCCTTACGGGGTGCACTCCTTGCGTGGGGCTCCCCTACACGGGGGACACCAGTGCGCATCAGCACTGCACATGGGCCAGCTCCGCACGGGTCAAGGAGGCCCGGGGTTTGAACCGCGGACCTCCCATGTGGTAGACGGATGCCCTAACCACTGGGCCAAAGTCCGTTTCCCGTCCGGCAAAGTTTGATGGATGTCCTGTGCAGGTTCTGTTTCTCCTTGGCGGGGCCTGTTCTGGCACATTGGGATGTGCTGGGGTTAGGAACTGAGCTACACGGCCGCCACCACGGCCGCTCACGGCCGCTGCCACTGCCGTACATTGATTTTCTAAACTGTGTCCACATTGGTGGGGACAGACTACAACAGGGGGAAATGGTGGGAAGCCAAGTGGAAAGATGGTTTATGAAGTGAGCTCTCAATGAAGAAAACTGTAGGAAAGAATGTGATGGAAGCCAATTTGGGCCAGTGGATGTGGGAAAGTGGAACATTTCAAAAATGCTCCTTAGACTTGAGCCAAAGCATAGGAAGAGGACCCAGAATGTGAGAAAGACTCAGCCCTGTTTATATAAAACAAAATATTCTAATCCACAGAAGCATCACTGACAGTGCTTAACCCTCATTCTGTACCAGGCACTGTGTTGGGTTCTGGGGCTATAAAATAATAATCAGTACTAGAAATGAGACTGAAAATAGACGTAAAGTGATTTGTGAAAATGCAAGTATATCTTAAAGGAGTTATATAAAGAACATTTAACCTAAGCTTTGGGCCCAGGAACAGTTGGAATGCATGGTGGTGAAGTGACTCCTGCAACTGCCGGCCCTGCGAGGAAGACCCTGGTTTCCACCTATTTTTTCCAGATCCAGAGGAGGCCTGCTTCAGTGATGGGGCTGCGTGCAGGTTTCCAGGTGTCCCCGGGGTAGCAGGTAAAAGAGAACACTTGACCCTTTGGGCATGCAGTGCAGGCTGGGAAAACCTCACAGCACCAAGGAGAGGAGAGGGTTGGACAAGTTTCCTCTGAACCTCAATACAGGGGCGGATGCTTGTGACAAAATTCCGCCCCCCCCCCCACCCATCATGCTTCTCGGTGGTTCCAACTGTGTGTTTGGAGGGGAGATTTCTTTTAACCTACCCACGTCCTGCCTCAGTCCCTTTGAGGAAATGAACTGGTTTTGCTGCTTCCTTTAACTTTCAGCATCTTCTTCACCCCTGAAAATAAGCTGGAATCTTGGGGAGAAAGGTGGGTGTCTGTTATGTTTTTGTGTACCAGTGTAATACATAGGGGAGGAGGTTATACATAAAAAGGAGAAATAAAATATATCATGCAACCGAAAACCAGTGAGTGATCAAGCTCAGTAAATGTTTATTTTCTTTTTTAATCAGAAATAAAATCCTGTTTCTGTGGTTTATGTTTGAAATTGATGTGACCTGAAGTGGCTCTTTCTTCTTTCACGGCAGGAACACTTTCTCTGTATAACGTTGGGGCTCAGATATCAGCCACCAGAGGACTTTCAGGAAGATTCAGAGGGGGTCTAGCCTAAGCTGGGGAAATTCAAGGTCTAGCCTAGACCAGAGGACCTCAGAGGAGTCTGGTGCAAATTAGAGAAACTCAGAGAGGCCCAGCCTAAACCAAGGACCTCAGAGTGGTATATCCTAAGCTGGAGGGATCTTACAGCAGTGGCCTCTACGCCTATTTCCTGGAGGAGGAATTCAGGCTGGCAAGGGTGGCCTATCAGGGCCTCTCGATAGGTGTCTTCCTTCTAGTCCAGGGTCCTTCTAGCTTTGGCTTTCAGTATCAATCAAAATAGGCTGAAATTCCTGGCAGTGTATGAGGGCAAATATCCCTGGCATTGTTCTCTTGTTCACAGATAAAAGAATGTATTAAAAACAACGCAAACCTCGGTTAAATACACACACACACACACAACTGTATAAAGAGCTCAAAGCAAGGCGTGGTCTACTATGCGCTAGAAGTACTTTGAAATCCCCAAAGTCTCTGCTCATCTTCCAGAAAGCCAAATGGAAAAACTTTCTTTGCTCCCCCACCTCTCTCCCTTCCCCCACGAGGTAGCCGCGCCTGGCAGATGCCCAGAGCCGCACGCTGCAATTCCACGGTACATTTCGTACATTTGCATCCATTTAACCAGCTATTTACAGCCGCCCTTAACGGTCACCTTTAAGAGTCAGCGCCATAGTGACACTGTCATTATGAGCGGGGGCCCAATGGTTTTCTCCACTTGAAGACGCCCCAACCTGTGCGGTGGCCGGCCTTTCGGGAAAGGGAAGAGACAGCTAGGGGCATCCCACGTGCGGGGCGGTAAACGGGAGCTGCAGGCGCGCCAGAACGAGGGACCTTCCTGGTCAGCCCCACCCGGTGGCTCTTTTTCGTGACCACAGCTGCCGCGAGAAACCTGCCGGGCCTTTGGTGTGGCTTGTCTCCGGCCTGATAAAGAACCCGCAGCCATTTGGGCTTGATGAATTTTTTGAAACACCCGAGGAGCTTGATGGTCTCGAGGAGGGTGGGGCCCGGGCCGGCTGGCGTGGAACCGGACCCGTTTGACACCCACCTGGGCGTCTGGGAAGCCGTCTGGCGGGCGTGAGGCGCTGCCGCTGGACACCTGCGCTCCTGGGCGCGCCGCACTCGCGCAGTTCCGAGGGGTAGATCGGGTGAAGTGGGGGCGAGCGCGAGAGACAGCCGAGGCGCCAGAGCGTCCGAAACGCTTCCTTAGTTTCCCCTGCGCCTGGGAGGCTGTCCCGAGGGAAGACGGCGGGCACTGCACTGCGAACTTCCAAGTTGCCCCTGGCGCTGCCAGAAGTCGGGAGCTCTGAACCCCCTGAGGGCGGGCCCCGGCGGCCCCGGGTGCTGGCGAGAAGCCCAGGGAGCCGAGGACCGCTTGGCGCTCTCGCCGCGCGCCAAGTCGCGCAGAAGCAAAAGATAAACGCTGATCGGCCCGGGGTCTCGGCTGCGGCCCAGAGTGAGCGCAGACCGCGAGCGCCTTTCATTTTGAGGAGCCTCACTTCTGGGAAGGGACGGGGAACCGTCAATCAGCGAGGGAGGGAGCGCACCGGCGCTAGGTGATGTCAGAGGATCAGCTGCTCGATAACAAAGAGGGGAATTACGGGCGAAAGTTGCAGCAGCGGCAGCGGCCGCAGCGGCACCCCGGGGCCTCGAAGGCGAGGGGCTAGTGGGCGAAGGGAGGGGTGGGGGGAACGGTTGCTGCCGCAGCAGCTGAAGGCCAAGGAATTGAAAGGGCTGTAGGGGGAGGTAGTGCGAGCCAGCCCGACTGCTCCTCCTCTTCCTCCTCCTCCAAACTCGCAGGGCTCAGCCCCAGCGCTCGCTCAGCCGCCGGGAGCACCGAGAGGGACTGGAGGCAGCCGCGCGGCCCCGAGCTGGGCAGGGTCCCCAGCCGCCATGGATAGCGACGACGAGATGGTGGAGGAGGCGGTGGAAGGTACTAGCTTTTCTCCGAGGCCGGGGAAAACAGGGCGGGAGGAGTGGCGGACTGCGGCGGGCGCGGCGCCGGGCCCCGGGGCCGCCGCCGTTGCCTCCGCGGGTAGCCGGCGGCCCGGCTCGGGCGGGGGCCGGACAGCCACGGCCCAGCCGCCGGGAGCGCGCGCTGCGCGGCGGGGCGCGGCAGGCGCAGGCCGGGAGCTGGGCTCCGCCGGGCCGGGGCCCCGGGGAGGGCACGGCCGCTCCATCCCGCCCGGCCGCAGCCTGCATCCGCCCGCGGAGTTGCGAAGCCTGCAGGGCACTTCCTCCTTTCGCGTGGGGGGTGGGGGGGCAGTTGAGGGGGCGTAGGAAGGCCGCCCCCTGAGGGCAGTGGTCTCCGCGGAGCAATTGCACTGCCGGGTTTTGGAACCCGCCAGCCCATTGCTTGCGATCGGCCCCGCAGCCGCTGCGGGATCGGTCCCCTGGCGCAGCGCACCGGGCCGGGCCAGGCACGTGGCAGCCGCGGCCCGAGCGGCCACTCCTCGGAACAGATGAAATCATTGCAGGGCAACGCACAACGGTCCCGACCGGGGTTCGATCACGCACGGTCCGGGAGGCGACTGGCCCTTGCTTCGGTTGTCCCGGGAGCGCACTCGGCCAGACCCCCCCTCCCCCTTCCTGCTTCCGCGCCCGGGTGCCGCCGCCGCCACGCTGTGCAGGCGCGTCGCAAGCCCAGACCGAAATTGCTGGGTGACACTTAACTTTCTGAATTCCCTGCAGTTGGCTGTGGGTGATATCACCGCCTTGGTGTCGTGTTTCTCCGCCCCTTCTCCTTTAGCGCCCCTCCCCCGACTTTGCTCGCCACTTTGTTTTGCTGAGTTTCTCCACCTCTTTTTGGCCAATACTAAAATCCTTGTGGAACGTTGTTTGTGTCCTGAGATGTTATGGTTTTGTAATAGTGAATATTGAAAAATACTCTTTAGCGTATTTATTTGCTTCTATCCCAGACAGTACGTCGTGATGTTTTGCAATGCTGTGTGGTATTTTTCTAGAACATTTTAAACTAGGTGACTAAGTAAATAATTTTGAACTGTTGGTTGTATCTGGTTTATATCTAATTTGTATGAAGAAGGTCTCACAAACAGTAAAGAAAAACAGGGTGGCGGCCAATGCCAAGGGATACCTAGTTTCTTCATTGAGAGAGTAAATCGATTTTTTATGTTTCAGAAAACATAATTGACCCCTTGTGCAGTACTTCCGAGGTCTTAGGATGAAGTAAAGTAGAATAATATTTCTGAATTCTCTAAAAGATGTCATTCTAATGTAACTATTAGAATTCTTAAACATTTTTGGTGAAAAAAAAATTCACTAAAATATTTTGAACTCACGGAGCTATTTATCCCTCTAATAAGTAAGGCCAATGTGGGTCCATCCACATTGAGTTGACCCATAAGAAATCTTTTTTACTATCTAAAAGTTACTGACTTCTTATACCTCCATGATATGAAAGATAAATGAAAAATTCTCAAGTTGGTAGTCCTTGCTGTCATTCTTACAAGTTTAATTTTACTTGTGAAAATTTAGGGTAAACCCCTGGTTACCAGAGACGCTCCCCAGGTTAAACCACCTCCTTGAAGCTGTTTAGAAACAGCGAACAGGTTGTTCCTGGTTCCCTGGCTCATTTGCAGAATGTGATCAAGCAGCCTCAGAAATGTAGCATTGTTGTTACTGAGATTGCCCAGTGGATTAGAAGGTTCTTACTAGTTGCATAGAGTGACCATATGCTGTCCAAATTCGGGCACTCTTGAGAATGAGAGAGGCACTGTGAATAATTATGCTGGGAAAACTGGGTTAGGCCTTAAAGGTCTGGGGCAATCTAGGACACATGGTCACTCGGCTGTACCTAACTATAATAATCAGTGTAACAGAGTCTGAAAGTCCTTAGGAGACTCTCAAACTCAAACAGGCAGTGAACTGCACCTACTGACTTTTCTCCAGCCATTTTTTGGCCTTTTCATGGCTGTCTTCTCTTCTCAACATCTAATACATGCATGGGGGAATGTTATGAACTACTTGTGATCTCTTCCTAAAAAGAACCTAGTCTGAAGATGTTGATGTTTCAGTGCCAACTAGCCTACCTCTCTCCATGAACAGAACCTCTGTTCTCAGTAGAGAACATATTCAACAGAATTGCAGCTCATTGTCTTAGCTATTGTTCTCATTGCTGTAATGGTTTGGTTCTTGTAATGTGCAGTTTCACATGCATTTTCTGTTCATTCTTAGGAGATGGGTACTAATAGGATCCTAATTTTACAGAGGAGGGAACTGAAGCATAGAGAAATTAAGAACTTAATCCGGGGTCACTCCAGAGAAAACAAGCTTGGAGCGTCCAGAATTTCACGCCACCATACCAAATTGTCTCCCTGTTCTTTGTTTTCTGTTTTTGTATTTTGAATATGTCAGTCAAGTCTGTGAAAGAGTTGGTTACTGAGTTTGGAAGAACAGTTAAATATTATGTCAATATTGTCAATGCAACTCTTTAAAAGTTGGTCATGAGAGTTCGGTGAGAAAAGGTTTGTATAAACACTAGTTTTAGTACAGAAAATACTAATTTTTGTTTGTTTGTTTACAACCTGTTAATTCATCCTTTTCCACAGTCTTCTCAGCATTTTCTCTTCGGATTAATATGAATCATTCAGTGACTTTCCATAAAATTGTATTTGGAGCAAGGGAATTTACAGATTCTACAAAGACATCCTTTTCTTTCCCTTCCTTATTAGAAATTTACTCTGGGGAAGAAATTGGTGTCTTCAGGACTTGAGTTTAACTGTCTTTTGCCACATTGTGTACTTTGTGATTCTCTGTCAGGGTGGAATCGTAGCTCAGGTGACGTTCTGAACTGTAGTGGATGAGTTCCCGAGGGGAGGGAGGGCCAGGAGGGAGCAGGCCGTGGACCTGTCTTCCGGGCTCCCAGGCCACCTATGCTGCTTTCTCAAAACTCCGAGGCTCACTTGTTGAGTGGGGAGTGATGTTTAGTTTTCCAGTATTATTCTTCTGGGCCTTTAGGAACAGAACTATTCATGACTGTATTTCTCTTGTCTACCCATAGATACAAAGATGAATATGATGTGGTCCCTAATAGAATTTCAAATAAATATATATTTATTTGCAGATGATTTGTGGTGGTTGAGAGGAAAAATAAAAATCACTTTCAGCTTGGAGAAGTAGAGGAGGAAAGATTCCCCAGCAGTAGTGGGACAGAGTTGAGTGGAAATGAGGCCGGAACGTCATGCGTAAACATAGAGAGGTGTGGAACTATGTGGGCACGTTCAGAGAATAGTTGTTCAGTTCTGTTGTAACACAGGGCTTGGAAGAGGAAAACTGGAGGGTAAGATGGAAAAGAGGCTGGGCCCAAGTCATGTGGCCGATGCCGTAGAAAGCTGCCAGAGCTCTTTAGAGCTGGGAATGTCAGGACCAGAGCTCCGCTCTGGGAGATTAGCAGGCAGTGGCGAGCAGGGCAGCCTGAGGGGCTGAGATGGCAGGTGAGGCAATAACCTTAAAGGCTCTGGTTGTGAGGGCCCAAGTCAGCAGGAAAAAATGGAAAGGCCTTGAAATGTGTAAGAGACCCTGCAGAGGAGTGCTCCAAAGGGGGAAATATCAGAATCCCCAGAACTGAGAGGCCAGGAATGAAAGCAAGCATCTCAGGGTTCCTCTGTCCCACCCCCTGGAAATGTTAAGAATGTTTATTTATTTATTTTTTTTAATCACAGTTCCCTCCTATTTTGTCCTGTCTGTAATAAGACTGCGCATGCTCTGCACCTGGGGAAAATGCACGCCAAGTGTACTGGTAGCAAATTCTCCACGTGGGCCACATGTTGTAATTATGACCCGAACAACTAATTGAGCTCTCACAAAGAATTACTCTTAAAAATCAAATTATGTTTTTAACAGCCAGTATAAATGCATTATCATGAGGGCATGTTCTTTGCATGAAGCAGGATAAGCTTCCTTTGATTATTTTGTTTTTTAAAGCAGGGCTCTATTCTACAAAACCAACAGTGCGTGTAAGCGCTTCTTGTTGTGAAAGAACACGCACTCGCACACACTATTCTTTCAGATCCCCTCTGAGTAAGTCTGAGGCAGGGCTCCCTTCCAGAAGCTACCCGGTGTCTGATCCCGAGGGAATTTCCTTTGCTGAGACGATTGTTGCCACAGGGAATGCAGCCCTGCCTCTTAGGATAAGGAAGAAGCTCAGAAGTAACTTGAGGGGAGAAATTTAACTTCTGTCTATTCAGTAGATAGTGATCTTTAAAACAAAGTGAAAAAGCAAACTTCTAAGAGTTGTATTTTTTCCTCCCTTTCTCCAACTATAATTATATTTAAAGTCATGTTATGGACAGATAGGCCGTAAATTAGCTGGGACAGCCTTATAATGAGCAGCCATTCCAGTTAATTTTTTGTGTTGTTTGGCTGGAAAACTACCCTCTTTTGGAACTGTCTAGTAGGATTATTGGCTGACTTGGCGTATTTTACAAATTGACTTCAGTCAAGCAGGGGGGGATAGTGTTTCTCTTTGAGTTGGGTAACACTTGGTAGAGGTAAGAATTTGCAGCCAGAATATGCAGTTGAAAATCTTGGTTGTTCTGAGAATTATCTTAACTAAAAAGGCTTCTCCCATTTTTCTCCCAAGGATGTAGGGATGCCCACCATTTTAGAGGCACCTTCATCTCCACCAGCTATTTTCAGCCCCGTTTATTGGGTAACATGGAAATCGATTTGCTCCTATCTCTCTAGAGAGAAAGGGGATTGAAGGATTTAGGGAAGGGACTTTTAGTGTTCAGCACATTCAGAGTGGTTAAAGTGTTTCTTGAGCAAGTCTCTGCTTTTGCATCCTTGAGGTATTGAGTGAGAAGTTTAATTAGACAACAGAAAAGCACATAACCCAGTACCTGCATAGAGGGTGCAAAAAATTTTTTCTTTCTGTTTCAGTATCCCTTTCTGTTAAATTTAGTAATACTAACAAGACAAATAGTACATGATCTTATGGTCAGAATGGCATTTGAGCAAGAGTTATACCAGAAGCTCTTTTTTTTTGGTCTTTATTTATTTAATGTTACATTCAAAAAATAAGAGGTCCCCATATACCTCCCACCCCCTCACTCCACTCCTCTCCCCATAACAACATCCTCCATCATCATGAGACATTCATTGCACTTGGTGGATACATCTCTGAGCACCGCTGCACCTCATGGTCAATGGTCCACATCAAAGCCCACACCTCTCCCACAATCCACCCAGTGGGCCATGGGAGGACATACAGTGTCCGGTAACTGTCCCTGCAGCACCACCCAGGACAACTCCAAGGCCCGAAAACGCCCCCACATCACATCTCTTCCTCCCACTCCCTCCCCTCAGCAGCCACCATGGCCACTTTCTCCACACCAATGCCACATTTTCTTCGATTACTAATCACAATAGTTCATGAATAGAATATCAGTAAGTCCACTCTAATCCATACTCTATTCCACCATCCTGTGGACCTTAGAATGGTTGTGTCCACTCACATCTATATCAAGAGGGGGCTTAGATTCCACATGAATGCTGGATGCAATCCTCCTGCTTTCAGTTGTAGGCACTCTTGGCTCCTGGATCTGGTGGTTAACCTTCTTCACCTCCATGTTAGCTGAGTGGGGTAAGTCCAATAAACCAGAGTGTAGGAGTTGCAAGTCTGTTGAGGCTCAGGGCCTGGCTATCACATGGTCAGTCCAGAGGTTCAGGTCCCCTGGGTATACACTAAACCCCAGCACCAACTATAGTTCTGGTAAAAGTAACAGGAGAGACTTGTGGACAAAGATCACATCTGAGTCTAGCTCCATCACACAGAAACACAAACTCCAAAGTAGGGCCAACTGACATGGCACTGAACTCCATCTGCCAGACCATAGAACCCGAAGGTCTCTGTAGCCCTCAGAAGAACCAGTACCTGGGGTTGTATCTACTTTATCTGTCAGAAGCTCTTTTAGCACACAGGATGAAAGAAGATGTAAGGACACAGCAATCCAAACCTTATCCCTACATTTCTTTCTTTGTCTCTGTTGTTGTTATTGTTTTGCTTCAGTGGTTCTTTTAGATATAAATTTCTTCTGCTAAGAAAAATATTCCAGGCTATTAAATAGAGTGAGAGTCTTGAATGAATACACTCTTTAATTTCTAGCTCCCATTAATTGATCACTTCACCCTGCTTTTCAAAGGTTAAAGCTAACAAAATAAACAAGCCAACAAAGGGATTGTGTTATGGTCTGATACAGAGAGATTTCAGAACTCCCACAAGATCCTAAACCTTTAGCATAGCAAGGAAATGACAATCTCCCAGACACCTCCTTTGAAATGCACAATGCCACCTGAGAACCAGCCAGAAATATTCTTTTTCTCTCTCTACCAGGAAATTAAGCACGTGATGGGATACCTCTTCATTGGCCACTTTGTTGGCATTGTGACAAGTATCCTTCATGGAGTGGGGTTGATATTTTTGCTGTCATCTCAAAAGGGATTGAGGTGGGGGAAGGAGTGGATGTAGCTAGGTGGTTGAGCACCTGCCTGCCATGTACAAGGTCCTGGGTTCACTCCCTGGTACTTCCTTAAACAGAAAAACAAAACAAAACCCAGAACTGCCCCTTAAGTGCTTTTAGTGTGCTATATGACACTGTCAGTTTTCACTAATATTTAAATTCCATTGCTGATGGTGAACCTTCAGAAATAGGACAGGGCTATAGTGACTGAGGGAAGGTAGGAATGAAGTTACATTGGATTTTTGTCCTTAGGTTCATCCTTATCATAATATTTCTCTTGATCTAAAGAGGAATAACAGATTTCATCAAACATTAACTTTTTAAAATCTGAAATATGTGAACTGTTTTCTGTGAGGAATGCCTGTTCAACAAATTAGCAAGTACTTTAATTAAAATGAATATTTTATTGAGGTTAAAATATATATTCTGATGTTTATACCTAAATCAAAAGTAGGAAGCTAAATTCATAGCCATGGCTAAATTTAATTTGATCCCAACAGCATTTCATTAAAGAAAGATTTTAGCAGTATACAGAATGATTTTTCAATAAAGGAAAAAAGGTAGATTTCATTTCATTTCAATGAGAGAAATGTCATTAGTAGATATTTAGAAAATAGTTGTCTAAATGATTTCATAGGACTCAAGTGTCACTGAATTATGTCACGTACAGTTGGTTTTTGAGTGAGAGGAAAGCAATTATGGTCTAGTTTCCTCCTGACCATTAATTTTCTAGGCCTTGGAGAAACAGTTTGTGTTGAGAGGAAAGGAACCATATGTGGTGTGATTTATTTAAGTGGCCATGTTTTATTTTCATTCTATTCTAGGTAATCCATTCTATACAGAGGCAGAGTAGCAATAAAACATTGTATTTTTCATTGTTATTGTATTTTTCTGTAGTCAGTAATACAAATAAAGAGCTTTTTATAAAGGTGCTTACCATCTCTTCCAAGGGATAATATTCTTTTAATCACTTCAGAAGAAATAATTTTAGAAGACTAAAACATTCATTGTGGAGTATGGTTTGTGTTTTCTTTATAGTCCTATGTCTGTGAGCCATCTGGAAGCCACATTTAAGTGTTTATTGTCCCTGCATTGCACATTGTTTAATGTGTTCATATCTTTTTTCATCCATGAGCCAGATTAGCCCAGGAAAAGGCCGGTTGATTAACTACTGTCTTTATTTTCACCTGCCCGTTGCACAATCAGTTCACCAAAATGACTGGGGAGACACATATTAGATGATTCCTGGGTTTTGTGAAATATGTAGAGTAATTAAAAACCTCTGAATATTTAAGTATTAGAATATACCCATCTGTGACCCAGGAGGAATCAACGATTTAAAGAACACAGTTCAAAATCACTCTTTAAATGACTGTGTGGGTACTTTTAGCTACATTTAAAGTGCAAGCCCTCTGAAAATAGTGGTCAAGGATATATAATAAAGTTATTACTAAACATTCTAAACTGAAAGATTTTGGAAAGGAAAACAGTAAGCTCAAGGTTATTCACTGTAATAGTTTATCAAATCATATTACATACTTAGTGTTTAGAGTTCGATCATTTATTCCAAAGACAGTGTATCTGACAATAGCTTATAAAACAGTGCTAAATCAACTGCATTTCAGTTAAGCATGAATGTTTGGAGGTATTCATTAATTCCAGGAATGAGAAGTGTACTGCCTGGGAAGTACTTGGTAAATTGTAACATGCAGACAGTATTGATGATAACTCTCAGTCTCCAGTAAGATGCAAACTTACTTTGAGTTCATACACTGAAGTGACTAAGTTCCTCTCTTGTGGACCTATCCATTCACAAAGTACACAGAAAGATCAAGTTGATCCTGCTAAGGCAGGCAAGTGAGAAACTTTGCACATTCATGTCTACTCATGCCAGGAAAGGGGACTTGTCTGGCAGCAGGTGACTGCACCTGAGGGGTAGGGGTGGGGTGGGCTTCGATGATGTTAAGGTTTGTCTCGTTCTTTCTTTTCTCCCAGGGCACCTGGATGATGACGGGTTACCACATGGGTTCTGCACAGTCACCTACTCCTCCACAGACAGATTTGAGGGAAACTTTGTTCATGGAGAAAAGAATGGCCGGGGGAAGTTTTTCTTCTTCGATGGCAGGTAGCACTTGACAGGTTTTTTAAATGCTTGCCTTTGGAATAACTGGCCTTTATGTGTGAAACCTTAATGCTGATGTCATAACTAACATTTTCCACATTCTAGTTGTGGAAAAGTTAAAATATTTTTCAGAGTAGGTTCTTTTTATGTTGCTTTCCCCACTTGCATGAGAGTGCAGAGGTAAAAGTCCCTCCCCCTCTTGAGTTAGGTGGGAATGACTGTAGGACTTTTCTCTCTCCAGAAGAGACAGGATTGCACTGGCTCAGCTTTCCAACAATGATTTTAAAACCACATCAGCTTCAGACGCAAACAGAGACCTTGTGAATTTCTCAAGTCTTTAGAAAAATTCAGAGCCATGAGCAGGGTCAACTATTTTCAGTGCAGTTTATTGGGTAATATGGAAATCGATTTAGCTAAAGAAGTTATAGGATTCTGTGGGATATTAGCACCACTTACTAAACTCTTGGCATTGGTAATAGGCCAATGCTTCTTCAACCTTGGGATTCCTTTGGGAAAGGAAATATCTCAGCTGATGGCGGAAGGGTGATTGCGGGGACTGGCATATGACCCAAATCCCTTTGCTGTAGGTAGAGTGAGTTGTTTTTAAAGACGTTGAAAGTTCCTCAGGTTCTCAGTTATCTGAAGTGAGGATACAAACCCATCTATAGGACTTTTTAAAAATTTCATTTTAGTTATTATTCCTAACTTCTCTTTCCCATTTCCCCAACCTCTCAGCCCTCAGCCTCCTTTTTTTTTTCCCCCTAGCAGAGCTTTGCTTAAAAACTAAGTTTTAAATATTCAGGATTTTTACTTTCTTTCTCTTGCACTACTGTAACTACCTGATTGATAACCTGAGCCCTGTAGAAGCCTCTTTCAAGATTTAGAATCAGTGCTTTTTTCTCTCATGATCCATTTTACTTGTCCGGAGGGAAACTTTTCCTGCCTCATTTCCATAGCAGCTTATTTATAGCTCTTTCCTGAAAAGTGTCACTCTTTACCTCCTGCTGTAATTATTCATTTATTCACTCAACAAATATGTATTTCAGTAAAGTATTATTTCACCTACAGGACAGAGAATTCCTTGAGGGCAGAAACTGTATCTAATTTATCTTCTGTGCTTCGTAGCACTTTCCCTTAATTTGATACTCAAGAAAGATTCTTGCTGAAAGAGTGAAGGTGCGGGAAGAGAGTAGAATTCACCCCAAACACCGGCTCCCCCGCCCCTACACACACATATTTTACAGATGAGAAAGTGGTACTGGGATGGGCTTTATGACTAGCTATGGTACCAAAGTGAGTAATGGCAAAGCTAGATCAAGACTAAGTTTTCCCAACCCCTGATCCAAGATAATGTGTGTGCATACAAAATCTGCTGGGGGAGGTGACCTGGCTTTTCCTTACTGTGATTTTCAAAAGGGTGATCATATTCTTGGAAGTCAAGACTCTTCTCCAAGAACAAAAGCTAAATTTCTTTTAAAAACGTTTTATAGACGGGCATTTTTTTTTTTTAGAGTATTAGAATAAGCATAGCATTGCCTGTACAAAATAACTAAAATTTATCCAAAGGTGGAGTACAAAGAATATTTCTGTAAGTCAGTTGTAGATGCCTTCTATTAAGAGCATGGATAGTCCTGTAGGAATATTCGAGAAGTGTTTTCCAACTTTTTTCATGACACAAGACATAAAAATTGATATTGTTTGTCTCCTGGGCCAGAGCTGACTGGCCCCAAGGGCTCTGGCTTCTTGAGACCCTGTCTCCCAAGGGGAATCAGCACATCTCCACACCAATAACTCATGCCTAGTAGATACATCAGAGCTTGCTAGTTTGGAAGCTCTGAGCTGGAGAACTTGGAAGGAAAAAGGGGACATATTTTGGTAGCATCTGGCAACAGTGTTTCCAGCTGGCTATAGGGTCTTCTCAGGGCCATTCCAATAGTAATTCAGGTGGTTCTGTCCCTTTAACCTGCTGCTCATCAGGTATTACAAAGCATCAGAGTGAGCCACAAGAAACTGCTAATATTTTTCCTTATGGAAGTCTAGTCTAAACTGATTTCTTTTTCTTTCCTTTCTTTAAAGTACACATTGCCCATTTCGCATTGGCTGGTAGGCTTTAGTTTCCTAACCTGAACAGATTTTGGCATGCATTTAACTAGGCAGAAGCTTTATCTAACATGACACAGTTATTAAAAACATGACAAAAGATGGAAGAAGTTTTAAAGGTAAATTCGTGCTTTAAATCTAGTAGTTTGGCTGATAGTAGCATAGAATTTGATCTATTCTTCGGGAAGACAGTCCAGCAGGTTTGGTTTAACTTAGTGTTGGCCGCGTGCTTGCTTCCCAGTCTTGGTATACAGTGTACTGATGAGTTAGAATGAGCTTCCAAACCAGTGTGCCAAGAATGAATTACAGGTTAGCCCCAAAACACTGATCCCCTCAACCTTAGGGGAGCGGAGTGGGGCTGGAGGCTTCCTGACTACCATCCCCCCACCCCACCGCAACACACACTCTGTCAAGCTAGTCACTTCTGCTTCAAAGCAGGTTCATCCATTTACCCCATGGGGTCTTCAAATGCAATAATCTGTATACATGTCATTACTCGAAACAGTTGTCCCACTGGGCTAGGTTGGAACACTGGGCCAATAATTCTAGGGGCTAGAAATAATTTCATTGACTTTTTTTTCCTTTTGAGGTACCAGTTCACTAATTTTTTTCCATATATTTTTAGGAGAAAAGTTGTAAGCTTACAAAACAATCATGCATAGCATGTAGAATTCCCATACATCAACCCTCCACAAACACCTTGCATTGTAGAACATTTTCAGATTATGAAAGAACATCATCAAAATACTATTTTTATACCTACCACTCAAATACCTGTCGAGACTTAGGTCAAGTAGTAGAATCAAAGAATGATATACTGGTAAGGACCTCAAGAAGTTATTTTCATTAGTCGTCTTCAGATGGGTGTAGTACCCTAAGGGAAGGAAGGTCAATGGCATTGCCTCTACAAATGAAGAAGCAGTATGGTGACGGATCTCAAAAGGTCACTGTCATCTTCTTTGCTAAGCCCTACACTGATTATGTTATGAGACATCTGCTAAAGGATTTGCTGTGAAAATTAGTGAGATAAACGTTTGACTGAAGAAAGGCTGTAGAATTTATTAGTCCTCCTAAGGAGGATGTGGAACTTGGTTTTGGAGAAGTCAGCTGCTTCTCCATGAAGCAACACCTTGATGTACTTTATTTACATTTGTCTGCTGAATTTTCTTCCCATTGCCTCCCTCCTACCTCACATTTTTAGGATCTGTTGCGTTAGGTAAAATAAAGTGGAAATACTAACCCTTTACTCCCAGTCAGGAGGGTTTGGCCTAGAACCAATCAATCCCTTTCCACTAAAAAGGAGAGAAATCAGGTCCTGAAATAACAAGTAAGAAAACAGAAAGTTTCTATTAGAGCTTAAGAAAGTTGTTCAAACCTGTAGAGCTGGTTCATGTCATCTGCAAAGAGTTTTGTTGTTGTTTTTGCAATTGTGGGAACCTGTGTTTGTAAAGAGAGAAGGAAAATCACTAAGTATAAATGACAGAAAACTTGGCCTGATGCATTCTATTATAGTCTTATATAAAACCTGAACCTGGGAGTGTGATTTATGAGAAGGTTTCAAACAAATAGGAATTTATATTAAAAACTCTAAAATTAATATTTTCCTTTGACATAGAATATGGTAAACCTGACTAGTAATTTTAAATATCCAGGTCACCGTGAAAGTTGGCCTTGTTAATAACCAAGTACCCAGATATAGCAAGAGAAATGTTTATTTTATTTTATTTTTAAATTGCAAATGTAGCAAATGCTTGGTGAAATTAAAAAATAAAACAAAAAAACTTCAAGAAATACATCCTCATGTCACAGAGGCAACCACGGTTGGCAGACATTTAATCACCTTAATTAAATATGTTCAAGATAAAATAAGAAAATAGCAATCTATTTCTAAATCAGTCTAAATGGTCCAAAAAGGCATTGTTTACCTGTTCATTACTGTCTCTACTTTAGAATGTTTGCTAGTTTTTGAGACCATAATCACGATTTAGTCCTTCCCTCATTACATGACAAAATATAGAACAGAAAAAGCTAAGTTATTACAACCATCTTATTAAGTTAGAAACTAAAAGTCAAACCACTTGGCCTTTACCAGAAATTTACCCCACAAATGAGAAGTGAAGGGGGGAATTAACTTTATTTTTAAAATCGTCTTTTCAAGCAGCTATTGTTTTCTATTTTCTCCCCTTTTTAAAGGAATGAAGAAAATTGTCCCAAGATTAGGTAATAGGGACTTCTTAACATCTACTTTTTGATCCAGAGGTAAAGGCCTTTATGTAGCAAACATAAAGGTTCTTTCGTTGTGGACCTGGAATCTACCCAGCATCCAGAGGATTCGCTGCAGTACTGTGAGGCATAATGAAAATGTTTAGTATTCAAAATACTTTAATATACACATCTCAATTTTTTATACTAATCTTCAATTCTGAATGTTTATTTTAATGTATTTTCCCCTTAATTATATTAATTTTGCCCATGATTGATGGATCTAAAGACTACTTCCCAGGACTTCTCACAAATTCTTGAATGGTAATGAGAATGGTGTTTCAAAGAAGGTTGGCTCTGGGCTGCATAATATTTGCAAGATGGAGATGAGGTCATTAATTCGATATAATTTTTTTATCTTGTTAATTCTTACTCTTCACATGCCAGTTATTTCAAAGAATTATTTATATTCCATGACCTCATTCTCCAGCGTCCTCATCATTTTCTGATATTGGTTCGCTACATTAATGCATCGAGCCAAGAGGGTTCTTTTATAATTTATTACCAGACAAATAACCTAAGGCAATGAGGCTGCCCATCTGATGAGCTGCCAAGAAGGACTGACATCTTCCAGGTGACAGATCCACGCAGATTTCCTACATTTGGCTTTTAGAAAGTGCTTGGTCATGTTGCGGAGAAAGTGGCGTTGGAAGTCGTGGAACCCAACCTCCTACACAAAGGCAAAATCCTTCTGTGTCCCTGACAGTCACCCAGCTTTTGTTGAGCCAGGTTAAGCATGCATATTCATCTGTTAAACAGTTCTCATTAAGGAAAAAAAATTTTTTTTGTTGTGCTAGAATGGGAGTGAAAAAGAAATGGATAACTTTGAATACCTATTATTTGTTCAACAGGGACATGTCACATTTTGCCTTCATAACAATCTGTGAAGTGGGCTTTATAATCCCATTTTACATATGAAGAAACTAAGGCACAGAATAGTTAAGTAACATGGCCAAAGGTCACATAGAAAAGGTTGGAGCTGAGATCCACACTACGATGAGTTCAATTCCAGAACTGCCCCTCTTTTCACTAACTAGAAACAAGGAAATAGCTATGAACCTGACTGCCCTTCTTCCATGCTTTCTTGTTACTTCAGGTAACTCCTTAGCTCTACTTGTGAAAAGTAGAGTCCTGGGCTAAGAACACTTTTGGGTATTCAGATATTAAAGAGAATTTTCAGTTTAAAATACAGTGGTATTTGAATAGAATGCTGACGTATTAGTCTAGACAAAGAATTATAAAAAAATTCTCCATTTCTTTGTAAATTAGATTTTTGTAGCTTAATTTATTACTGGAAATTTAACTCTTAAATACAGGAGCTTTGATAAAACAAGTTTAAAAAATGATCTGTGTATGTGTAGAGAAAGAAATTTAATTAAAATTGATGTTTTCACTTCTTGTACATTTTCCAGTAGTTTTATTCAGATGCTGGTGCCAGAAAAATCAAACTATTGAAAGACCATTTTTGCAGTTTCTTAATGTACTAAAAAATCTGCCATGATGTTGAAAGGGGCTTTAAGAGACATAACTTAAGATTACTATGTATAGTATGATCCCATTTTTATTAAAAACAACAAAAAAGATGGAAAAATTCATGATATACATGGGAAAATGCCTTAAACATAATATACCAAACTGGGTGAGAGTACTGGGAGTTTCTTTCTATATCAATGTAGTGCTTAATTTGTTTTTTGTCTATTTGCTTGTTTGGCGGTAGTTTTGGGTTTTTTTTCATATTGAACACATATTACTTATTTTTAACTTAAAAAGGCATTTATTTTCTTCCTCCCCCAACCACTTGGAGCACTCAAATCTTTCTTTTTCGGTTTTTTAAAGAGTAGATTTAAAGCAGTTTTTATAAATTCTTTGACTACCTATTCCAGTATTCATAGCTATTTCCTTGATGCTGCTGTTTTAAGCCCTGTTTCTCAGTAGAAAGTTCTCTATCATATAAATGAATGTGTGTGCTTAATAGTAATAGCATTTATTTATTTAAGCAATGTGCCAGACCATATTCTAAGCACATGATATATATTAATCCATTTAACCCTTATCATAAGCCTCTTATTAGCTCCAGCTTTCACATGAAGAAATGACACAAAGTTTAAGACGCTTTCTATACTTGGAGACTGTATGCATATAAAATTCATATAAATAATATTCCATGCATTTGAACAACATAGTTTTGTTTCCTCTCAACCCTCTCTTCTCAAAGCAAAATAATCCCAGTTTCCATTTCCATTCTTTCATTTAGGAAATACCAGTTGAAGAAATACTATCTTTGTATGTTAGGGAAGGGATACATTGATTGTTCCCATAGATGGTTTATAATCTCATTAGAGAAATAAGACACTGAAACTTAACATCAGTAAGAATGTAGGATGTCCCGTAATAGTACATCCCCAGGCTGCACTGAGTAATGTGGCCTGTGGGCTGCAGGGGTCAGGGTGGGCTCTGTTTAGGCCAGTGATGAACAAACTTGCTCCAAAACACAACTTGCCATCCAATTTCAGCAAGAAAGTTTAGAAAGCTGCCCTTATGTAGCTACCTATGAAATATGACCACATATTAATGTTTCTATGGCTACAAAATAGTAACTATATTCTATAGTTTATTTCTTCATTGAATAGAAAAATGCCAGTGGTTTGGAAACAATCATTATCTTCCCATGGTTATTTTCATATTGAAAAAAAAAAAAAGAAAATATGACCCATAACATTTTTTCCTCAGTGTGTCCTCAGGGTTTAAAAAAGTTTGCTCACATGTTTTAATGAAAGAAGCAAAGAAAAACGTAGCGTGAAAGCTAAGATCTATGGTGGTCTTGGGGCAATGAGTAGACTAGTGCGAGGAAAAGATTCTAGAATAGGAATCAGCAGACTTTTTCTGTAAGGGGCCAGAAAGTAAATTTTAGGCATTGTGGGCCATATACATTTTCTGTTGCAACTGTTCAGCTCTGTCTTTATAGTACTAAAGCAGCTGTAGACAAATGTAAATGAGCATAACCATGTTCCAATGAAACTTTACTTGCAAAAACCCATGGAAGGCCTGATTTGGCCTGTGGGTCACAGTTTGGCAACCTTCCTCTAGAGGAAAAAGTTAGAAAGTCAGTATTGCAGTTTGATATAGTTATATATTCCAAAAATAGATAGTAGATTATGTTTGTAAACTGGTCTGTACCTGGGCGTGATTGATTATGATTAGGGCTTTGACTGGGCCAGGTCAGTCGGGTGTTGAGTCCCCGCCCCTTGGAGGGTGGGGACTCACAGATGAAAGGCATGGCAAAGGACAGAGTTGAGGGTTCTTAATGTTGGAGTTTTGATGTTGGGGTTTGATGCTGAAGTCTTAAACTGGAGCCTGGGCAAGTAAACACACGGAGGAAAGAGAAGCAGGCTCCGGGAATAGAGGAACCCTGAGCTAGGAAGAAAGCAAGCCCTGGGAAGAGAGGAATCCAGGAATCCTGAGCCCTGGCAGGCATTGGCAGCCATCTTGCTCCAACATGTGGAAATAGACTTTGGTGAGGGAAGTAACCTATGCTCTATGGCCTGGTATCTGTAAGCTTCTACCCCAAATAAATACCCTTTATAAAATCCAACCAGTTTCTGGTATTTTGCATCAGCACCCCTTTGACTGACTAATACAGACAGAAATCACCTTGAACACCAGTCTAAGAAGCTTTTATTTTATTCCCTCGTGACAGAGAATTTCAAAGCTTTATCATTTTTATTGCTCTGAGGATTCCAATACACTTGTATAATATGCCCCATTTGTTGTCAGATTCCATCCAAGTCATAATAGAAATTTGCCAGGAATGCTGAGCTCTGTCCTCAGGCAGATGCTGAAAAATAAAGTAAAAAGTTCTGCTTTCCTTACCCCTAAAATTTTGCATTTGTGTACCTTAATTTAGTCAGCTGTATTAAGAAGGAAATAACAGTTTGTTCTTAGTGTTATAATAGTGGGATGTGGGTATGGGTTTCCTTGGCAAGGGAGGGGAGAACATGCCATTAAATATGGCTGGGGGAAATAATGTACAAGCCCATGTTGTTCTTAAACTCATTTGCAAAACCAATCAATGCTTCGTAGATTTGATCACAAACCTGAGGCATGTTGGCAGACTAGTTTGTGGAGGGATAATTCCACCCAAATACATGTGAGTGGGAACATTTTGAATGCTGCTCAAAATCCAAAGTCAGTGGTATTTCCAGGTTTAGCAAATGAAAATCCAGCATAGTCAGTTAAATTTGAATTTCAGATAAACAATGAAAAACAGTTTAGTGTAAGTGTATCCCACTCAATATTTGGGACATACTTATGCTAAAAAATTAGGTAGTGTTTTATCTGAATTTCAAATTTAACTGGGCATACTGTATTGTATCTGGCAATCCTAAAAATGAAGATAGCTGATTAAGTAGATTTTTACAGTGTATATTGCATAATTATGTTAATTCATTAGGTGTCCTTCACCAAGGTTGTTTCTTTTTATTATTATTTTTTTAATTGTGTGTCTAATGGCATTAGAATATCATTAATTCCAACTTCATAGATTAAGAACTTGGATTATTTATGCAGGGGTTGTACTAAAGTGCACTTTATTCTCTTCTTGAATTTCATAAGCCTATTTGTCATTGATAGTACAAACAAAACTGAAAGAGAACTATTTATCTCCTTGGGAGATTACAAATAGTATAATTACAGTGTGATCAGAGGCCATCGTTATTTAGGCTGTGCTTTTCATTTAGTAATTACAGATCATACTCATTCATTAAAGACAAAATTTTACCCGGTAGAGTCAGGTGCGGCTGCCTCGGGCCCACCTGCCCCCACGAGTGTCCTTGCAAGGCTTCTCTGTTCCACTGTGTGCTCTGTAAGGGCAGGAGTTTTTGTTCTCTTCATCATTCTCTCTCTGCAATAGGAGGCACACTATAAATGTTTACTGGTTGGATGAATGAATGGATGGGTGCTATCTGCACATGTTAAAATCATCAAACTTTGTTTCTAAATATCTTACGTTTTGAATTAAGAAAAAAATTTGAACAAGTCTTCCCCATATCCCAAATTGAAGTACATTTTTGGCAAGGTTTGCTTCATTGTATAATGGCTTTTGAGAGGCTAACGCTGAAAACAGGTGTCTGACCTTCCAAATGTATTTTTTTATCAGAAGAGAAAAGGAGAGGGCTGCTTGTAAAACCACCGTGAGCAGCCCTGTGAGCTTTCTTCGGTTGCTGGACTCTCGGTCTCTGCTGTATCAGGCTGCTAATGATACTAGCTGAATTGAGCCTGCCTTCTTCACTCTTCCTTACTTGCTCCCATTTGCCATGACTACACACACACATATGATATGATATGATATGATATGATATAAATCCCAAGGCAAAAGAGGATTCTTTCAACTGGATACTAATTATGGCTCTCACTGATAAATAATACATTTTGACTAAAACAAATATAGACATTTACATATTCTAAACCACATTCAAATTATTGGAGACCACCATGTACAAAACATCTAAAAGATGCCTGAGAACCATCAGTGGATTCCGGACAACTCTTGAGGGACATGGAGCATGAGTGGTTGATGGGCGGAAAGTCACACCAGGACTTCTTTTCCCTGGCATTAGTCAGCATCTAGCCTTGGAAACTATTCAGGTGAGACTTGTTTCCAGCTGTGGCTTTTTTCTTCTCTGTTTCCTCCAGCAGAGAAAAATGAAGAGTAGAAACCAGGAGATTAGGAATTAAATCACCCTCTGAGTTCCTAATCCTACCCATATCTGTGAAGGATTCGTCTTAATGATTTATGAGGATCAGGGACGATGCGCTGAAAACACATCAGGGTTGAACCAGAGTTGAGCGTGCAATTCCTTGGATGGGGTCCTTTCTTTCCCAAGTTGAGTTGTCCTCTGATGGTTCCCTTTTGTTCTCCCTTCTCTCACAGCACCCTGGAAGGGTATTATGTGGACGATGCCCTGCAGGGTCAGGGAGTTTACACTTATGAGGATGGGGGAGTTCTCCAGGGCACCTATGTAGACGGTGAGCTGAATGGTCCAGCCCAAGAATACGACACCGATGGGAGACTG
The DNA here is from genome assembly GCF_030445035.2 of Dasypus novemcinctus. Classification (NCBI taxonomy): domain Eukaryota; kingdom Metazoa; phylum Chordata; class Mammalia; order Cingulata; family Dasypodidae; genus Dasypus; species Dasypus novemcinctus. Next base: position 54,432,635 of record NC_080673.1, read on the forward strand.
ATCTTCAAGGGCCAGTATAAAGATAACATTCGGCATGGAATTTGCTGGATATATTACCCAGTAAGCCTTATGTCTGTTCACTTCACTGGAAAATTATGTGTTTTTTTGACAATGCTTTGACTCTTTATACTAATAAAATGTATTCTCTGTTTTAGAAATTGAACTCTGAAACGTAAAAGTCACAGTAGCTGATACCAACAGTTTGAGTCATGCCTTCTCATTTTCACTCACTATTAACTTTGATTGTTGATCCTTGTATCTTCACTTACTTATTTTTTATTGTTGTTTTGTAAAGGGATAATCAAACAAATTGAGACAAATTCATTTTTCGTATCCCTAATAAAGGCAAATATATATTGCTTTTAATTCTTTTGGCATATAGAAAGGGATGATGGAATATTTCACTGTTGCCATTAATTTTATTCTTTTTCTTTTTACATGTAAGAACTAATCTAGCAATTTCCAATCTTTTTGGAGTTACTACACATTTGATTTTACACTCCTACTCCCTACTTTTTTAAGGTACTTTACGATTTATATTGCTTAAATTAAGGTGATTAAAATTAACTTGTCTTTGAGTATTTAATGACATTTCATGATATTGCTGGAGTTTATTAGAGAAAAAAGATAATTTAGAACCCGTGGTTGGGAATTAATGCTCTAATATTTGTCTGTATTTCAAATATCCTTTGGGTTGTTAGTGAATTTCCAGAAGGTGTTTCAGAAAATAGTCTGCAGAAATATTCTACTTAAAATTTTATTTTGTCCTGAGTGTAAATCAAAATACATTTTTCTTTACTCTGAATGCTGTCTTATGATGAAAAAGTACAAATAAAAACAAATTAGCTACTATAGATACTAATGTGTCTATTATATAAACTTTAAGAGCAGAATGTAGGAAAATTGTAAAACGCTATTTAAAGAATTACTCAAGCATTACAAGCATTACATATTCTTTCATCAGGATTTGTGATAGATCAAAAGTCATTTTAACTATTCCTAGAAGAATGCAAGGAGAAGGATGAGAAGTGAGTGGAGGTACTCACCAGTCTAGGAAGACCAAAGCTTTCATTGCTTTGTGAGTAGCCAAGTTGAACATCTTCTAGCCAAGTGCAGAAAGTGCCCAGTGAAGTCAGGGAAAATGCAACGCTATGCCTGGAGCTAGGTATAGGAAAGAAATGAGACATGGATCACCAGATTGTGACTGTGATCCGTTTAAGTCCCTAGAAGAGATCAAAGATACACTAAGATTGGAAAACAGATTTACCCCATTCAGTGTAGTTGCAATTTGAAACCTAAAAATGCAGCTACATTTTAGCCTTTAGTTTTAATTATTATCTCATTAAATATTAAAGAGAGAGTTCTGCCTGAGGAGTTATAAGCTTTCAAAATTGAATTGGTTGATGACACTTGCTTTTTATGTATGGCATCTGTCAGGTGTTGTAGGAGCTGATCACAGCCCTCTGTCCCCTGGATTCTGAAAGGATTGAGAAACAAACATGGGTGTCAGAGATCAAGATGTCAGTTTGGTTAGGGTAGTATTGGATTGGAGATGTGGCATGGAACCGAAGCCAAAATGGGCTTCCTGCTCCTTCCCTCCTGAACTGAACAGATGGACCAATGGCAGACAGAGCGGCTAGAAAGATGCAAGTTTCCCCTGGGGAAAGTGATTGAGCTTCCACATGGAGGGCAGGAGTGGAGAGGGGAACAGGTGCAGCCTGCAGGCACTGCCAGTTCCCAGCACCCAGGAGAGGGTGAAGTGAAAAACGAGGCAGGCCACATAGGAGCAGCAGCCGGTATCCTGTTAATTCCGCCTAATAGAGAAATGGTGTGAGTGGGTGCCAGACCCTGAACTTTTCACCAGCTTAATGATTACCCCTTCCACGGGGAGGAGCCAGTGAACAGATGAGGGAAAGCAACAGCTTCTTCCCATACAGTTCCCTGATTCAACAGACAGGGACGTTTTTGTGATGTGGGGCCAAAGCAGAGACAAGGGGAAAGAAAAAAATAAGATTCTCTCTACAGTATTTAAAAGCTGATTCTAAGGGCAGTTTGTCTCAAAATTTTACTTTAAGACCGTGATGTCAAGTTTTGAATTAAAAATTCATAACTTGCTTTGGAAAGAAGACTTTGGCTTTATTATTCTAGACAAATAGTTTCAGTTCCTCCAAAACCAAATGCTTAAAGCATTTAAGTGAAAAATGTGTGAAACACTGGAAAAGCAGATTCTGTTACAAACAAATAGTAATGGTGATGACTTATTAGTTATGGCATGTAACTAATGTCCTAACACACTTCAGTTCAATAATCATTGCTGAAAACTTGAAGGCACATCTTGCAGGAAGTGTCCTCCCATTTATGCTAGATTATTAAGAATTAATACAGAGAGGAGAAAGAGCAGTACATGTATTCCTAATGCACATTTTATCCATGAAAAGTGCTTCCAATTATTTCTCTCTTTATGGAAGTGCTGATTTGCTTTTTCTTAATTTCTAGTTCCTTTCTTAAAAGAGTAGGTAAACTGCTTGACCTGTAGGACTCACATACCTGCTGTTCTTTATTCCTGCTGGCTGTCAGGCAGCAGCACGTAGAATCACTCAGAAATCATCACTGATTTTGAATAGCTGTTCCTAAAACCTTTTAGTTGGGGAAACAACAAAGCTTTTAGGAGCTTTCATGGTATTATTACTGCTCTGTCAAACCCACAAAGGTCTTAGATTCCCAAAGGAATACCATAAGGATCTTATGGATGGAAGGAAAAAGAAAGGAAAAAAAAGAAGAATTCACTCCCTAGATTAGATTGTTCGTTACTTTTTGGTATCCCATTTCAATGCCACAGGTATTTATGGACTACCTACTGTGGCCCTAGCGCTTAGCAGGGTACAGAATTATATAATAGCCTCTGCCCTATTGTGCTTAATGATCTTTAGCAAATGAAGTGAATGAAAGAGTTAAACCTGAAGCAAAGCTGCCTCCTCTCCTGGAAAGAGGCAGGAGGAAGCTGTGAATAAGAGTGGGAAGAGAGAAAGAAAGAGGAAGGGAATAGAATTTAGTTCATCTTTTTTCCCTTTCCCTCCAACTCTAAAATAGGTGATGGTATGAAATTCTCATAAAAACAGAAAAGCAATGTCCAGAAGTCCTTTGCTTATCTCTTAGAAAGTGCAGACAATTATATCTTCACCAGTGTACACTAAATTAAGTACATTTTGAATAAAGTCTTTCTTCAGAATTCAGCATTGGGAAGTGAGATTGTAAAAATAGGGTATAAGACTGTCTTGCTGCAGGTACATATCATATTTGAGGTGGGCCAAGTGTAACATTCAGTTTCATTTCCTTTATATGTCTGACTACTATAACAAATATAACATATTTGTGTCTTAAATAACAAGGCCAGATAGAGTATCAGTATGTCCTGGATTACATAGTAAATATTGACTGGGCCAATAAAATTGCAGCTCCCTCTCCAGCTCTAAATCAGGCTTACATGCTTTCTACGCATAGAACTTTCTAGTGTATATTTGTAAGGGAGTAAATGGAGAGATAATGTATCGTGTTTTTTTCATCCATATGAAAATCTCTGGGTTCTTAAACTATTATCCATAGTAGTGCTATTAAGATTGGGGGAGCAGATGAGAAATTTCTTGAACTCATGTTATACAGAAAAATACTATATATAATATTTTCTGGTTTTGGGTTTCTTCGTCAGGATGGAGGTAGTCTCGTAGGAGATGTAAATGAAGATGGGGAGATGACCGGAGAGAAGATTGCCTACGTGTACCCTGATGAAAGGACGGCGCTCTATGGAAAATTCATTGATGGAGAGATGATAGAAGGAAAACTGGCCACCCTTATTTCCACTGAGGAAGGGAGGCCTCACTTTGAGCTGATGCCTGGAAGTAAGTGGACTCTGTTTCAGATGGGTTGGTCTAATCTCAAAGCAGATTTTCAGGGCTCTTTGAGAGAAGTTTCTTCTCCACAGAGTCCCCTTTAGTAGTATATTAACCAGGTTGAGATGCCTGTCAAACACCCCACCAACCCAGGGGTTTACAACTACAGACAGACAGGTCTGTTGAGAGGCTGTACCTCAGCTGGGACAGGCTGGGCTGGGCTGGGCCTGCTGGGCGTGACTTCTGGTCAGGCCTGAGTCCACTGTACATCTCAGTTTGGGGCCACAGTCTGGAGGGACAGAAGCTGGGGTATGACTTTCTTATGGCAGATCACAGGAGCGCCAGGGGAGAGTAGAAACCCACGATGCCTCTTGACTCCTCAGCTTGGAACTTGACACACGGTCACTTTCACCGACTTTCCATTGGCCAAAATAAGTCACGTGGCCAAGCCCACCAAGCCCATCAGTGAGACGGGACTATACACCACACACTTGTACAGAAAATTCACATGATGAAGGGGATACTATACAATTCTAATATGGGAAAGGAGTGAAGAAATGAGAGCCTTAATTCCACCTTTTTCAAGCGGTTATAACTCAAAAGCTCAGCTGCAGTTTAAGATACTGAAGAACTGAAAATTAGGTAGAGCCTCAAGTTGGTACAACGTATAAAGTTGATTCAGCCTGAGGTCAGACTGGGAAAAACTAATGCTTGGTACATCACCTGTCATTTTCGGAGCCAGCCTCCTGTGTGGAGCACAGCACATTCAATACATGAGTGAGCCAAATAGAATTCATATCAGGAAAAAAACATGTATTTCCCTTTAGAAGTGCAGCTTGCTGCACTAAAAAAAAATTCTGAGTATAAAATTATTTATTGTAGAAAATTTGGAAAACAGAGAAAAGTATGCAAAGAAAGCCAGGATTTTGCATTTTCAGTGGCACAACTTAAGAAAGTTTGAGTTGTTCTGGTTCCATAAAAATAATATATATTTATATTTACCAAGCAGTGTAGATTATAAGGAAAAAACAATTTTTTAATAAGATAATAAATCTGGGTATTTATAGGCCTAAATATTATCTTGCTTTTTGTTATCTAAAGGAAAATCTCCAAAGGAAGATTTTCCAAAACTGAGAATCTAGCATTTACGTTTAGGTCCAACTTTGGTTGCTTTAAATGTCTCAGTTTTATTTTTAAGTTAAAAAGAGAAGCAGCCTAGATGTAATGTGGGAACCTGGATTAGATCCTGAAGCAGAAAAGGGACACTAGTAGAAAAAATGGTGAAATCTGAATAAAGTCTAGAGTTTAGTTAATAGTAATGTGATGATTTCTTAATTTTCACATGTGAACATGGTACCGTGAAAGGTTAACATTAGGAAATGTAGAGAGAGGTCTTTGGACCTCTTTGTACTATCTTTGCAACTTTTCTGTACATTTAAAATTATTCTGAAAGTAAGAGCTTTTTTTAAGTGAACACCTTCTTACTCTAATATATGTGCTCTTGGCACATGTTCTGAAAGAAGACAGTGGAATAATGTTTAGAAATGAGAAGACTTGGTCAGAAGAAGGGGACAGAGGAGGATCCGAATGTGTGACACAAGTTTTTTTTTAAAGATTTATTTTATTCCCCCCCCCATTGTCTGTTTCTCTCTTTGCTGTGTGTTCTTCTTTGTCCACTTCTGTTGTTGTCAGCGACACGGGAATCTGTGTTTCTTTTTGTTGCGTCATCTTGTTGCGTCAGCTCTCCATGTGTGCGGTACCATTCTTGGGCAGGCTGCGCTTTCTTTCGCACTGGGTGGCTCTCCTTACGGGGCACACTCCTTGAGCATGGGGCTCCCCTTGCGCATCAGCACTGCCCGTGAGCCAGCTCCACATGGGTCAAGGAGGCCCCGGGGTTTGAACCGCGGACCTCCCATGTGGTAGGCGGACGCCCAAACCACTGGGCCAAGTCCGCTTCCCACAAGTTTTAAAACTACAGAAGTGGCAGCGTATTTCAGTGGCAAGAGCCCTGAACTTAAGAGTCAATTGCTTGAGCTACCGCTGCTTCCCCTAGAATAGGTTTTACAGGATCCTGTGACCATCGTTCCAATGGTTGAGGGAGGGGAAGGAGAAAGGAATGCAAATGGCCCGCTTAAAGTACTCCAGAACCTCTTCACTAGCCACATCCTTTCTCTCTATGCTTTTGTAATCAACTGCTTCTTGATTCTTGCTTACTTTATGCTGATGTTCTCATTTCTCCCTCTGGCTGGAATTTTCTTCTAGCCTCATCTCTTCACCCCTCCACAGAGGAGCTTCTTTCCCTGGCTAATTCGTACCCATCCTTAAGTCTTGGCTCGCCCCTTATAATTAATGTTTGTGGAGTGAATGGATGAATTCCAGAAGGGCATGGCTTAAGCTTCAGAGGAACAGAGGAAAAGTACAGGGTGCATTCTCTTTGCCTCTGGCACAGGCTGCACCTAAAGGAGTACAAGAAGGAACTGCATTGCAAAAGACCATATAAACTCCCTGAAAACTTGAACAGATACTGCTTGTATTTATATGTTGCACAGCCCTACCACAGTGCTTCACATGTATTTGGCACCTGATACCTTTGTGATGAAAGTTTTAGTCTAAGGAAGGTGAGAGAAGCATGTAGGAGAATTTTCTGATAATAGAGCATGTATTCAACAAAAGTTTGGTGAATCATGTGTTTTTCCCCCTTTTTAAACTAAATGCCTTCAAAGGATTGTATGCTGGTCCAGAACCAGTTTTCCCTCAGATCTGATCCTCATCCTTTCTCTGCTCAACTTTTACTGTAAGAGGTTTCTGTTCCTTGTAGGCTGCATTTCCCAGGCTCCTGTGGCAACTGGCATCTGGCTGAGTTTGACCAAAGGGAGGCGCTGGCAGGAGGCAGGGATGGGCAGAGAAAAAGGAGAAACCCTCTCTTTCTAGAGGAGTTTCCAGCAGTGGCCCATCTCCTAGTTCCATCTCCCACCAGCACCACCCACCATGGGTCTAGCTTCTGCCGGGTTAGCCCAGCACTCGAGCTCCTGTACCACCCCCTTCTCCTCTGTCCTCTGGCTTAGGGATGTGTGGTGGCGTCCCGCTCTTGCTAATCCAGGTTCCTCACTGCCCCCTGTTTGATGGCTCCTTGGCTCTACTGTCTGATGCTGACTGCTCAGGCTGCTTTCCGACTTTAAGATTGAAGCATTAGCAGGGTTTTGGTTGGGCAAAGCACCAGAAAGAGGACCAGAAGGGCTCATCCATTGGTGACCCCTGGGGATTTGCCTAATGAGATGATTAGTGATGTCCTGGTGCCTAAAATGAGTAACCCTCCAATTCCTAAACTTGTGATGGTGTTTGTTTTGTTTTGTTTTGTAAGCCTTCAGTGCATCCTCTGTCTTTATGGTGGTTTGTGAGGATTCCCTGCTGTTAATCCTTTGCAGGGAATTAATGTTAATTCTATGTAGCTTAGCTTCTAGAATAAATTACTAAATGGCTTTTGATACTCCTTAAAAGAAATAGCATGACTTTGTTAATGCTTTATCAAAAACAACTCTGTCCTCCTTAATTCTGGTGAGGCTGAATGTTTATTTTTAGTGAAGGAAACAACTCAGAGTGCTGGGTCATTGGATCCTACATCTGGTAGAAAGAAAAGCATGAGAAAATTTAAATTTCGTTGTCCAATCTTACTTGATTGAAGAGATCTCAAAATATCATGAACAAAGCATCTTCTCAATTGAAAAAAAATTCAATTATTCAAGCTTCTTTTAAGGCATTTGAATAAAGAAAATTCAAGAAGAGGGATTTTAAGATATGTATCTGATGGATTTTAATTAAGACCTGAAAATAAAACTCAAGAGCAAATCTAAAAATTATCCATCTATATTGAATAATTTCATTTTAGTGGGTATTCTGAATAACATTTTTAGTTATTTAACACTCTTTTCCCATGGATGGAAAGAAAAGTTTTGAGAGCTCTTCCTTAACTCTGTACCTGTACTAATGTATTTGTTTGCTCTATAGGTTCAGCGTATCATTTTGATAAGTCAACTTCATCTTGTATTTCTACCAGTGCTCTTCTTCCAGATCCTTACGAAGCAGAGAGGTAATTTTGTGTGTGTGTGGTTTTAACTGCACTGTTTATCTGAGGTTAAATAACACTGGTGGTAGAAACTAATACTGCCCCTGAAGGTCTCTGCTCAGGCCAGGTTCCCATCAGATCAAGCTCCTCATTAAACATCTTGTTTCTTTGTGAGTCCTCCAAAGAAATATTAATAAATTCTGAGGAAGTGTGTGTTTATTCTCATATAGAATCTGTTCCTGTAAGAGAGTTTCTTCACCTACAAAGCGTAGACCAGCCCATGTTTCACGGACCCAGATGAAAGCCTCTGGACAGAAAGAGCAGTTGGGCCAGGCAGCCACCTGTGCCCTGCCTGCGCATCCCTGTCCTTGGGACCCTGCAGCCACAAGTTGCATTGCAGCCACGCGCCGGCCTCTAGGGGTGCATTTCACACTCTTTAAAGCTCCGGTCCTGGCAGGGACCAGAAGACCTCCTCTTTCAGTTTCACTCAGGGAGTACAGGAGTAAATAAAACATAAGAGGCATAAAAACATCCCAGCTTATACATTACAAGGTTCTGATTCGACAGGCACTCTCCCAGGGTTCAAACCCTGTCCCATCGCCTCTCTCCTCTGTGCAGTTAGCTAAATTCTAGCTCTCGATTATTGGTAGGGCTTTCTTTCTCTGGGACCTTGCCTGGGATTTTTATTCCCCAGCAAGTGGCCTGTTTATGAGGAAGGCTGTCATCTTGTGGGTTCTCTTTTTACCTCACCCCTTGTAAGCATGGCTTACTTCCATTTCCCTTGTAGTCTTCTGTTCCCATCTGAGAAATAGTCCTCTTCCATGAGTTAAGTGACAGAGCTGTGGTCTTTGACACAATGAAGGCCTCTTTCCTGACCTGAGGCTCTGGCCCATTTGCAAAGGGAAGGATTTGGTCTCTTTTTGGTACAACAGTACCATAACTATATGCATTAGGCTCCCCTCCCGCCCCTCTCGCAGTATTGATATGGCATGATGGTACCCTCAAAACTACCAGCGGTTTACAAAAGCAAACATTTTATTGTACGTTTGTGGCTCTGTCGGTTGACTGAGGCTCGGCAGGCTGAGCTAGTCTAGGCTGGACTCCAGTTTTCAAGCTGGGCTCAGGTCTGTTTCACAGGCCCTTATTCCAAGACCTGGCTGAAAGAGCAATAGCTCCCTGGAGCATCGTCTTCTCGGGGGGATAAACAGAAACTCTGGAGAAGGCTGGCAGGAACCTTCCATGCCCCTTAACACCTTAGAGGTGGCCATAGTCACTTCGGCCTGTGTTCCATTAGCAAAGCAGATCACACGGCAGAATCCAAAGTCCGCAGAACAGAGAGGTCTGCCCACCTCCTGTGAGCTGCGGGCCATGGCAAGCGGCAGGATACATCCTTCTATCAGAGGGAGTAAAGAGTTACAAAGAATACTCACTCGACCAACCCATAAAATAAGCATTAGATCCATAGAACAAAAATTACAGGTGACCCGTTACAGGAGTCATTCTATCATAGCATCCAAATAACTTGAGGGAGTCTACACTCACTTATTAAATCCAGTTCCAGAATCACCAGTGCTGTCTTTTCTTATAAACCATCAGCTGGCAATTTTTTTTTCTTAAAGGGCCAGATAGATAAATGTTTTAGGCCTTGTGGGCCATGTGGTTTCTGTCACAACCACTCAACTCTGCTGCTGTAGCATGGAAACTGCCGTAGACAACACCAAACAAACAGGCGTGGCTGTGGTCCAATAACACTTTAAAAAATGGGCCACTGCCAGATTCGACCCTCAGGCCATAGTTACATCTTGTAAATCCTTTTGTTGGGAAGTGCTTATTGGATATGTTTTATTAACTCTGTCACTCTTGTAAAAGATTCGTTTTAGGACAGAACTAAAGCATCTTTCCCTTCTATTTGACGTTCACAATCTTTGGTAGAGTTTTAATTAGCTTTGGAAATGATTTACTTGTGCAGTAAAACAGTGAAATTTTCATTCACTTAAACTATAAAATTCTACCCCAAAAAAATCCATACATCAAACACCAAGTAGCTTTATGGGCATATAATAACAATAATCCACTTAGGAGTGAGCAAATTTTAAACCCCACTCCTAAAAGAAACAAAATTATAATTTTCTTTGATTTCCGATGTCAAAATAGGGTTCATTGCTAAAATTTTTCTTCTCCCTCTTCCTTCCTCTGTGGATTATTATAAACCATTTTGAATTCAGTAGCCATAATAATATTTTGGGTGTCGATGTAGAGAGTGACATGTCAAACAAACAAAAAAAATGTTATTCTTCTCTTTTTCCTGTTTAGGGTTTATGTTGCTGAATCTCTCATTTCCAGTGCTGGACAAGGACTGTTTTCAAAAGTAGCAGTGGGACCTAATACTGTTATGTCTTTTTATAATGGAGTCCGAATTACACACCAAGAGGTAAGAGCGATGTAGAAGTGGCACATTGACTTGATTGGTTAAAGGGCTTTGTTTTTCAGTCATTCCTTAACTTTTCTATTCACTAGAACTATAAATGAACAAACAGATTAGGTTTTTTTAATATGAAATTAATTAGCCAAATTATTTTTTCCTCTTTATTTTGAGGTTTTAATTTGATTTTTTTAAGCTCCACAGTTATTTTATAAAAAATCCGTGAGGCGGTAATTGCTTTGTACTAGACCGTACCCTTGTCACATGTCTAAAAATTTGAGATCCAGTCATACTCTCAATAATTTATTATTGGGGCAGAGCGCTTTATGGGAAGGCCCCCTACTTCTGTTTGTGCAAAAACCATGCAGTAGCCTACATCTTGTCAGGAAGGGTTCAATTTCCAAAGAAATTAAAAAATAAAAGGTTAAAAACTTGAAACAGCTTTTACCTTTAAGGCACTGCTTGAATTGATTTCCAAGATTTTGTGTAGTTTTGTTTTTGTTCCTTCACTTCACAGTTGACTTCCCTAATTGTCTGCTTAAAGACAAACTTTGATGCTTTTAGTTATAGCTCGTGATCTCCATTTGCTCTCTCTTTTATTGAGGACTTAGGCTTATCGCTAATATCCCACATTCATGTGTTTTCACTTTTTCATTTATTGCTATGGAATAAGGAGGTGGGGAATGCCATGAAATAGTCAAGCTATTGCACATTCAAATCAGTGGCACAGACAAGAGATGGCTGGACGACAAGCTGCTCTATGGTCTGGCAGCCAGTGACCCCATGTGATGGCCAGACCTCTCTCTCAGCAACATAAGGACGTCCAAAGCTGCAGCATATGACAAGTGGCTTGGGCATATCAATCCATAATTTAGTCACTCAACAGACATATTACAGATGAGGAATCTGAAGTCCAAAGAGATGAACCAATTTTTCCAAGGTCACAAAGCTAGTAAATAGCAGAGTTCAAGTAGGGTTTCAAAAAGCAGAAGCTGGCACCGCTGAAATCCCCTCTGCTGTACTGTGAAAATGAACAAGACACTCTCCTTGCCCTCACGAAGTTTAGAGTCTGTTGGGGAGATAGAAAAATACACAGCTAATGGCAGCCTAAGGGAGATGGCACTAAGTGCCATATATGAATGTCATAAAGCATTTTCTTTGCTTTTGGTCACCACTTTATCCCCTGAACTCAGAGGAGTGTTTGGCACATGTAGGCCACTCAGTCAATATCTGTTGAATGAATATCAGATGTAAATAAAAGCATAATTGTAATTTAGAAGTGGGAGAGGTGGTACATTTCCGAGAGTCAACAGTTTTGTGTGAAAATATGAGTCTCCCTACTCCAAAGGCTGTCCTGCTGGCATTAAAAGATCCTGGGGTTTGCTGGACTGGACGTGGTTTGAGGGGGGAACCTGACAGCTGCACTGAAGATAGTGAGTTCTTTTGCAGAAAACGATGCTTGCTTGTGACCAGTGACTGTCCGCTGGTCAGATCAGTTGTCCCCCTGTAACAAAGGTAGAGGACTTTCTAGGAAAGGGCCTGTCTGATGCTCACTCTGTTGTTTTCTGGCAGGTGGACAGCAGGGCCTGGGCCCTTAATGGGAATACTCTCTCCCTCGATGAAGACACGGTCATTGATGTGCCTGAGCCCTACAACCATGTATCCAAGTACTGTGCCTCCTTGGGACACAAGGCAAATCACTCCTTCACTCCAAATTGCATCTATGACATGTAAGTATGACGCTGAAACTCGGGTTCCTGGAACTGAAGCAGGCACCTCAGTGGGGTTTAACTCGCCTCGGATAAAGGCTGGCCTTGAATTTGAGGATCATCCCAAAGAAGGACCAGCAGTCCACTGCCATGGGCCTCCTGGTTGTGAACTGAAACCCAGAATCTAAACATCCCCCTCTCTGGCCTTGACAAGCTAAGAAATGGAAAAGTGGTTGGAAGACCAAAAACGCTCAGGAAATACTCTGCTTAGTGATTGCTGTTGTACTGCTGTGTCCTTCAGTTTTCTCAATCTGGGGAGACAGTGTTATTTGAAATAATAGAAAAACAGAAATTACCCTGCACGGTAAAGAAGACTAGGGAAGCCTTTTATGATGTGAAAGAAAAGGGGAAATAAAATCCTAAACCTAGGGTATGAGGTCTCAGTATTGGAAGAGACCTATAAAATCAAATAGTTCCTATTATTTGGCATGAAAAAGGAATGAAGTTCTGATGCATGCTTAACATGGATGAACCTTACAAACATTTTGCTAAATGAAAGAAGCCAGTCACAATGAGTCACATAGTGTTCATTTATATGAAATGTCCAGAAGAGGCAAGGTCATAGAGGCAGAAAGTAGATTAGTGGTTGCTAGGGGTGGGGACAGGGGCGAGGATGGGGAGTGACTATGAACAGGTACAGGGTTTCTTTTCGAAGCAGTGAAATGTTCTGGAATTAGATAGTGGTGTTGGTTGCCCAGCCTTGTGAATATCCTAAAACTACTGTATTATATACTTTAAAATGATGAAGTTTAGAGTATGTGGATTATATCTCAATAAAGCTGTTACAAGAAAATAAAATAATCCTACCGCCTCCTCAGGGTTTGAGCCTCCCCTTTGAACTGCTTATTGAATCTCTGCTTGAAAACCTCCGTCAAGGAAGAGTTTACAGGCAGTTTACAGGCAGCTGTTTGGACAAATGGAAATAGAAATTATGAAATTAGCTTTTGGGCTCTGATGATTAGAAAGTTCTTTCTGCTGAGACCAAATGATTTTCCCATCCAGCCCTTTGTCCCTATTACTCCCTTTCTTTCCTAAGTATGATGTCAATCTCTCTTCTACATGGAAGCCCTGCAAATACTTTTGTAATTTTCATGCATCCCTTGAAAATTCTTTTCCCAAAGGCAAGCATTCCTAGTTTCTCCTACTATTCCTTAAAGGATACAGTTGTAACTCTTGGTACATTGTTCTCCTTCCCTTGGCCTGAGAATGCCAGTCAGTAAACCATGTGCAACCTTTTCTGCTCAGTTATAGCTTGCAGTCCTTCCACCCTCTAGCTTGTTAGCATAAGATCAGATCATGTCATTTAAACTGTAGGAAAATTGCCAGGATTAAATAACTTTCTCAGGTACCTTCTTGCATCCCTGAGATGGTTTCCAGATTGCTCTGGCAGTGACTTGCTCTCCTTGGCAGCCAGTCACAAGCACTGGAGCCACAACTTCACTTTAAAGGGTGGGTGGAAACGGCAAAGGACGTGTGTCATGTGAGGGGAAAGTGACATTGTTACTAAAGCCAGTGTGCATTAGGCCACAGTGTATTTCCAAACTGCACACAACTTAACAACCCTTTAAAGCAGGGGTTCTTAACCAGGGGCCCATGAACCCCTTAAAGGTTTCAGGGAGTCTTTGAGCTTGAATTGAAAAAAAACACCTTATTGTCTTTATTTTCTCTGACCTCTTGCTGAAATCTAGCATTTCCTTCACTTAGGAATATATGCAATAAATAAATTACAGTAGTACTCATTTCACCTGACTGGCAAAGGAATCATGGAACAAAAAAGTTAAGAACCCCTGCTTTAAAGCAATGAGAGTGAATGATAACAAATGCTATTTAGACTATTCTTTTTAAGACAAATTTGTTGTGACTTTATTGCAAGGACGTGATACTTCTCACCAAAAAGAGGAGGGCACAGTAGGCCAGAGAAGGTACCATTTGTGCAAACCAAGTTCCTGTGCTCTGCAGGTTTTTTTTCCAAGCCCAGTGTGACCAAATCTTAGTTATTTGGAGTAATGGGAAGACTACTTGAATAATAACCAAATATAAAATTAAGATACCAATTCACGGCTTTCATTTGTTTCTCAGATAGTTGGTATTTTTAGGCACACTTCAACATAAACAAAATAACACTTCTGTAAACTGTTTTAACTGTAGTCTGATACAAAATGCCAAAGGGACAAATGGACAAGAATAACTTTTCCTAGCTATAAATACAAATAGCCTGCAGACAAGGGGCCAAACCACTTGGTGCAGAGGTTTGATTTGATGCTAACAGTGCAGCTGACGTTTACTGAGAACTTACCCTATGTCGGATGCTGTGCCAAATGCTTCTCAGGTTTTATCTCAATCAGTCCTTGGTAAGGCAACTACTATTACAGTCCCTGTACACAGATGAAGAACTGCAGGTCTTGCCGGCAGAGTGGTCGAGTGCTCTTTATTTATCATTGTGCCTCTTGCCACCTTGAGGATTCAGTACACGATACTAACTATGTGAGTTACTTCTTTCCTGTCTGCCCATTTTCTACTCTCTGAAAACAGTGATAATGGGCAAGAAAATAATGATATAAGAATATCAAAAGAGAAGTCTTAGGCCCAGAAATTCAGCTAGGGATTTTTTTTTTTTTTTAAGTGTACCCAAATGTTAACTTGACCTCCATTTCAGGAGTTTTTTTGTTTTTGTTTTTGTTTTTTTTAATGAACTATTTTAAGTTAGACAAAGAGTTGTGGTTTTAAAAAGGAATTCCCAAATCCCTGGCCCATGGATCCACTCTGTAATGAGCATGATGTAAGGAGGTCTGTGCACACCTGTGCACACGCATACACACGTGGTAACTAATATTAGTTGACTCCTCACTTTGTGCCAAGTGCTGTGTGAGGTTCTTTCAATATGTGACCCCATTTTATCATCATAAAGAACCTTGCAGGATATGTTTTAGTAGTAGTATCACGATTTTACAAATGAGGAAAGTGAGGTTCTACAGATATTAGGTTACATTTCCAAGGGGACACAGTAATAGGGAGCCAAGAGTCACACCAGAGTCTTCTGAGCCCAAGTTAAGTGTGCTTTCACAGTGCCCAGGAGGGTGGATAGAGGCCCCTTTGTGTTAGGTGGCAGGAGTCCCTAAAGCACTCGTCCAGGATGCCCCTAAAGAACAGTCCCCCTTTTCCCCCACCCCCGATAGAGGACCAGCCAAGTACTTATGTGCCCCACGTGGCACTCTAAGTTAGGGACTGGGGCCTTCTCCTTTGGTCTCAGATGCCCTTTGTGACTCTTAAGTGAATGAGATTGATTGGGCCAAATGCATACAAAAAGAAAGCTAATTTCTTTCTGGTCATGCCTTACCTATATCCATTTTGGCAGCTGGTAAGTGAGGTCCTATTATTTACCTGCCTGTTCTGCAGGGAGCTTCGCAGGTGAACTGGGTTGGGAATTTTTGGCAGGTGAACTTAATGTGTTAGCCCTGCCTCTGGTTCCGAGAGCAGTTATTGCAGTGACGAGCTGCTGCTCCCTTCACTGGGAACTGTTAAAAGAAGCAGGTTGGCGCAGATGTCTAGCCTTTCCTCTTGGAAAGAAATCTCCGTCTACTTTTATGCTAGAAAATAATGCTTCCTCTGTATGCATAGGGTGGAATACAGAGAACATCTCGGGGAAAGCCTTCCTGGGAGGGACAGCCAGGTAATCTGACGCTCCAGGGAGGGCTGTGGCCAGATGTGCTGAAACGCTGATGGGCTGCAGAGGATCTGACTTCTAATGGAGGACAGGGTTTTGTTGTTGACTATGATTCCTTGGTTTATAAATCCAGAGTGCCAAACACGCTCAAACAGGAAGATGGAGCAGTGCTTTTCAGACTTGAATATATATGTGAATTACCTGGAGTCTTGTTAAAATGCAGATTCTGATGTAGTGGGGCTGTGATTCTGCGCTTCTAACAAACTCCCAGGTGCCACTACTGGTCCACGGGCCACACTTTGACTCCCTGCCATTGGAGTCCAGGGGAAAACACCGAGGGTGATCCCTGCATCAGCCCCTGCGCCTTTGCTTCTGCCTCCTGGTCTGGTCCGGGAATGACTGTGTTCACTTGATTGTTTAGGTTTGTTCACCCCCGTTTCGGGCCCATCAAATGCATCCGCACTCTGCGAGCCGTGGAGGCCGATGAGGAGCTCACCGTCGCCTACGGCTACGATCACAGCCCGCCAGGAAAGAGTGGGCCTGAAGCCCCTGAGTGGTACCAGGTGGAGCTGAAGGCTTTCCAGGCCACCCAGCAGAAGTGAAAGGCCTGGCGTTCGGGTTCAGAGACCTGGAGTAGAAACTTGGATCTATGCACTACGTTTATCCAACTTCGGGACAACCAGGGACTGCTCATGCTGTGACGTCACATCCTCTCGCCCTGCATTAGCAATGACTTTCTTGCATTCTAACTAGGTTTGACTATATTACTCATACCAGATTTAAAATTAGCTAGCTTTGCAACAACGTCCTACTGAGAGGTATTGTCGAGCATTTGACATAAAACAGCATGATGTTCTTTGGTGGTTCAAGACTAAATCTGTGTCACGTTCAGAGATGCCAAATGATTAGACTGAAAAAGGGAAATGCGGTTTTCAGTCGTTTTTTAGTCAGTGGTTTTTCCATGTTTTTTTTTCCTATGGCCAATGCAAACTGCGTTCTTCCTCTTGCATATGTACCGCACCAAGGGTGGAGAACTACTACATTTTTATATTCTCTAAATGTAGTATAATTTGCCTTTTAACCTTTGATCTGTATCTTGCAATAGAATGGCTTCCCTTTTTCCTAGTGAACAGAAGCCCACTTTTTTGAGTCCTTTCACTCTTTGGTCCCCCATTTTAGATTGCTTTGATGAGAGAAATCCTTCCAAATGGATTTTGTGTCAGTGGCAGTGCGTAGGTTGCCCTGGCTCTTTCTATATCATTGTTTCATTATTATGTCCTAATATAATTAAGAACTGGCTTATAGGGCCGGGGTATTATTATAGAATTATTATTCTCGCATGAAAACAAAGATATCTTTGCTTTATGATGTGAGAAGAAATGAATTTGCTTTGTTTGCATTCAGTTATACAAGAGTTATATACTTTCAGAAAGGAGAGAGGGAAATGAGTATTTCTAAGCAGTAACTCTGGCAGTTTTGCAATATCTTCAATAGTGCTTTAGTGATTTTTTCTCCTTGGGTACACATTAAATGTATGTAACATAGAGCAGTCTGGCTTGTGGCGTAGTGCATTGAATCAAAAAGTCAAATAACGAACTCGAATTCTAACACAGAATTCAAATGTTTTTTTAAATAAATTGATACTATTAAGCCAGACATACTGATCACTAGGTGCAAATCAAACCTTAAAGCTAAAACTCGCTTCAGTGCATTGCAAATTAAGAGTAACACCTGTATAGTTTAAAACAACAGTATGAATAGCATTTCAGCCATTCTGCAAGCCATATGTAATCACCACTGCAGAAATAAAGGGGGAAAACCCCTGTTTTTCAGTTTAGCTAATTAGGTCTGTAACATAGCTAGGATTGCTCTAATGAATTCTGAGATTTTTGTTTTTTATAAGTGCCCTCACCGCAGGCCGTAGCTAGGACTTCTTTAGATGCCTTGATGAGGTAGCTGGATGGATAGGTCTGCTGGGCAGCATTTGCTGCAACGTGCAACTGTCAGTGGTGGCACCTGTTGCCTGAATCAGTTTTGCCTTGGACACTGTAGCAGGCCTTCCAGACTATAGCAGATTATGAACTCAGGTTGATTCGAGAAGGCTTATTAGGAATGCGAAGCGTAAAGAAACAGGCTGAAGGAAGTTTGCTTTTTCTTGTCAGTTATATGTTGCTCTTATCCAAAGTGCTTGATCCAGAAGTGCTCAGAACTTTGAGTCCAGGAGAGCCCTGGGCTCGGGATTCAGCCTTCCAGACTCGGGTAGAAACAGCTCTTCCCTCGGCAAGGCCAGCCTTCCCAGAGTACTTCTCAGCACCCAAGTGCTCTGCAGCCAGGTGGCCGCGGTTTCTGGGAGGTCCTGTGAGCCCTGTCTGAAGGCTGAAACTGATGGAACTCACACGGGAAGGCGTTGTCGGGGCTGCAGGAAAGCTCTGCCACGAAGAGAACTGAACGGAGCTTTTGACTTAAAAACTAAGGTTCAATTAAAAAACACACTAGGATAGGATTGCTTCTATTCTGTAGAAAGATGCCGTTCTGTAAACTTTGATAGATGGGCGGTTCCTGGACTTTTTTCTGTTAGGTGCTTTCATTCTAATGTATCCCAAAGCAAGTGACTGTCTTCAAGGAGAAGGGTGGTTTTGGCGAATCTCAGCCAGATGGGTTGTGGAGCCAGGTCAGCAGGGAGTGGAGCCGGGGAGGGGCTATCACAGCAACCCTCCCATCCAGCCACGCTCTGAATGAGCTCGTTCCGGAGGGCAGGACTGTTCTGGTCAAAGCTGCAGTGGAGAATAATAATTTCTGTTCTTGTGAGCCATTCTGTCCCATTCGAATGGAATTTCTAATAGATTTTTTTTTTTATTAGAGAGATCAGAGAGCCATAAATAGTTATTAATCAGCTCATCAGGTTTTCAGATTATATGTATGTATAACATTATGAGCTTAAAACACAGCAAGCACTGTGTCTAGTGACCTTCAGGTATTTCAGAGGAAAAAAATACACCCAAGCTGAGCCTCCCTCTTTCCCCTACTCTCTTCACACATCCTCGCTTCCTCTGGCTCTTCTTTCTCCCACCAGATCTCTTTCCCTTTCTCTCTGCCATTGTGAGAATGCCTGAAAATGCATTACACTGCCCCGCCAGCTCCCCTCTCTCCCTCCCTGCTCTGGGTTCCGCTCCACTCGTGTGACTCGCTCTGCGCGTCTCTCCGTGTGTGCCTTTCGGACTCTGTGTGTCCTCCTCCGTCTACACTGGGGCTCTCTCGGCTCCCGCCACCCTCCTGGCTCTCTACCTCCTCCTCCCCAGCACTCACACGTTCCCAGGTGTAAGGCTTTGTGACCGCGTGGAGTCGGACGAGGGAGGCTTGAGATTCTCCGAGTCCTGCGTGTAGGTAAAAAAGCTAAAAGGGTTGAGATTCTGCAAGAATTAACGGTGAGGAGGTACGCGATGGTAGGGTTTGTTCCTTGTGTGAACCAAAGGGGGAGGGGGAACGCCTCGGAATGTGTTGGACTACTGAATCTTGAAATCCACCGTGGAGAGAAATACGTCGGGAACGCAGCTGAATCTGGTAGTTTCATAAGCAATAGAAACTCAGCAGAAATGTGGAAGGCTACATGTGGTGAGGAATAAAGAAATAACTTGTTGCTTTCCCAAAAAAACGGCCTGAACCTGTGAGTGTGCATGCCACCTTAGTCCCAGGGAGCTCCCCCAGAGCCGTCTCACTCAGAGCCCAAAAGCCTGCATGAACTAGAGCTTTCCTTAGCATCTTTTTTATGAGAAAATATTATCTTGTGTTAGAGTTAGGAATAGGAACTCATCTGTAGGAGTATGTCCCCCAATGGACATTTGAATAGACTGACAAAAACAATTATTGTAAGGATTGAGTTTCCGACACAAAGGAATGATGTGATACAAAGCAACTGGGGAAGACGACTTGAGTTTTGTAGTACCTATTCTTATTTTCAACCTGCTTCATCCCTGTCTTCCTGAGAAACCAAGAAGGAAATTAGTTTTTCAAGATCTCTTTGAATCTGTCTGAGGCTGTAGTTAAATCTGTTTGTCCTCTGGGGGTTCTTCCCACTCGAAAAACGATTTCTTTTATCACCAGTGACCTGAAAAGGAACACAGAAGGCCAAATGTTACCCTTTACAACATTTAACCTATTAAAATTGCGGTAACTGCAAACAGCGATATAAAGGGTTGTCTTCTCAGTGAGACAGTATGTGGCACAGTAGTAACTTTCATTTGACATATGAAACTCTTAAATCACTCACTACAAAATGCATTTTAAATCTTCCAAGAATGTAGAAGTACAGTTTTCTGTTTAGTTTGGTTTTAAAACAGTTGTCTCAAGTTTCTGTCAGAGTAGTGATTTAGAATCCAGACATCTTTTATACGATTGCTTTTTTTGGAGGGGGGGTGGGGAGAAAAGCAAGCAAAACTATTTGCAAGACTGATAGTTGTTTATTTGCCACAGATCAAAGGTTCACAAAATTGTTTAAATTTATATCCATTTAAAGTACCTTGATAGATTGCTTTTTTTCTTTGACCTTTCCCCTTAGGAATTTGGATCCTCAAAGACATATTTTTATTTTTAAAAACCCAAATTTTAATAGTTTTATTTTGCAAAATGTGTGCACACATATTCAAAGCAATGAAACTATTTCAAGCCATACAACCACAGGGGTGGGAACCCTTTTCACAACTTTTAATGTGTTTGTATGTAAATAGATGTTTGTATGAAATATTTTCATGGTAGAATGAATATATTTAAATGAAGTTGAACTATTCCAGTGCTATTTAAACAAATTACAAAATTTTTGGTGAGAATTATCTGAGTCTATTGAGATATGATGCAGATCAATTTTGATTTTTTAAAATCAAAAGCCTACAAATGACTCTGACTCATGGCAACTTCCCTCACGTTGTTGCATCTGATGTGGAAAGAGCTCGTAGGCTTCCCAGTGCCTCAGCCGCTTCCTGGTGGTGAGTTAGGTGCTAATGGAGGTGTGTTCACCTTTTAGTGATCTCACAACGGGCCTTGGAGGGGCCTGAGAGTGAATCAGAGGCATTAGAGACACCGGTGCAGTTATCCGGAGCACAATTTCTTTGCAGGGCAGCAGAATCTGAAGCCAGACGTGGTCATGAGAACCTCCAAACTGGGTTTCCTGGCCACCATTTTCCGCCACCCTTACTGCCTAGTCCACAAGTCAGGGAGGCTGCCCTCAGTGGAGTTGGGGTTCGTACCCCAGGGTGGGACTTCACAGTTTTGTCAGCAAGCCCTGCCTCCTGACCTCTGCCTAGCCCAGAGGAAGGAGAAAGGAGCAGCTGGCCAGGGGCCCATTTCTCAGCACAGTATGTTTCCTGTCTCAGCTCTGGAAGACTATGCGCCTAAGCACCAAACTTCCAACCAGAGAGAGACATCCTTGGATAACAGAAATCCTTGCTTCCTCTGTCTGTGATTTTACACACAGTTGTCAGAAGTCGTTTTAATGTCAAGACCAATCACATCCCTAGGACATACCTCCCAACTCTCCAGATTCTTGTGTTTCTGAAAAACTCCTTTATAATGATACTCAACTTGAATGGGTTGTGTTTTTTTTTTTCTTCCACTTTGGTCATGGATATAATGAAATGATATTATGACAAATGTTCACTGTGTATACTAGCAATATGTACACACGTGCCAATATATCTTAACATATCTACTTAGTTACATTTTGGGTTATTATGATTATCTGGATTCATGTATTGGCAAACTACAGGGAATAGATCATACCTACGTATCATTTTAAAAAATTATGTCCATGATTCTGAGCTCCCTGCTTCAACAGCTCTTCCTCCTGGGTTCTCTGTGTTCTTTCTTTATCCTAAAATGCATTGATTAGGTTGTGAGGTATGTTTTTAAGGATTGAAAGCCAGGGGTGAGCCTGCAGCATTTATTGCAACAGAAAGTTAACCCCATCATAGTTAGTGAGCATCCTTGATTGGTCTTTCATGGAATTTGAACTAAATCTATGAGCCTTATTCAGTATCTATGATTCTATGATTTTTTAATTATGGGAAATTAATGAAAGATGTTTACATGAATTACTGTGTTATGAATGAGTTTTTTGTAGTGTGTCTGGGTGCATGTGCAAGAGAGCAGGAAAAATGTTTCTGAAACAAAACTTGACAAATATTTGTAATGAAAAGTAAACTTAAAGATTGCTATATTTGCGCTATAGAAACAATGCAAGTATTAAACAAAATATTGAAACACTTGTTATTGTCTTCCTTTGGGTCATCAAGGGCAGAAAAGCATTAACATTTTTCTTATGACGTATCTAACTATATATTTAAATTACCTAAGCAAACTTTACATTTTAAGTTGCTTAAAAATATTAACCATTTATAATTTTCAAAGCAGTATAGTAAGGCCTGAGGAGTATAGAAAGTTAGGAACTTGCCATGTATTTGGCATGACTCAACACACACCAGGGAAGCCACAGTTAGTAACACCAACCAAAATGTATCTGACTGAATACATACGTGCTAAGGGTGTTGAACATAGATGATCAGGAAAAATGAAATATGTATAACGTCAATTTATAGTTTCAAGAAGATGTAGTAACTGTTAGACGTTATGGTAGATTTGGGTGAACTTAAGATGGCTTTCAGCCAAGGAATCCAGGAACCCATTATTCCTACCTTAATGCACCCAATATTCTCAAGCTCTCCCCTCCAACATTTCCAAAGCACTAAATCCAATAAAGGGTTTCAAAATAGTACTTCATTTTTAGCCAGCCTCCAAGCCTGGGTAAGTTGGGCCAAACCTAACACGAGACCCAGTTAAGCCTCAAGCCAGAGCATGCTGTGAGAACTGCTTTATGACGTCCCTCAGTGGCCCAATCCCAGGTCTTGACACACTCCAGCCAACTACATGGGAAGGAAGGAAACAGAAACAAGTGAGAGATGACTAAGGCAAAACTGCTCATAGACCAGCTTCACTACATGGACAAAGGCACATTTGTAAGACACAGAGTCAAAACACCATATTAATATTCTTCCTCTCTGGAATTTGGAGGAAGAGTGGACTATGGGATTCAAAATACGTTACAAACTGGAAAAGTCTAAGAAGCTAAATTCTTGAAAGTAAAGGATCAGGCAACTTTTGTGGGTTAAGTTTAGGGCAGACCCAATGGTTTGTAGAATAAAGTAACGTGAGGAAGATGAAGACCAAATTATTTTAGTCACAGTAATCACACCACAAATATTGCTTATCTAAATAGCTGCCTTTAGATTTTTAATCTTCTGAATAATCCAGCCTACTAGTTCAGTATTAGACTTGAAATTACTCAACTGCCTTGTCTAAAATTAGGTAACAGTCATTCAGAAGAACTACATGCTATAGTGGACATTTAGTTTTAACTCAGTCTCTGACCAATTTGTGGTTATTCAGTAAAAAAGGTTCTGTTCCAAAAGTATTTTAGAAAACAGTTACTATTCACATAAAAAGATAATGCTAATTACCCTGCATCATATCCCTAGGCCCAGTGAACATATTAAAGTTTTGTTTCTTTGCAAAAACCTAAAATAGGGTTTTGAATTTAGAACTCTACTTCTTACCATATAGATCCATATAGAGTGTTAAATTTTTACTTTTGCAGTATTGGAATGCTTTCAGCTTCAAGAAACTTAAAAGTTCAACTCAATATGGCTTAAGCAATAAGGAAGGTTTTCTCTTACCCATAAGAAGTATTGAGTGACCCTGGAGTTGGTTAATTCAGTAACTCGGGGTTATTTCTATCTTTCTGCTCTGCCACCTTGTCAGGTTTGTCCTGGAGGCCAGCTCTCCTCACAGTCACAACATGACTGCTCTAGCTCCAGACATGGCAGCTAGATTTGACAGCAAACAATGGGTGTAAATGGTCTTTTCCACGGGGCTCTATCATTGAGGAAACCTAAACCAACCACTGGCATGGGCAATGCGGCACCATGATTATTAAGTAAAGCATGACTGTGTGGACAAGGGTGGATCACCTAAACAAAGCTGAGTTTCTCCTAGCAAGGAAGAACGGTGAAACCACAATTGGGTGCCACCCACTGAGTTTGCCTCATCTGCATTAAGGGTTTTTTATTTCCTCAAAGAATAAGGGAGGTTAGTCTTTTGAGAAAAATTAAATATATGCATCCTTAAATTCAGATCAATTTGGAGATGGGAAACAGTCTTGGCCCAGTGGTTAGGGCGTCCGTCTACCACATGGGAGGCCCGCGGTTCAAGCCCCGGGGCCTCCTTGACCGGTGTGGAGCTGGCCCATGCGCAGTGCTGATGCACGCAAGGAGTGCCGTGCCACACAAGGGTGCCCCCGCGTAGGGGAGCCCCATGCGCAAGGAGTGCACCCTGTAAGGAGAGCCGCCCAGCGCGAAAGAAAGTGCAGCTTGCCCAGGAATCGCGCTGCACACACAGAGAGCTGACACAACAAGACGATGCAACAAAAAGAAACACAGATTCCCGTACTGCTAACAACAACAGAAGCGGACAAAGAAGAACACGCAGCAAATAGACACAGAGAACAGACAACTGGGGTGGGGGGAGAGGAGAGAAATAAATAAATAAATAAATCTTAAAAAAAAAAATCAATTCGGAGAATTAGCCGGTATGGGGAGGGGGGTGGATTTCTACCAAGATATGTTTATCTGGCATTTACAAGGCAGTTGTAAGTGTATTTGGTTATTCATTTCATCCTCTTTTCCATATGATATATGAACTGTTATCACCCCATTTCACAGAGGAAAAATTGAGGCATATTATTTAACTTGCAGTTAAATAACATGGTAGAGGCAGAATATGAAGCTGGGAGGCCAGGCTCCAGGCTGCTCTCTTAGCCATATCCATGGTTGCTCTTTCTACTCCTGCCTTTCTGTCTTTCGTATGCCCCACATAGGCCATCCATTAATATCCTTCACCTTTCTTTCCCTTGATCATTCACTTAACCAACCAATCAATTGATTCCCTTGACTGTGGTCTTTCCATGCAACAAATAGACCTACAACTTACTCTCATCACACTCTCCTACAATTTTACTCTCATCGTTTTCTGCACTGATCCTCTGCAGATCCTCGTTTGAATTTGTCGTAGCCTCTCCATCCCATCTTATTCCTCATTCCTCACCTCCACCACATAAAGCAAGCACCCGCAGCAATGAAGTTCCTCTCTTCCTGCCTCTCTGTTGGGGCACCAGGGCAAGCAGTGCCAGTGGGAAGGTCCCAAGCTCTGGTTTCAATCAGCTTTGCCGCTATCTACATGACATTGGGCTTCAGGTTGCTATCCGATAAGGATAAGGCGTGCTGTGCAGGGTTGCTCTAGGGTTTAAGAGCTTGGGTGTTTGACTCATGGAGGAGACTCGCTGTGTCCTTCCTTCTGCTCTGGAATGCCACCTTTCCAGGCACACACAAACCCTGCCTTCTTCCAAGGAAGGTCCCTACCAAGAGCCCCTGTCCCAGTAAGCCTGACCTGACTCTTCCGGACCAGCCCTAACTGGTCTCCTCAATCTGTCTTAAAATAGACTTAAAAAATAAGGGGAGGCAGTAGGCAGAATAGCGTCCCCTCCCTCAGAGATGTTCATGTCCTAATACCTGGAAGCTGTGAATATGTCATCTTACATGGCACAGGGGAATGAGAGATCAAACTGAGTTTGCTAATCAGCGGACCCCAAAATAGGGAGGTTATCTTGAATTACTTGGGTGGGCCCAAAATAATCACAAAGGTCCCTAAAAGCGGAAGACAGAGACAGAAAAAGAGTGTATCAGGGTGGTGTAATAAAAGAAAAACTCAGCCGTTGAGTGCTTGGAAGATGGAAGGGGACGGAAGCCAAGTAATAAGAGCAGCCTTTAGAAGGTGCAAAGGTAAGAAAACAGATTCTCCTCTAGAGAGCCATCTCAAACTTCTGACCTCTGCAACTATAAGATAATTCATACGTGTTTTTAAGCCACTAAATTTGTGTTAATTTGTTACATCAGCCATAGGAAAACTAATAACAAAGGATTTCCTGGAAGAGTAAATTATCTCAAATTTGGACCGGAATTGTCTGCATTGTAGCATATTCTTAAAGAAATTCAATTTGTTACTTTCATGTACATAAAATAACTCAAACTCATAAAGTGTTGCCTAGGAAAGTTCTTAGACTACTTTTATTAGAAAATAAGCATAACTGTACCAGGCAGAACTGTGGCTTGCATGCAGCATACTTAAAAATAATTGTTTTTCCAATTACAGGAAAATTGTTTTCATCAGTTTAAACTTTTCCCCCTGGAGCCTTTCTTTCAATGTAATTAATGTGGGGGGAAGAAAAAACACACTTTTTTTAGCTGGTGCAAAGTTGAACTTGTTCGTTCTAGTCTCAAGTAGCACAGTTTCTAAACTCAGGCAGTCTCAGTTGATGTGTTTTTTCTGAGTGTCAGGACATCGAGTGGAAGGTTTATTTTTATTTTTTTTAAAATATTACATTCAAAAAATTAGAGGTCCCATTCAACCCCACTGCCCCCACCCCCCACTCCCCCCACAGCAACACTCTCTCCCATCATCATGACACATCCATTGCACCTGGTAAGTACATCTCTGAGCATCACTGCACCCCATAGTCAATGGTCCACATCATAGCCCACACTGTCCCACGTTCTATCCAGTGGGCCCTGGGGGGATCTACAATGTCCCCTAATTGACCGTGAAGCGCCACCCAGGACATCTCCTCGTCCCGAAAACGCCTCCACATCTCATCTCTATCTCTCATTCCCTGCACCCAGCAGCCACCATGGCCACCCTTCCCACACCCATGCCACATTTTCTCTGTGGACATTGGATTGGTTGTGTCCATTGCACATCTATGTCAAGTGGGGGCTTGGATTCCACATGGATACTGGATGCAATCCTCCTGCTTTCAGTTGTAGGCACTCTAGGCTCCATGGTGTGGTGGTTGACCTTCTTTAACTCCATGTTAGCTGAGTGGAGTAAGTCCAATAAATCAGAGTGTAGGAGCTGAAGTCTGTTGAGGCTCTGGGCCCGGGCATCATATTGTCAGTCCAGAGATTCAAATCCCCCAAATATATCTCAAACCCCAGCACCAACTACAATTCCAGTAAAGTAGCATGCGAGTCTTGTGAAAAGAGATCCCCTCTGAGTCCAGTTCCATCACGCAGAAACACCAGCTCCAAAGAAGGGCCATCTGCCATGGCAGTGAACCCCATCTGCCATGACAATAGAACTCGTGGGTCTCTTTATCCCTCATAAGAGCCAATACCTGGGGTTGTATCTACTTTATCTGTCTCTTAGACTCTGCTCAGTTGTGCATAAGGGCATTCCTTCTGACAACCTCCAGACTCTTTTTTAGAGACTCGTAGCCTTATAAACTCATTTCTCCTTTCCATTTCCCCCTTACATTAGGTCAAACAGCATTTTGAAGTCATGTTATTATATGTAGACAGGGAGTGGAAGGTTTAAAAACCTTCCAATGGCCTCCTGAACCCAGGCCACAGGGTTTTTCTGCTCTGAACCTCACAGCAATTTTTTCTCCATTTCCAAGACAACTATTAATTTCTTCACAGTTTAGCGCCCTCTTGTGGTAAAAATTTATTCTCATGCTGTTTCTGACTTGATTTTTTTAAAAAAAAACTTTAGTGAAAGGATGATTCCATGCTTTTTAAAACAACATGAAAAGTCAGCTGATTTTTTTTTTCATATCCTTAAGGTAAATTTTGAATGGCCAAATGCAAAATACCTCTTCCAGAGCTTTTTAAAATTTTTAAAATAGGCTCAAATTTCAAAAGGGCTAACAGCACTTTTGAACCTGCAATAAACTGAGTTGAACAAAATTGGTTTACCTTTAAAAGCAAATACAAGGATTTTTAAGTCCTATAGCTCTTCTAAATTATAACTGGCTAGAGAAGTTTTCTGCCAAACATGGGTTATGAGCCCATTAGTACTAAATTCATCTAATCTTGTATTTCCCTGAACTACCTTTTTTTTTTTTTTTTTTAATGAGTCAGCCCTGGTGTGGTGAGAAAGAGTCATGGTCACCAAGGGATGTCACCTGCTAGTTAATCATATGTACAAACTGTGCAGAATTAAATGAAACAGTATAGATATCTTTATAATGAGCAGCTTCCTGAGTCTTTCCTAGACAGTAGAATATAGCTCCTTATCTCAAAGAGGAATATGGTTTCTCCAGAACAGCTTGAAATTAAGAAGCCATACTCAGGTTTACCATGTGCATGGAATATACCCTGGGAGACTTGTATCTATCCTATACCTACCTAAATTGGTCCCTAAAAGGAAAGTAATGTATCTCATAGAATGGAGGTATTAGAGAAATTTCTTGGAATTTCTTTATGTATTAGAGCTATTAAAAATATGGCACCCTGGCCTGTGTGTGTGTGCACATGTAGGTACACCTTGGCCTCTGTGTGTGTGTGTACAGGTACACCCTGCCCTTTGTGTGTGTGTGTGTACAGGTACACCACTTATCAAAATATTCAGGTATTAGGTTCTTCCAGCAATGGCAGCTATGCAGAACACCACTAGAGACCTGCCGGTGAATGACTTCTGAGCAGCTCATAGCTATTTCAAAGTTCATGCACTTTACTCTGTAGACGAATTCTTGTGGCACAGTCACCACAGGACATCAAATTCCAGCTTCAGGGCTCTCTCGGTGAGAAGTGAAAGCCAGCAATTTAGAAAAGAGAGAGAAGCATTGGAAAAATGCAACTGGTTTTCTACAAGTTTTTCAGCACACGGCTTGAGACCTCTATACCTTTGTAGTATCTGAAAACATTCTCGGTCAGAGGTTCTCCAGCTTCAGTGAGCATAAGAATCATCTGGAAACTTAAATATGCAGATTCTTGGGCCTCATGCCTATGCATCCTGCATCGTGATCAAGTCCCCCAGGCATAGAAACCCAGGTATTTCCGCTTTACAGTACAAGTCAGTAATTGCTGCTCATAATGATGTCCCCGAGTGATTACGAGAAGATAAAAGCAAGTGAAATGTACTCTGCTAAATGATAGTGGTAATTGTCAGAACGTAGGCTTCTCCCAAGGACTGAAAATAATTCTTCGCGAGCAATTTTAAGATCAGAGCACGTATATCGGTAGTCACCAGAGAATGAAAATGGCTTTTGAACCAGCAGGATTTGGTTAGATAAAATATCTTCTAAAACAATCAAGATGTTGGGAATTTGCTTCAGCATAAAACAGGAGGGTGGAGGAAGTGAATGTGTGGATGGAACCTGCCAGGCCGTGCTTTGATAGGCTGAAGCTGGGAGATGGGCACATGGGGGTTCATTATCTCCTACTGTGTTTTCTTATATGTTTTAAATTCTCCATAATAAAAAGTTAAAGAAATACAAAACGGAAAGTTATTTTGTTTAAGCACATCAAAAAACAAGTGTCACAGAGGTAAATATTAGCTATCCTAATACGTCTGGACAATTGCCTTCCTTGAATTTCCTGTGCCCATTGTTAAACTAATTCCTATTGTGAAAGGAATCAGATATCATTAAACATTACAGTTATGTAAGTGAAAACCCTCCTTGTTCTGATTCTTTCCTCACCATGTTCTCTTCTGGTTGTCATGCTGCCTCTAGAGAGAAAATACTCTCGTGGTGCTAGCACAGCTCCTCAACCATGTAACAGTCATATTCTTCATTAATTATGACTAAAGTAGGATTCTGGTTTTGCACACTAGTTTTATGAGTTTGGTTAATAAGTCTGTTCTGGAAGGTGGAGCTATTCATATTGTACAGACAAAATATTCAGATTCTGAACCTATGAAGATCAGGAAAAGCACTAATCCAAGGATAATCTCCCAAGGTTACAATGTCTCCTGATGAAACCTCTAGGAAAGTACATAGAACTGCACAACACAGTGAATTCTATGATAAATGATGGACTACAGTTAATAGCACAATTATAAAAGTGTTCTGTCATGAATTATGACAAATGTGCCACACTAATGCAAAGTGTTAATAATAAGGTGGTATATGGGAACGCTGTATTTTACATTTTTTATGCATGGTATTTCTGTAAACCTACAACTTCTCTAACAAAAAGTGTTAAGGGAAGCGGACTTGGCCCAGTGGTCAGGACGTCTGTCTACCACATGGGAGGTCTGCAGTTCAAACCCCGGGCCTCCTTGACCCGTGTGGAGCTGGCCCATTCGCAGTGCTGATGCGCGCAAGGAGTGCCGTGCCACGCAGGGGTGTCCCCCGCTTAGGGGATCCCCATGTGCAAGGAGTGCACCCCATAAGGAGAGCTGCCCAGCACGAAAGAAAGTGCAGCCTGCCCAGGAATGGCGCTGCACACACAAAGAACTGACGCAGCAAGATGACTCAACAAAAAGAGACACAGATTCCCATGCTGCTGACAACAACAGAAGCGGACAAAGAAGAACACACAGCAAAAATGGAAACAGAGAACAGACAACTGAGGGTGGGGGGAAGGGGGGAGAAATAAATAAAAATAAATATTTTTTTAAAAGCTGTTAATATAAAAACTTTAAAAAGAACTCAACTCAATTCCTTGCTGAATCTCCTATGAGCTGTTCTCTTCAGTACTGTTTCCCTCTCATAAATGAGTAAAAAACTGTTGTGCCTATTTCACAGACTTGTTTTAAATATATTCCACAAGACCCCATTGGTAGACACTGTGGACTGGCTACCTCAAAGCCATCCATAAACCAGTTTTCCTTGCTTTCCAGTGCCTAAAAGATTTCCATTTCAAGAACCTCTTGCAGCTAGGAATGGCCACCAGACCTAGTTCTTGCCATTGAGATGGAAGGAGGGATCACTGAGCAGGGTCTCCAGGAAAATATGCTGCTGTCATCTCTTAGTCTCCAATCCATTATACACAGAAATTAGAGTGATCTTTCAAAGTAGTAAAGCAGGTCATGTTATTGCCCTGCTGAAAATTCTTCAATGGCTTTCCA
This sequence comes from Dasypus novemcinctus, assembly GCF_030445035.2. Lineage (NCBI taxonomy): Eukaryota > Metazoa > Chordata > Mammalia > Cingulata > Dasypodidae > Dasypus > Dasypus novemcinctus. The sequence continues at coordinate 54,463,392 of NC_080673.1, forward strand.
TTGCAGTTAGAATAACATTCAGATTATTTCCAATGGCCCAGCTCACTCTACCTTCAGTATCTTTCAGTCCATTCTCTCCCACTCTCTGTCCTCCAGCCAGATCTTCTGTTCCTCAGACTTGTCAACTGTTGTCATGGCTTTAGGCTTTTACAATGCTGAATCCTCTGCCTAGTGTTCTCCCTCCAACTCTGCGTGGTTAGCTCTCTCCCAACCTTCAGCTCTCAGCTCAGGCTGTCCTTATTAGAGATGCCTTCCCTGGCCATCTGTCTTAGAAATCTCCTCCATTCACCTTCTCATCACCCAATTTGTTTCATTCTTTGTACTTATCCCAACTTACAGTTATTTTGTCTATTTGTCTACTTGTTAGTTGGCTGTCTTCTACTACTAGACTATAAGCTTCACTGGGGTAGGGACTTTGTCTTGTTTATTGAGGTGTCCTCTTGCACAGTGCCTAAGACACAGGAGATATTCAATATTGGTTAAATATTGTTGCATAAATAAATGGGTCTTCCCCACGGGTCTCCATCTTATACTGACTACCTCTTCCTCAAATGAAATACAAGGCTCAGCAAGAGTGAGTAGTAGGAATAACAATTGCTTAACACAGAACATGCATGTTGGTTGGATGAATTCCAATAGGAGTAGCCAAGGGAACAAACCTTGTGGAAAAAAGCAGGAAAGCCATTGTGATTGGATGAATGTAGGATATAGTAGAAAGTACTGAGTCACTATCATTGCCTGTAGCAATATGATACTGTCTATGAATTCCAAAAATAGATATTGAACTCAGAGATTTCACTTTTACTTGATTAAATTATGATTAAGGCTTTGATTGGGCCATGTGAGTAGAGAAAATGACATGGCAGAAGGAGTTTTGATCCAGGAGCCCAGGGAAGTAAACACACAGGAGAAGAACACAGAGGAATAGAGACAGCTCCATAGGCACAGCAGAGGCCCTGGAAAGAGAGACAAGATGTTCTCCTGATAGTCTATAGCTGAACTTGTGAAGAGAGAAGAGCAGCTGAGCCCAGAGAGAAAAGCCCTAGAAGAGAGAGAAGACTTGTCCCAGCCTGTGGCTGAGATTGGAAGAAGCTGGGACCATGGAGCCTTGGGAGGAGGAGGAAGACTGAGCCCTTGTAGACGTTGCCCGCCATCTTGCATCAACATGTGGCAACAGACTCTGGGTGAGAAAGTAACTTCTATGATACTTTGAGTTGGACTCTTTAGGGCCTTGTGACTGTAGGCATCTACCCCAAATAGATACCCTTTATAAAAGCCAAAAGAATTCTGGTATTTGCATCAGCACCCCTTTGGCTGACTAACACACTGCCCAAAAGCAATTTCAATTCCCACAGCTATAGACACCTTAGAGAGTCTTGAGAAAAGACATTTGGAGAAGCCAGCCCTGATCAAGATGTTATGTCTGCTTTCTTCACAATCAACATCACATGCTGGGTGAGGCAGCCCTCATTGTCCATGTGTTATCACTGGAGAATGATAAATTCCCATTTCTCTTCACTTCCTTTTCTCATGTGCCTCTTCAATTCTATCACTAACTGCTCTGATTCATCTCCTTTAGGATTTCCTGTTTTGGAAAAATTTCAAGGCAAGGATGAGGGAGCAAAGGTTCCTGGGAAGGACAGGAGCTCTGAAGTCAAGCAAACCTAGCTGTTAATCCTTGCTTTATCTCTTTCTAACAGTATCATTTTAGAAGATCTAATTAATACTTCTCTAAGAGAAGCAATAATATCTACCTTATAAGCATAACTGTGAAGACTAAATATACTGATAAAATATATAAAGCACCAGGGCCGTACAGAACAGAGTAATATTGTAATTTCAAAACAAGCAAGATGGGGTCGGGGAGAATTTAATGGGAAAAAGGAAAAAGAAAAGTATCTACAGCAGACATCATATTTAATGGTGAAATGTAAAAAGCATTGTCTTTAAAATCAGGGAGAAGACATGAATGTCAGCTATCACCTCTCCTATTTAATACTGTGTTGGACATCTTGGTCACTGCAATAAAACAAGTTATTGGTAAAAAAAAAAAAGCATAGGAATTGGAAAGAATTTAAAATACATTCTTATTTGCAGATGATATGGTTATTAATGTAGAACATCAAAAAGAATCTTTAAATACATAATTCGATTAATAAATGTTTTGCTTGTTTCCTGGATCTAAAAAATTTATTGTATTTTGATATATCAGCAACAATTAGAAAATGAAAAATTTTAAAGATTTTTAAAATTTAAAACTGTACCTAGAAATAAATCTGTTAACAGATAATCAAGTACTTTAAGAGTACTTTAAGAAGAAAATTATAAAACTTTAGTGAAGCCATTGAAAACCTAAATAAATGGGAAGATTTCCCATATTCGTGAGCAGGAAGACTCAGTACTGAAAGATGTCAGTTCCCCTAAGTTGATTGATAAACTTAAAGCAACCCCATTTAAAATCCCAACAGGGTTCTTCATAGAATTTGACAGGCCAAATCTAAAGTTTTATGGAAGGACAAGGGCCCAGGAATAACAAAGACTCCAGATGGTAAAGAACTTGCCTGACCAAATATCAAAATATAAAGTTATACAAGTTAAAGACATGTAGTATTGGCTCAGGAACAGACCAGAAGACCAGAGGAACAAAATGGCACAGAAAAAGACCTATGCATACATGGAGTCTTAATATGTGATGGAGTATAAATAGGATGGACTATTTAATAAATGGTGCCAGGACAATTAGTTATTCCTATAAAAATACAAGATTGGATCCTTACCTCCTACTATACAAAATCAATTCCGAGTGGATTAAGGAATTCATTGTGAAAAACACAATCATAAAATATTTAGAACATTCAAGTGGAATAACCTTTTTTTAAAATTTCAAGGTAAGAAAAGTATTCTTAAACAAGACACAAAAAAAATACATAGCCTCTGCCCTGACCAAGATGGAATGAGACACTTCAGGGAGCCTTCCACCCACAAAAGTTTGAACAACCAGCAAGAACTGGCAGAAACACCTTTCTCAATGCTACAGACAACAGTTAAAGGACTGGAGTAGGAAAGCACTGAACCAAGGAAAAGGCTACTTAAAAGCTGTAGGATCCCATGGTGCCTGGGCTGGCCACTTCCTCATCCTCTCACCACCTTGGCACCAAGCCAGCCATGCTCCAAGTGTGAATCCCTGGTCCCAGTACAGGAAGGAGCAGAGTAATCCTTGTGCACGTACTGGGAGCATGTGTGTCTGGCCATCTGTCTGGTGGTGATCTGAGGGACTTGCTGTGCCAGAACTTGCCCTGCATGTAGAAGGCAGCACACCAAGCTCTCCTACAGAATGATGTGGGAGAGCATTCAAGTGGCTGCCAGGGCTAAGTGAGTATTGGCCACAAGACATACAGTACAGTGCCTGGGGCCATGAGGAAACTGTTTTTGAGAGAAGAACAAACATTCCTATCCTTATAAATGGAGGAATTCCTGGGGTCAGAAATGTATATGCAGAAAGGACCAGGGAGGTTCTTACAATTTGGACTGGAGTTATTCCCTAATCCCTTTGTATGGATAAGTTTTGAGGAGAGCACTCAAACAAGTCAAACTATAGATACTGAAAAAAGGGCCTTCCTTCCTTCCTTCCTTCCTTCCTTCCTTCCTTCCTTCCTTCCTTCCTTCCTTCCTTCCTTCCTTCCTTCCTTCCCTCCCTCCCTCCTTCCTTCCTTCCCTCCTTCCTTCCTTCCTTCCTTCCCTCCTTCCTTCCTTCCTTTCTTTCTTTTTAAGGAACAAATGCCTCTGAATCTAAGGTCCAGTGATAATACATTAAAATATCAAAAGGTTTGGGTTTCAACAAAAGATTACAAAACATATAAAGAAACAAGAAGCAATGACCCAGGCAAAGGAGAAAATTAAGGCATTTGAAAAAAATCGTTGAGGAGAATCACACCTGGGACATACCAAAGGCTTTAAACGTGGTCCTAAATATGCTCAAAGAACTAAAGGAAGTGAGGAAAATGGCAGCTGAACACAATGAGAATAATAGAGATGGAAATTATGAAAAAGAAACAAACAGAGCTGATGAACACTGTAATAGAATTTTAAAATTCCCCAGAGGGGTTCAACAGCAGATTAGAACTGGCAGAAGAAAGAATCAGTGATCTTGAAGATAAGACAATTGAAATTATCCATTCTGAGGAGCAGAAAGAATAGAGAAAAGTGAACAGAGACTGAGAGATAGCTAGGACTCCTTCTGGTATATACACATGGTGGGAATTCCAGGGGAAGAAATGAGAGAACAGGGCATAGGAGTACGAAAAGCAATAATGGCTAAAAGCTTCCCAAATATAACGAAAAACATAAATATACACATCCAAGACATGTAATGAACTCCAAATAGGATAAACTCAAATAGACCCACACCACAACATGTTATAATCAAACTATCAAATGCTAAAGGTAAAAAAATCTGAAAGTCACAAGAGGGAAGCAATATGTCCCATACAAGGGAGTATCAATAAAATTAAGTATCAGTCTCTCATCCAAGACCATGGAGGCAAGAAGGCAGTAGGAAGATATATTTAAAGAGCTGAAAGAAAAAATTGCCAGCCAAGAATTCTACATAGAGTAAAACTGTCTCCCCCCAAAATGAGGGAGGGATTAAGACATTCCCAGATAAATAAAAACTGAGGGACTTTGTCACCACTATACCAACCCTACAAGAAATACTAAAGAGAGTTCTGCAGGTTGAAATGAAAGGACAGTAGACAACTGACTGTAGCCACATAAAGAAATAAAGATCTCTGATAAAGATAATGACATGGGTAAATACCTAAATACCAGGACTTTTGTATTTTTTGTTTGTGCTTCATTTTTACTTCCTACAGGATCTAAAAGGTAAATGTAATGATAAATCAATGGTTTTGTACTCATAATATGTAAATACATAATTTGTGACAAGAACTACATAAAGATGAGGAGACGGAGGGGTACAGGAACATAGTTTAGGTATGCAATTGAATTTCTTAAGTTGATGTAAAAGCAAATGAGATTGTTATAGATTTAAGGTGTAAATTCGAGCTCCCTGGTAACCACAAAGATAATATCAGAGAATATGCAAATACATAGAGACAGAAAGTGGAATAGTTTATTAGGGGTGGGAGTGGGGCAACGGGGAATTAAAGCAAATGAGTGTAGGGTTTCTATTTGGGGTGAAGGGAAAGTTCTAGTAATGAATGGTGGTTAGGGTACTGTAACATTGTGAATGTGATTAATCCCACAGAATGGTATGCTTGGAAGGGGCTGGAATGGGAATATTTATATTGTATACATGTTTCCACCATTAAAAAAAAAAGACAGTGATAATGACAAATACAACACATGATCCTAGATGGAATCTAAGGATGGAGAAGGCTCAAAAGGATATTATTGGAACATAAGAAAAAATTGCAAAATAGAATGTAAGCTTTATATTAATGTTAAATTTCTTGAACTTGATAACTACACATAAGTGAATATTCTTGTTTGTAGAAAATGTACATAGAATAATGTGTTCAATGAGTATGATACGTGTAACCTGTTCTCAAATGTTCAGAAGATAGATATACATAGATGATAGAGAGATGATAGATTAGATAGATAGATGATAGATGAAGGAAGGAAGGAAGGAAGGAAGGAAGGAAGGAAGGAAGGAAGGAAGGAAGGAGTAAAGGTAGCAAAATGTAGAAATTGGTGAATCAGAGTATTTGGGGAGTGAAGAAATGTTGGAGTTCTGTGTATGGAATTTGTATTATTTTCGCAACTATCCTGTAAATTTAAAATTATTTCAAAATAAAGTTGAAAAAAATCACATACCATAAATAAAATGATTGATAAATTCAACTGTATTAAAATTAAGAACATCTGTTCTTTGAAAGACACCATAAAAGGAGTGAAAAGACAATACATGAACAGGGAGAAGATATTTGCCTCATGTATAATCAACAAAGGACTCATTTTCAGTTGTCTTAGTTTGCCAGGCTGTTAAGACAAATACCACACAATGGGTTGACATAACAACAGGAATATTTGGCTTACAGTTCAGAAGATAGAAGCCATCTGTAAGATCATGGTTTCTTCTGAACTTAACTATCTTTTTTTTTTTTTTAAGATTTATTTTGTTTATTCCTTTTTCCTCACCCCCTTGTTGTTTGTACTTGCTGTGCCTGTTTGGCTTCCTTGTTTCTTTTAAGAGGCACTGGGAACTGAACCCAGGACCTCCTGTATGGGAGGGTGGCACCTATTTGCTCAAGCCACCTCTATTCCCTGCTTTGTTGTGTCTCTCATTGCATTTTTCTTATTGTGTCTCTTGTTGCATCATCTTGTTGCCTCAGTTTGTCATGCCTGCCTGTCACATCAGCTCACTATCTTGTTCATCCTCTTTAGGAGGCACTGGAAACCTCTGCTCCCTGCTTTGTTGGGTCTCTCATTATGTTTTTATTCTTGTGTCTCTTGTTGTGTGAGCTTGTCACACCTGCCCGTTGCTCCAGCTGTCTGTCTTCTTTAGGAGGCACCAGGAACAGAACCCTGATGTTTCATGTGGTAGGCAGGAACCTAATCGCTTGAGTCACATCCCTTCCCTTGGTAGCATTCTGCTGATGGCTCACAGCTCACCACAGTCCTTGGGCTTCCTTGGCCATTATATTACTTGGAGACATTTCTCCCCTTGTATCTGCTCTTTTGGTTTCCTCTGATTTCTGGCTCCCTGCCATGTGGTTCCTCCAACTCAATGACCCCGAATTTCTTCTGTTTATCAAGGACTCCAGCAGTACCAACTAAAGCCCATCCTGATTCAGTTGGGCCACAATTAACTAAAAATAACACCTTCAAAATAAATTCACACCCACAGGAACACAGATTAAAATTAAGAACATGTTCTTGTGGGAGTACGTAATTCAACCCACCAAACCAGCATAGATTAAGAACTCCTGAAATCAGTAAGAAAAGACAAAGAATCCAAGAGAAAAATGGGCAAAAGGCATGGCAGGAATTTCACAGAAAAGGAAGCACACTTAGGAAATGAATATAGGAAAAGTCAGTAGTAAGCAGGGAAGTACAAATTTAAATCACTAGAGTCTATTTTACTCTCACCCTATTAACAAAAAAAATTTAGCTGGACAATATCAAGTGTTAACTTATGTCTCAGACCTTTGCATGTTCTTTCTTCCCTGTATCTAGAAAATTCTTCCTTCAAATTGTCCTTTGCCTTGCTCCTTCACTTCATTCAGATCTGGTTCAGATGTTACCCCTTAGCAAGGATTTTCCTGACCAAGCTATCCAAATAATGCCCCTCCAGCTGCCATCACTCTTTATGCTCTTACCCTGATTATTATTGTCTTCAAAGCACATGCTAACATGTTGCCACATTTATTCTCTCAGTATGTGTGCATGTATGTATATGTACATTTGTGTATGTTATGATTATTTTGCAGAAACTTTTTAAAGCAGTTTTCAGACATGCTAAATGATTTTCAAATGCTGAACCCTCTGAGGAAGAAGATGATTAGGTGGGAAACGAATGACATTCAAATATGAGATACTGACAACGAAGATGTGGAGATTGTTATGTGTAATCAAGGCTATTGTCAGCAGAATTAATGAGACTATTTGCTCCTCCTCTCTCCACGACATAGCTTTTATCATTTTGCAGAACATTTTGAAAGCAGGTGGTTGACATGACGATTCCACCCTTAGATACTTCCACATACATCTCCTAAGAATAAGGACATTCACCCATGTGACCCCAATAACCTTATCACACAAACAAAATGAACAAACATTTCCTAAAACTACCTAACACACAGTCTGTTCAAATTTCCAAGCACTCTTTATTTTAGAGGCCCCACTCCACATCATACATTAAAATGCATCCACAATACTGTAAAGTTATTTTTAAATGCTTTTTATAATTTTGCCTCTAAAATTATTTAGCTAAAGTAAGCCGTTTAATTTATAATCAGTGACAGTTTCTCAGCAAGCCTGATGCATGCTTGGGAATTCTTTTGAAGTGAAATGATCTAATCTGCTAATTGTATTCAAACATAATTGCTTTTTTATGAATTAGTGTTCTTAACCATTTTAACAATTAATGATGTCAACATAATTTTTAGCTTGTAGACATGTAATTAAATGCTTCTTAATTTTGATTTACCTGTTTTATTTTCATATATGGGGATCGATTCTTTTTTCCCCCCCAGGACTCAGAATTTTTCATAGATCCTGGGAGAGCTCATTGGTCCTCAGCAGAGTACAAAAGCTGCCTCGAGCAGAGAGAGACCTTGCAGGGGGCAGGAGGTAGGAGAGGGTGACTCAGTGCATAGCCTCCAAAATGGAAATGGCCTTCAGTCCAGAACCTCCTTCCGAGGCAGGTGCCATTGCCCAAGTTCAGACATTGGGCTGAAGTGAGAAGTCCCTGAGAAGTTATGAATCTGGGAAGGGGAAAAAGGGAGAGGTTACAGTTGCTCCCAGGAGACATCACTGTCCTGTCTGCCTGGTGTTAATTAATGGGTCGCCATTGAGGACAGCAGCCTCTGAGGAGGTGACAGCAGGTGATCTGAGCAAGCCTCTCTCCAGAATGAGGCACAGGATTTGGAAGAGTCTGGTCATTTTGGATTGTTTTGTTTTGTTTCTGCTAAGGAGTATATCTGAAATTGAGAGTATCTAATGTGAATTCATTTCATAAGGCCAAAAATGATTCCGGCTGTAGTAAGTCAGGGAATGATGGAAGACGCAACACAAAATATAATAGAAAGCAGAGAAGTTTCTATGAGAAACTACTTTGTCAACTGTAGAGGAATGAATTCCTGTTTATGTTCCTAAGAGGATTTAATTAACATTAATATGTCAATCTAATAATCCCTAAAATTTAAGGGGGTAGGTATTATTATTGTCCCCATTTTGCAGATGGGAAAACTGAGACTCAGGGAGTTGTGAAATGGCTTGTAAGGGTGTAGCCAAGATTCAGCAGACGAACCTTGCTTGTCATCGTGCTATGAGAGAAAAAGATGAGGGAATTCAGTATTGTAAATTCATTCTCTTCATAAAATGGAGAAATGTTTGTTTTGTTAAGCTTAGCAAAGAAATTCAAAGCAGAATAACTTCATTTTTGCTTTTAAGTAACAAAACTCCCAGAAGACTCATGTTCTCAGCAAAATTTTAATGCATTTTATTGCTATGACATCGTGTTGCACCTAAGTTGCCCATTTTCACAAAGCATGACTTAACCAGCTCGTCAGGATTTTTTTCCTCTTGTAAAGCCCTTGGAGCCAAATTGTTAATGAGTCAAGAGGAATCACTTGAGTATCTGAGTGATTTTCAAATGGTGAACACTTAGAGGAAGATGATTGTGGAGGAAGCAAATGACATTCAAATACAAGATACTGACCATGAAGATGCGGAGACTGTTATACATAGTCAAGGCTGCTGTCAGGAGAATTCATCAGACTTGATCTTCCTCCTTCCCATCATCATATCTTAGGGAGAAATGGAGCAAGGGGTCAATGCCAAGCCTTGGTTCCTACCTCTGCCTCTTCCCACATAGCGAGGAGGCATGTAGCCACAAAGCCACGAAGCTGAATAAGACGCACCTGTCATCTGCTAAGGCAGCACACAGTGCACTGACAAAATCGTTTACGTCAGTGGTTCAGACTCTTAGATCATACACCTTTATCAGTAAAAACTGTTGAGTAGGCACTCCCAATGAATGTTCATTGATTCATCTAAAATTATAATCACAAACTGTATTAAAAACATTAAGTAAATAAAAACATTCATTAGAAATTTAAAAGAATAAGATGAAACACTATTTTTAAACAATTATTTTTTCTTACTTTTCCTTTATCAGTCCTAAAAAACTATTTTATTCATACACACACATGCCTTGTTTGCTGATAATATTTTTCATTGAGAGTCATGGGATTAAAATAGGCTTCATTATTTTGAAAATCTCAGTTTAACATTACATGATAAAGCAAGGTAAAAGTATGTTTCTAACTCAGTTTATGCTGATACTTGTGTTTAGTGACTATTAAAGCTGAAAAGGCAAATGACCTCACAGAGATCCTTGGATCCGAACAGGAGAAATGTATCACTGACTGGGATTATTAAACTCCGATCCTGAGTTTTCAGTCCCACCAACCAGATATGCAAAGGTTTTCTTTAACTGCAATTCAATTACTAGACTTCCATTTATCCAAATGGTTCTTGCAACCTAATCAGGTGTTACATTTATTTTTTAAAAACAAATGGATCTGGTAGAATCAGCAAGATGGTAGTGGAGTAAGGAGCTCCTAGAGTCAGCTCCTGCTCAAGGGCAGTTAGCAAACAAGAGCTCTCTGGAGCTAGCTGAAGCACCTGTATGGGGGCTCCAGGAGACCAGAAGAGCATCCTGCAATGTCTCTGAAGGAGTGGAAGGAGGAGACTGCCCATCTGCAGAGAAGACTCGTAAGTAGAGGGCTCCAGGCTGAAGAGGCCAGTGCCCATCCTCCACTGGAGGCACAAGCCACCTCCGGAGCTGTTCTGTGACTGGAATTGAAAGCTCCACTTCCCCAAAATGCGGGAGGAAGAGGCAATTAGGGACCAATTTCAGCCACTGACGAGTAAATTCAGTGGGCTACAGTATAATCCTAGAACAGCTAAAGTTTGACCCTGTTCAAGTCAGAAAGAGTCTGGGAGCTGCCATCTTAACTCCGTGCCTGGCAGGAGGGGAAGCGGGGTGGACTGAGGATCCCAGTGCTGGTGGGGACCAGCTTCGTCCCATCCACATCATATTGCAGCTCCAGCCTAGGCCCCAGTGCCACCTCCAGCAGGGAGGAAGCAGCAGGACCCACGCCAGCCTCTCCAGGAAATTACCGGCCAAGTCATGGAGGCCGGTGATTATCCTACTCTGATGGCATGAGCCACCCCAGGAGCTATTCTGTGGCTGGAATTGGAAGCTCCATTTCCCAGAAACAGGGGAGGAGAAGACAGTTGGCTGCTAATTTCGACTACTGATTGGTAGACTGGGCTGGCTAAGAGATAACCCTGGGAACAGCGGCGTGTGAACCAGCCCAAGTCAAAAAGAGGCAGGTGGCCTCCACCTTGTCTCCACCCCCAGCCTGAGGGGAACTGAAACTCTGTGTCGGCAGGAACCAGTTTCTTTCACACGGACCAGCCTGCAGCCCTAACCTAGGCTTCAGCCCTGCTTCTGGCAGGGAGGAGGCTGAAGAGCCCTGCACCAGCCTATACAGGTAACTGCAGGGAACTTTGGCTGGCATAGACTGAAAATCAGAAGTCTACCAGGGCAACTGCGGTCATCTTGGACCCACACTGCATAGATTGCTCTCCATACCTGCAGCTCCATCCCTGCCCCAGGCAGGGGAGAAAGGGGCATGAAGCTTCATCAGTCTCAAAATGGATCAAAAACTAAAAATGAAAGCAAGAACCATAAAACTTCTAGAAGAAATTATTGGAAAATATCCTCAAAACCTGTGGTAGGTGGTGGATTCTTAAAGGAGAGAAGAGAAGGACTGAGTGGACTACTGATGTTTAATGTATGTAGAAGTTTTAATTATCTTTACTGTAAAACTGTGGAAATGTATAGAGTAGATGGTAACACACAGTGAGTAATAGATTATAAATGGGGACATGACTGAAAATGGTAGTCTAGTTATGTAAATGCCAATGGACAGAATGCTTAAGAATAATCTAGGAACTGGATAGCACAGTAAACCAAGAGGTGGATAAGAATTGTGGTTGATGGTACAGAGGCAAGAGTGTCCTTTGTGAGCTAGAACAAATGTATATCACTACTGCAGGGTGATGGGAATGTGGAGAAGCATGAGAAAAATACAGCTGGAGTGACCTATGGACTGTGGTTAGTAGTAATAATATAATATTCTTGCATCTATGCAAAAGATGTACTGTGTTGATACTGAGGCAGTATGGAAAATGTGAGCCAAATGTACACTATGGACATGGTAACAATCAGATGATATTATTTTATCTGTAGCAAATGACACACCACATTGTGGTGTGTGGATGGAGCGGTGTTGTTTGGGAATTCTGCACATGTGCATGACTGTTTTATAAGTTTACAACTTCTGTCATAAAAAAATATTTTAAAAATAATAATAGGGTGTGTTGGGGGAAAAACACACCAAATGTAACATAAGGACTATGATTAGTAGTAAGATTTTGACAATATTCTTTCATAATTTGTAACAAACGTCTCATGACAATGCAAAGTGTTGGTGGAGGTTGATGTATGGGACCCCTGTATGCTGTTATGCATGTTTGCTTTGTAAGTTCACAACTTTTACTATATAGTTAATTGTTTATGTATATGTTAATTGTTTATGTATATAAATGATATAAAGATAATAATAATAGGATTTGGTTGGGAGAAAAATACCTTGTTTAGTAGTAATATTTTTACAATCATCTTTTTTTTTTTTTTTTAAAGATTTATTTATTTATTTAATTTCCCCCCCTCCCCTGGTTGTCTGTTCTTGGTGTCCATTCACTGCGTCTTGTTTCTTTGTCCGCTTCTGTTGTCGTCAGCGGGATGGGAAGTGTGGGCGGCGCCATTCCTGGGCAGGCTGTTCTTTCTTTTCACGCTGGGCGGCTTTCCTCATGGGCGCACTCCTTGCGTGTGGGGCTCCCCCACGCGGGGGACACCCTTGTGTGGCACGGCACTCCTTGCGCGCATCAGCACTGCGCATGGCCAGCTCCACATGGGTCAAGGAGGCCCGGGGTTTGAACCGCGGACCTCCCATATGGTAGACGGACGCCCTAACCACTGGGCCAAAGTCCGTTTCCCTACAATCATCTTTAATCATTAGTTAAAATGGTTTAACAACCATGCAAGTTATTGGTGGTAGGGTGAGTTATGAGAGTCCTGTATGATGTTTATATGTTTTTGTAAGTTCACAACTATTATTATACTTACTTTTTAATATATGTTTATGTATTAGTGATACACTTTAATAAATGTTTTAAAAATTAAAAAAGCAAAACAAAACAAATGGATGCAGGGGAGCAGGTGTAGCTCAGAGGCTGAGTGACTGCTTCTCATGTCTGAGGTCCTGGCTTCAATCCCTGGTACCAGTTCACCTTAAAAAAGGAAAAAAGGAAAAAAATGAAAGGTGGATGCAAATCCCAGTGTAAATCTTAGTTTGGGAGATATTTTTTTTAAGTTTTGGGGGCTTTTTTTTAGATTTTTTTCCCCCTCCCCTCCCCCCCCATTGTCCGCTCTCTGTGTCCATGTGCTGTGTGTTCTTCTTTTTCCACTTCCATTCTTGTCAGCAGCACCAGGAATCTGTGTCTCTTTTTGTTGCATTATTTTGCTGCGTCAGGTCTCCATGTGTGCGGCACCAACTCCTGGGCAGGCTGCGCTTTTTTGTGTGTGGGGGGAGCAGCTCTCCTTGCGTGTGGGGCTCCCCTACACAGTGGACACCCCTGCGTGGCACGGCACTCCTTGCTTGCATCAGCACTGCACGTGGGCCAGCTCACCTCATGGGTCAGAAGGCCCTGGATTTGAACCCTGGACCTCCTATGTGGTAGGCAGATGCTCTATCCATTCAGCCAAATCTGCTTCCCTTTTAGTTTGGGAGATTTTTAAACAGGATGGAAATTTTTTAAAATGCCCAGATAGGAGACTTTCCATAGGTGACATAGACTTTAGAAACAAAAGCACATGAGATGGAAACATTTCCAAACATCTGCTAAGAAGATAGATGGTTTTCAAAAAGTAACTACTATGGTAGCATATTCCTGACAGACATGTATCATTATAGATACAGTCAACAATTTGAATGACATCTCTTTGTGAAAGAAAAATGTGTAGCACCTCTTTAAGTCTGATAAGTCTTTTAGAATGCCAAGATATTACCAGTGAACCATCCCAGTGTTACAAAACGTTTTCATGTTTATTCTTCGTAGTGGTTTTAAAATATGTGTTTTGACAGGCTTCCCATCCACAGGAGAGGCCTAGGTCTCTTCCTCTTAAACTCAGGCAGACCTTTGTAACTGCTGCTCTAGATGAAAAGAGGGCAACTTCTGAGCTGAATTAGAAGACACCCTAGGGCTTCTGCAGGTTTATCTTGGGCCACTTGCTGTGGAGTCTTTAGTCACCATATAAATGAAGTCTGGCTA